>NC_091990.1:45991766-46298540 GCF_044704955.1 Pristiophorus japonicus
AGCCCTAATAACCAACCCAAGCCAGGTCAGCACATTCTAACAAGATGAGGTCACCCTAGAGAAGGCCTGAAACTGCCTTAAGACACTGGTCTGTCAATCCAAGGTATTGCTGATAAGGTAACCAATCAGGAGTCGTGGGAGGTTGTATTGGGGAAATAACGGGGTCTTTGAAATTGTATAAAAGGTGTATGAATTTGCTGTTCGCAGAGCGTTTCCCCTCACAGGTGGCTGTGTTGAGAAATTGCTCCTGGACCGTTCGTGATTAAAGATCATTGAACCTTGCCTTCCGTCTCCGCCTATTAACTTCGAGGGTTGCCTCATGGATTGGGACGAGTGTCGACCCCTTATATCGGGGGTCCGCTCGTGGAAAGAGAAGCCTAAAAGGCTCTTCCAACTGACTTTATTCCTGGCTCCCACTCGAGATTTTAAAGTGGTGATCCCATAATTCCACACTCTCAAAAAGGGAACCGTGCTCGGAATCCCGTAAATATGGCTAGGACATGTAACCAGATTCTCCAACATGTGATACCCGTGCATACATTTCCTTCCTGGTAGTGCAGGATTGTGGAATCAACCCTTAAGTCTCATCTCTGGCTCCAAATTTCCTGCCAACTTTCATCAATAAACCAGTTTAACCTAGGTGGACATCAAGGAGAATGAGGTGGGAAGTCTTTCAACAGATACCCCCGACACCTTAAACTGCATTTCAGGCATCTTTCACTTGAAGGAATGTTGGATAAATAACCTACCTACTTAAATGTACTGGGGATATTATAATGAAGCAAATGAGGAAATAAATCATTTGGATAGAAGCCATGCTGCTGAGGGCCTAAATGCGGGCTGAAATTTGCTAATGCTTTCAAATTTCCTCTGGGACCATGGGCTCACTTGTGTGGTGCCAAGGTGCCACATCAAATTCCTTTAGCCCAACTGAGCCGGGTGTCCCATTGGCACATTACATGGCACCAACACCGACCAGGAATAATTGAATGCCCTTGTCCCTGGGAAATGGGTCAAGGTTTGGGGTGTAGGCAAGGGAAGGAAGAAAGTCTTGCCCTTCCAGCAGTCTGCTGCCGTTGCAGAAGGAAATTTTGCTCTCCCTGTTTTAATCCTGTTGGGTAGTCTTCAATTTTAAAATCAGCTAATATGATCAAATTCTACAGCATCCCCAGCAAGCAAACATCAACTACAAGAGCATGGGACCAACGTACCTTAGCTCTTTGTTGTTGAGATGCAAGTGTTTATGCAGACTGCAGTGAGACGAGGGGAAAATGGTTGTTACCTCAGGAGTTTGTGATGACAGTATTCATCTGTAAATCAGCCTCCAGAGCAGGACACTGCTAACTTTAATCAGTGACTGTCATACAATGTTTTCCTAATCTTTCTGAACAAGTCTGAAACGTTTCACGTTGCTGTTGTAACTATACCACTCCACTCTGCTGCATATTACCTTCTCCTATGTTGCATTTTTCTGAAATGTATCTTTCATAAAAATAACTTATTCTGCCTGCTTCAGAGGTGTAAATGATATTATTTCCCTATAGTGGCCAGACTTCATATTATTCACATTCTTCTATCCCACCCAATGTTTGTAACCCCAATTAGGCTATCTTAAGTAACCCGATTCAGTTGTTCTACTCTTTCTGGCTCTACATCTAAAGTCAAAGATCAGTTCGTTGTAGAATCGTGACACCTCATATTAAACTGTATTTTGCCCTTACATTCCTGGTAACTAGTATACATTTTGGCCTTAGCTGCATGTTGATTTATTTTACAAATTAGAGCCATCAAGTTTTACAGCTCCTTCAGAATATTGGAATCATGTTAGTGTATAAACTTCAAAACCAGCAAGACTCCACTTCCTTCACACATAAGCTGCCTCTTATTCACTGACACCAAATTTTACATAAATAGGCTGAGAAAGTGTGACCAATGCATGGCATGTTTCCCAAAACTTAAGTGCCTCTTAACTTACTGAATCTGACCGAGATTGTCATGTAAAGAAAGAGTTCAACAATGACAAATGCAATGATTGATAACAGCCAACTCACACATTGTGCATAAAATAACATTTGGTTTTCTTTCTTTCTTTGTTGGTCTTTTTCAGTTTTTGCTTTCTCATCTCTTGGGACCATCAACTCTTCAAATTCCTGAACCGATGTGCTGGAGGTATCAGGTTTGCTCATTGTACCGTGATATCACCAGGCACCAGGATGTTAGCGAGAGTACTTGGGGCCAACTGTTTTATCGGGGGGAATTTTCTGGGGGGGGGGGGTGGTCAGTGGGTATGATCGGTGGTGGGTCGGATGGGAAAGTTTTTGTTTTGACCGTGGATCAGAACCCTGCTGCCACACGCCTTTCCCAAATGTTGGGTCTGCCAGTGCTGAGCAGACCTGAGATGCAGCAGCGGGGGAGTCAAGTGAAATCATTTGTGGCTTGTCTACAGTCACTTAACAATGCTTTTTTCCTAGCTTTTTTATTTTGACAGTTTGCCCACAGGTTTCCCACATTGCCAAGACATCGTCAGTGAAGCTGAGGCATGGGGCCACTTGCCATTGTTTCAGCTGATGAGTTGACAGCGCCAAATGTCAAGTCAAAGCTCCCAGCTGAATCAGATATCTTCCCTTAGTCACTAGCTTCTCTAAACTATATTTTCACTGCAGATTCAGAATGCTGCAAGTCTTTACACAAGTCTCCATTCAGTCTGACCTCATTACCTCTCCCACCACTTCTGTCATTTCTACTTCACCTGCCATCTATTCCATCAGCATGGCTGCCCTTGAACCTCTCTCACATTGGTCCTCTGAATCCCACAATGATCATTCCCCCAAACCAGCAGCACCAGACACACTAACAACACCAACAACAACACCAAACTTCTCCGCAATCAATTGATACTGCACAGGTCAGAGGGCATCAGCACCCAACCATATTGCTGCCAGGACACCAGGGATAGCCTCACCATGGCCAGATTTACTTCACTTGATGCTGTACACCATGGCTGCCACATGATGTGCCAGGTTGGCACCACTCCATACCAATACCATAAAGCATCCCCACAATGTCCAAGCAATTCCTTTCACATTCATCACCATTGCGGGAGGGACCGTTATGTCTCACCATTCATTGCAACTCACTAAGCCACTTCGAAAGGTGCACACAAATCTGTCTAAGAACGCAAAGTGTTGAAAATAAAGGTTTCAATGTTTGACACCACATTAACAGAAATTTTGCATGAACATTGCATAAAACACCTAAGTGCCGACCTTTGTGTGTTGTTAGTTGGTATGATTGGACGAGGATGCAGGTGAGTGTGAGGGGTGGCTAGTGAGATGGGGAAGTGATAATGTCGGTAGAGAGGGATGGGTGGAGGTGCAAGGTAAATTGGTGTGAGTAAGGATGTGCAGGAGTAGGGTAGGGAAGGTAGAGCGATGGGGATGTGATGAGTGGCACAGCAGGATGAGGTTGAGTGTGGTTTTGCAGTAACGTTTTGTGATCTACTGAGATCATTGAAAGGTTTGTGCCACTGCAGCCAGATCCTCCTGACAACATCCCTGCTTGTGCCCTCCTGTGAAGTCGGCAACCAGACTTCATTGGTCTTCTGGGGAGGTCTCTTCCACCAACTGGAAGGTTAGAGAACTTCCCTCTGTGTTGTGACTCCCTCCATAAGCATAAGGAGAGAGTCATGGGAGAGTCTGGGAGCAGCTGTGCACCTTTGTGCCATGCTTATCATTGTTTGCAGCACCTCAATGATGTAGAACACTGACAGCACAACTGCCAAATAAATTTACTCATGGTCCCTTTAAGGAAACAGGCTGATGACGTATCATCAAATGACATAATCAGTACCACTTTCTTTCAATTGGCTGGCAAACGAGCTAGGCGAGCTTAACAAGCCCAATCAGGGGAAAATCATTCTACACAGCGGACTGGAGCCAGCAGCAAGGCTGGGATCCACCACCGACGACACCCGCCACAGACCCACCGAGGTTGGTAAAATCCAGCCCATCATCCCCACCCACTGTGGGAAAGTGGCTGGTCTGTGTCTAGTGCCTCCCTCAATGTTACAGCAGAGAGCAGGAAACAGGCAGATGGGAAAAAGTGACATGGGCAACCCATGTACTGACAAAGCAGATCGGAGTTCTGATCACTGCATTCCTCTGTCTTGATGATCATTTTCACTGTGGCAAATTCACAAATAAAAGGTAAATGTGTACTGGAGTGTGAAATAGGACAAGCAGATGATGTATTACAGCTTTAATGCATAACTAAAGGTCATAACATTGTTATACTGATCCATTTCTATTGTTAGCAGATAATATATGTAAAAACACAGAGAACTTTGGATACTTTTATTTCTTAAATTAATCCAAACACTGCTGTAAATTGCATGTCCATGCTTAATAGTTTTAAAAAAAATGAAAATATATAAAGCATTTGCCAGTTATTGTATGACAATTTAACTTAAATTTCTTTTGGCAGAATAAGTAGCAGTATTCTTTTATAATATTTATACATATTGGAAACAGTAAATAATAAAGCGGGAACATGTCCATATCCGTTTCATGGAAGTAATGACTGGTGAATCAGTATTTGTAATATTCTTTATTTCAATAATCTATTCAATAAAAAATCAATGGTTATGTTTAAGCAGAAAGTTTAGGTGACTGATTAAACACTCGAAACAAAGTCAATCCCAGATGTCTTAATGGATTCTCTGTTACAAGTATAGGATAGGCTGTTGTGGTGCATTTTAATAGTTTCCCATTTTTAATTCTATCGTTTTGGTAGGTGGAGCTTTTTATGTAATGTAAGTTAACTAAGGTTTTGTTTTGTGACCTTTAAATAAGTCTGTGCCATACCCCATCGTTGCTCAACCTGGCTGTAATGTTCAAACTTTCATTGGCACACTCCCAATATTTAACTTGAACCAATAATCCAGCATTTGAATATGCAGCTGAGTGTATTCTACGCACAGAGGGCGTGTGAAATCAGAGGCTAACAATTAGGAGAGTGTTCCTTAATTAAGACTTGGCAATACAAGTGTTAGTACTGCAATTCTAGCTGCAAGAAACTGCCAATCAATTTTTGTAAAAAAATTCAAGCTGTGTCAAATTCCTGCTACCCTGTATTTGTTCGTGTCAGGGATGGTTGGGGGTGTGGAGGGATTTACATAGACAGAATCACCACAGTTTCAGAATCAGAGGCCAGCAAGCTGATCAATCCACTGCTACCTTGGCACCAGAAGGTTCACAATAGAATCAGCAGAGAAAGTGGAAGGAATAATTTTGGGGGGCTTCCAAAAGAATGAAGTCAGAAAATCCTGGAACTTGCGTAATGGTTTGTTTTCTTCCCTCTTACAAAATGTGTTTGGTCTCTACCAGGTACTGCTATGATTTACCACTCAATATGCTTCAGAGTTTATATACTGTTAAACAGTAACAATTATGTTTATTACAGTATCACAGTGGTATTTTCGAACTGCAGGTTTGCTGCAAGAACAAAGAGATTGTAATGTAAGTGAAGACTAATTGCTTTAAGAGCATCTCCCAGGTGCAACCATCTCAAACAAAATCATATTTTTTGAGGCAGTTCGAATTTCATTGGATTATCTGCTCACAATACTAACCTCTGATTGCCTACCTAATTTCTGGCTCTATGATTGACAAGACCCTTGGGGGCAAAGAGCAATGGTTGGAGGCACGATTACCTATTCCTGAAATAGTCCTGTGCTGCAAAAACAATGATCTGTCAATAATAGACGGCAGTTGAATTGGGTAGGTTTTCTCAGTTACTACACATGCAGCAGAAACCTTTGCAGCAAGTTGTACAGCAGAGTTCGTTACAAATGGAGTAACGTGGCCAAGGCAAAATGTACTGGAGGATGCTTAACTATGTCCGTATACAGAGGAAAGTGACATGGCCTGGCATCATGTTCTCCACGTTTATTAGCTTTAATCATAGTTGCATCAAAAAAAAAGTAAAAGATGTCAAAACCCATATAGATATAAACAGCTGGCTCCGCAGCGAATAGAACATCTGTTAGAACACAAATATGCAGTTGTGGCCAACAAACAATAGGATTTTTGGAACAGACTGTACATATTGGCTGCTACAGGAACTGAGCCTACCCAGAGAAACTCGCTTTCCTCAAAAATCTGGAAGAGGTACAGATGGGTAAACATAATAATGTAAATATGCAGTGTTTCTTTTTGCCGAAAGAAAAAGCATTTGCTGGGGGAAGTGCCCAAATATCTTCTATAGGTGAAATAGTTAAACATGTTACAATCATGCACTTGTTCCCTTTTGCTGTGGTAATCCGAATCAGTACCAGCACAAGGAGAAAGCAGATGTAAAGGTAGATGCATTGAGGCAACACTGAAGGCAGCTGACAAAGAATGAACACATTCGAATACACTTTGCCCTGAATCTAGGTTATGTCAATGGGCGACATATTCTTTGCATCATTCGGGTTGAACTGGAGATGCCCCAAGAGGCTTTTCTATTTCAGGGTCTAGTTCAATGGCAAGTCATTTAATATTCTCTTTCCAGCTTTCCGCCAAGAGTCTCCTTGTCAAACGTTCCACCACTTGACGACGTGCAGGAAGATTTTTTTCAAATTATTTTCTTGTAATCTGCAGGCTGATAGCTCTGGTGGTGAAACTTTCAACATTTATGTCCCACCAGTGTGTGCTAAACAATTTAATAAAATTAAATCAGTGGTTGTGTGGCGGATGCAGAGTATCCCTTATATGCAATGGTGAATTCCATTAGCTGCTCAGAAAAGCGATCCCTGTGCATTGCTCAAAAAGCTACAGGTCGAATCATCATAGTGGTGGATCTGAGGGAGTAATGTGAACCTTTCCAGTAGTGCCACTTGATCCCATTAAATCGAATTGCATTCATCCCGCCAGAGTAATACATGCCATTCAAGTTAGAAGGGCCACAGGCCTGAAACCACCATCCTGCAGATAAAAGTAACAAATATAATTACGTTTAGAACATGTCCTTCTTAATGTCACCTTACATGGTAGCACTTTATCACCGAGTTACTGCAGTAATCTGGGCATAAAGAACTCCTTATTAAGCAGTGTGTGTTCATAGAATCATAGAAGTTTACAGCATGGAAGAAGGCCAATTTGGCCCATCGTATCCATGCCGGTCAACAAGAGGCTATCCAGCCTAATCCCACTTTCCAGCTCTTGTTCTGTAGCTCTGTGGGTTATGGCACATCAGGTGCACATCCAAGTACTTTTTAAATGTGGTGAGGGTTTCTGCCTCTACCATCCTTTTAGACAGTGAGTTCCAGACCCCCACAACCCTCTGTGTGAAGACATTTCCCCTCAAATCCTCTCTAAACCTTCTACCAATTACTTTAAATGTATGCCTCCTGGTTGTTGATCCCTCTGCTAAGGGAAATAGGCCCTTACTATCCACTATATATCTAGGCCCCTCATAATTTTATACACCTCAATGAGGTCTCCCCTCAGCCTCCTCTGTTCCAATGAAAACAAATCCAGCCTATCTAATCTGTCCTCATAGCTTAGATTCTCCAATCCCAGCAACATCCTCGTATTTTATTGGGAGAAGGGTATGTGTTTGAGATTCTCTGCGTAGCGAGTTCTTGATCTGGGCTGTAGCATCTGGCAACGGTGCCCGGTACAGCATTTCACAGGGAATGGAAAATTGGTGGCACCATTATCCTGGTCAGCTGTTATGCACCTCCAAGAAGCTGGTTCAATGAAGTAGCATTGAAAGAGGGACAGGAACGAGCGACCTGATGAATCTATTGAATAAATCGAACGCAAGAAAAAGTACAATAATTTTAATGCGGATATAATAGAGCTACTTAAACATCCAATCTAGGAAAAAGCACATCAACTTGGTGCTGAAACCAAGCTGTAATTGTTCCCTTTCACTACAACTGCTTGCAATGTTCAATATTTACATGTATCACACACCATTTGCTCAGCAAGAATGCACCGTTTATTTCAACAGGTGTGCTCGAGGGTAGATTTACCGAGCCTTCACACAGAGCAGGTCCGCTGTCATCAATGGATGGAAAATAGTGGGGAAGGAGTCAGAAAATCTGCCTAGCTGCCTCACCCTTCAGTTAGAGAACTATGGAATAGACTATTTTGATGATGAAGCTATAAATATGCTGCTGAGTGAGAACCGAACTGGGCTATGGGGAGAGAACAAACTGTTGGATTAATTGTGGATTGCTCTGGTAAGAACCAGAACAGACTCAAGGGCCCCCTTCTGTGATGTAACCTTCTATGAGCCAAACCAAACATAAATGTTTCTCGTTTGTAGACCTAGCTGATCTCAGCCTGGATGGTAGTCGAGGCAATAGAATTTCCCCTGGCCTAAGGAGAGCAATCAGCTTTACTCCCATTTCCGGTTAGTATCCAGTGATTCCCGCTGGAAGATTAAACATACGTGAATGTCAGTTGTGGAGATCAGCTGTGATGGCCCTTTGGCAAGTCATTGATGAAGATCACTGACTAGGTTTACACATGAATAATGGCCAGGAGATTTATGTGTCCATGCAGAGGCAATAATGCTAATGAAATGCTGGCATTTATCTCAAGAATACAAAGTGAGAAAGATATACTTCAATTGTATGGAGTGTTGGTCAGCCTTCATCTAGATGTCTGCATTCAGTTTGGGGCACCACACCTCTTAACAGATATATTGGCCTTGGATTGGTTACAGCGCAGATTCGCCAGAATGATACTAAGGTTAAAAGGGTTTAATTATGAGGATAGGCTGCACAAACTTGAGTTTAGAAGGTTGAAGGGTGATCTAAATCAAAGTCTTTAAAATGTTAAAGGGCTTCAATAGGGTAGACAGAGGAACTATTTCCTCTGATGGGCGATTCTAGAAGAAGAGAGCACAATTTTCAATTATGAGCTTGGCTATTCGGGAAGTACATTTTCACTGAGTGATCTCAGGATATCAAGGGTTATGGAGCAGAAAACAGGAAAACTTTGCCATATACCTTTAATTTAGCATAGACTATAATATTATATCCTGCCTACACAAGTGATAACAGTACCTGCAATTCAGCAGGCCTCGGTCTTCAAAGTGACTCAAGTAAAGCTACATTATTAATTTCCTCATTGGTTCCAGTGGACACTCGATACCTTACAGCGAAGGGCTCAGTCTTTGTATGTTCGGTATTAGAGATGTCTAGTAATAGCCTTGCTCATTTGCCTGGTAGATTGGTAGCGATCTGAAAGTCAGGTCACAAAGCTAGGGCAGGCTTAACGGGCTTTCTGTATTGTAAGGAATAATAATTGATGCAGCTGGGAAAGTGCCCATTATACCAGTTTTACTAATCAGGCAGAGGAAAGACTACTGACAGTACGTGCAGCAAAGCCAAACTGAGAAATACTGGGTATTGGTAAAGATAGGAATATCAAGTTATTTCTTGATGGGCTATAAAGGAGTTCTCGCCCAGGTGCAATTGAACTGCTAGAACAAGATAAATGCTTAGAATTTCACATGAGAAAATCATGCCACAAAATTGTGCTCAGAAATGACCATGGCAATCTTCCAAATTATGGGCCTCAATTTGCTGGAGTGGCTCTTAAATCTGGTTATCAGCTAGAGACCAACTTTTTTTGCGATTATTTCCACCTCCAGAATAGACACCAGGACCTGGAAGGCTCACAAGATAAGGAAACTGTGTTTAACGGCTCAATTTTCCCCGGTCATTTGCGCCGTTTCTTTGGCGCGCGCCATTTTTTTGGCGTATTTCTTTTTTTCAAAGTTTCCCCCTGCGATCTGTGCTGGTGTAACTGACTTAGTTACGATTTTTCTAGGCCAGTTTTGTTTTACGTCATAGGGGCGTTCCCTCATGTCTGCGCTGTTTTTTGCAATTGTTCGCAGTTTGGCCAACATTTGTTTCTCTTCAGATGGCGTATCTGGTCACTCCCGAAAAATCTTCTGGTGAGTTAAGAAAACCAGCGCACATTCACAAATCTGCGCTGAAAGACGCCATTGTTTTTAAATCGGAGATTGTAGAAGGAGTCAAGAACACTGTCAAAATCAATAATAAAGTTCAACTTTTTTTTACTTGTCAACGTAGAAGTGTAAATTTGTTAGATTTCAGAAGTACTCTCATTTTTTTACTCACTCACACGCCACCACCAACTGTCTTGAAGCAGGGCTGGAGGGTCTTAGGTTTGGCCGGTAGAATTGACCCCGTGTCCGGACACAGCGGCTTGGGGATCGGCTACAAAACAAGTCGTGGAGGGTAGGCGGGGTGGAGAAAGAGAGAGAGTGAGGTGCCGATCGGAAGACTTGGAGCCCGGGGAGAGAGGTGCTTTCTGCACTGAAGACTGCAATGAGTGGGGGGGTGGGGGCAGGGGCGGGGGGGGAAGGGAGAAAGAGAAGAGGAGAAGTCACAAGACTGCAATTAGTTAGTGGGGTGTGGAGAGAGGAGAAGTCAGGACCTTTGGGTGTGGTCCATCCATACAGACCTGAAGAGATACAACATGAACCTATCCTGCCTGCTCTCCTGCCATTTTGAGCTTCTTTCAAAGGTTAAATTTAAGTGTGTGGGCAATACTGACAATGCCATACCTTGTGCGAGCCTTCTGCATCATGGTGCTACGTAGGAGACAATTGATTCGTCTTCATCGCATCAGGAACATCAGAGCCCGTAGGGTGCTGGGCAGGAGGACTTACCCACCTCGGGTATATCGAGGCAGGCATTCGTACCTGCACCTGAGTGATACAGACTGTGTCAGAAGGCTGCATTTCCGCAAAGAAGTTGTAAGTGAGATCTGTGAGTTGGTCAAAGCAGACCTACAACCTAAAAGCAGTCCTCCTGATGCTTCATCAGTTGAAGTGAAGGTTACAGCTGCACTTTCATTCTATGCCTCTGGATCGTTTCAAGCTACAACTAAGGATGTGTGTGCTATCTCTCAACATGCAACACATGTCTCCATTCGCCAGGTCACGGCTGCACTGTATGCGCATAGGAATGACTTTATAAAGTTCCGCATGACTGCCCAAGCAATCCATGACAGGGCTGTGAGCTTCTCCAGGATTGCTGGCTTCCCAGAGGTTGCATTGATTGTACCCTCATTGCCTTGCGAGCACCTTTGGAGGATTCCGAGATGTACAGGATCCAAAAAGGCTTCTACTCCATTAATGTGCAGCCCGTGTGTGAAATGTATCATATCATCAGTTGATGCAAGATACCCTGGCAGCACCCATGATGCGTTCATCCTACATGACAGCGTTATATCTGCCATGCTTCAGCAGCAGCAGCCAGAAGGGCAGAGCTGGCTACTGGGAGACAAAGGGTACAGCCTCGCCACCTGGCTCGTGACACCCCTACATGTAAGCTGGACAGAAGCTGACCGTCAATACAACATGTCTCACATTGCGACGTGCGGTATCATAGAGAAGACCATTGGCATCTTGAAACAGTGTTTACGGTGCCTGGACCATTCCGGAGGCTACTACATTTAGGGTTACTCCCCTGAGACTGTCGGTCAGTTCACTGTTGTGTGCTGCATAACTTAGCCATCATGAGGCAGCAGCACCTGGTAGTGGAAGACCCACATGCGGTGAGAGTGGCTGATGATAATGATGCGGAAGATGCAGGTGACGAGCAGGAGGAGGAGGAGGAGGAGGAGGATGACGAGGAAGCCATGCAAGTGCCTGAGGCTGGAGCACGATGGCGGAGGAGGGCGGACCATCGTGCTCCTTTAACGATTGCTCGAGCCTTGCGCCAGCAGCTCATCTGTGAATGCTTTCCTGATGCCCGAGGGCTCAGCGACAACTGTTCCACATGGGCCATGTTTACTGTTTGGAGCTGTTCCATAATGTTGTGTTGTGTTAACGGAACATGATTCAGTTTTAATGCAAAATATATTTTATTCAAAAGTTTACAATGTACTTAACTTAACTTTAATAAAATTATTCTTGTATCAAACTTTACTTTAAGATCACTCTTTAAGATCACTTATAAACTTGTAAATTTACATAACTTACAAAAAACTTGAAAGTTAAGAACAGTTACAACATTAACAATAATAATAACAACAACAACAGCAGCAAAGAAAGGCTGCACTCACCCATCTTTCCTCCCTCTTATTCTAAGGCCGCCCGCTGCGCTTGGTCGTGGACACTCCACCACCCCTGCCCACAGGCGGTGGCAATGTTTCTGGGCTTGATACCAAGCTTATTCTTTCTACATCTCGGGTAATGCGCACCTCTTGAGGGAGTGGGGGAGGGGAGGGGGCTTTGGTGTCAGGTGGCAAGTTGGAGGGCCCAGGCGGCAAGTTGGAGGGCCCAGCATGGGGCTCCTCAGAGGCTGGTGTGGGGATTGGAGTGGGAGCGGCAGTTGATTCTGTCAATGGACGCGGGATCTGGGCGTGTTCCCTTATTGCAGCAGCTAACTCCAACATCCCGTCCCTCATGCGCCCTGACAGTATCTCAATGACCTGCAACATTCCCTCCCTCATGCTGAGCAAAACTGTCTCAACTACCTGCAACATTCCCTCCCACTTGGCCACTATTCCCTCCCGGATATCGTTCCCATTTCTCGTGTCATTGCTGTTACTTCTCCCGACAGTCCCTCTACCTCATCATTCACCACACTGATGCGTCCAGGAGTGATCGGGTAAGGTCAATGCTCTCTGCACTCAATGACCACATCTGAACCACATCTGTTAGATCCTGCACCTTAGGAGAGCGTGGTCGAGCTCTCCTTCCCCTCCTCCCCACGGGTGTGCCTCGGTGCACCACACCACTGGGACCCGCAACCTCGGAAGGTGTGAAACCATGGAATGTCCCACCAACACTCAAACCATTAGTCACAGAGAGGGCTGTCACCTCCATGAGCAGCACCTCCTCCAAAGTCAGTACAACAGTGGGAGCTTCAGCCAGCTCCATCCCCTCCCCCTCCCCCTCACCCCCATGGATGGATTGGAAGATGTTCTCCTCTTCAGGCTCGTCCGCGTCTGAAGCTTCTTCTGCATCGTCAGGATTGGCCTCAAGTTCTGCAAAAGATAACAGAACAGTCAAATGGTTAGTAGCAGAGGAGGGGGAAGGGTGGGTGACATGGGTAGGCTGACACATTGCAGGCCAGGCAGCAGGCTGATTGAAGGACCACAATGAATTTGCAGGACTTACCCTCTCCCTCGAATGTGGGCCCAGCTTGTGCAGTACTGATTGCTTTTTTCTAGGCAGGACCCATCAAAGGAGCGACCCTCTCTTCCAAGGGTGTCAGTGGGTGCAGATTTGCTGGGCCTGTTCCTGTTCGAGTTCTTTCCCTTTTATTGTGTGCCACTTTCCTCTGCAAAAATGAAAATGCAATGTTTTAGAGAGGGTGTCTATCTGCTGGGTGGAACATATAGATGGTCACATTTACAATTGCAATTGCATTGAATAAATTTAAATATTACTTACACTAACTACTTGACAAATGTCCTGCCACTTCTTTTTACACTGGCCTCCATTGCGCAGTAATCTTCGGCAACTTGCTTCCAGCGTTTCTTCATTTCTTTGGATGGAACTTTTATGTGACCTCTGCTGGTGCCCAGCTCCTGCCAGCTGTTTTCAATCACAGTAACTAGTGCCTCCACTTCATCCTGTAAGAAATTCTTGGTCCTCGCAACACGTTGCATCTTGTACTGCTGCAGCTGTGATTTTTCCAATACTCTCACACAGCACTCCTTCTCACACACACAACTGGCTCTTTAAAAATGGCCGACTGCCAAATCTGAGCTGTACTGATCATGCACGTCCATTGGAACGACGTCAAAAACGTAACTTTTTTTCCCCGCGCATGCGCAGAGGTGCAGATTCGTTTTTTAGCGCAGACAGCAGGTTCCATCCCCCGAGGCGACTGGACATGCTGCGTGGCGCCAAATTCGAATTATACATTGGGGAAACATTGGCAAATTATTTCTGCCGCATTTCTGGCCTCGAAAAACGGGCAATACGCCAGAAAACGGACTTGGGGAGAATTGAGGCCATTAACTTTAACGGTTGAAAAATATGAAAATAAAAGCGCAACATGCCAATAAGAACAAAGAAGAATAAGGAAGACAAGGAGAACAATGCAAGTATTTTAGTAGTACTGGCTCATGTTCCAATAAAAAGCTGTTATTGTTTTTTACTGGAACATCTTTCAGATGACACGTTAAACCGAGGCCCCGTCTGCTCTCTCAAGTGGATGTAAAAATTCCCATGGCACTATTCGAAGAAGAGCAGGGAAGTTATCCCTGGTGTCTTGGCCAATATTTATCCCTCCCCCTGCTGGTGCCGATCTGGCAGTTCAGCAGGTGGGAGGCCACTTACGCTATTTGGACGTCAGCGGGCGGTTCCCGCCAGTACTCCCCTCCCGCCCAAGTGGAAAATAGCAAAGAGGGGAGACCGGCAGCAAAACTTGGTGGTAGTTGGCAGCAGTCGGCGGCAGCCACCAATACCGGGGCCCAAGTCTCTGTCCTAATATTTCCTTATGTGGCCCGGTGTCAAATTTTGTTTAACAAAACTCCTGTGAAGCACCTTGGGACATTTTACTACATAAAGGCACTATATAAATGCAAGTTGTTGTATGCTAAGTCTTATCAAAAGCCCAGCCCAGAGATACTAAAATTCCCCGAGATTTACTAGCAGTTTAACAGTAATCTAACTCTAGTGTAATCAACTGAAATGGTTCTTAGCTGTGCTCTTCAGTTTTAAAGCCATTCTAACTTCCCTTCTCCTTCTTTACATATAATATTGTATGTGAAGACAGATTAGGAATGGATTGACATGTGCTTCACTGATGTGGCACATTCCTATTAAAAGCACCTTTTGCTGTATGAACTACAAAACAAAAACTTGTTGGTGACTTCTACCGATTGCAAATTATGTCAGTAATGTTACACAACAACCTGCTCAAAAAGCAAATGGGAAATGTAAGAAAAGAGCTAATTCAATATGTCCTTGACCACTGCTCAACATCCTAGTGTTAAAATATATTCCTATTTTACTCTTCAGCTCTAGTCTTGTTTTACCACAGTCCCTCTTCATTAATGTCTCTGTGGGTAATCCATAGAACCATACAGACCAGAAAGGTTCTTACCCAATTTTATGCTAAGTTAACTAATCTTTGGCCTCAGCACCCCTGGGATAACCAGGGCAAAAAAAAAAACACTCAGGGTTCATTCTCCTGATTGTTATTCACATATAGAGGTGGTATGTGAAGCATGGAATAGTTGATGTGGAAGGTCAGCCTGCTAACACTAAAGGTTCAAATTCACACATGAAGAATGGTCATTTGGAAGAGGTACAGAAAGGCTGTCAACACCTCCATGGAATCCTGTTTTTAAAAGGGCAGGAAAGGTCTGGTTCATTATTTATGTTCTTGCCTCAAACGGCCCTTACAAGAAGCAAGAAAGACTTGCATTTATATAGTGCCTTTAACAACCTTAGGACATCCTAATGCACTTTACAACCAGTGAGGTACTTTTTTGAAGTGTATAAACTGTTGTAATGTCGGAAATAAAGCAGACAACTTGCGCACAACAAGGTCCCACAAACAGCAATGAGTAACTGACCAGATAATCTGTTTTTAGGTGTTGTTTGAGGACACGGGGAAGAATATTCCTGCTCTTCTTCGAATAGTGCCTTGGGACTTTTTATTCCTACTTGAGAGGGCAGACGGGGCTCAGTTTGACATCTCATCTGAAAGACAGCACCTCCAACAGTGCAGCACTCCCTGAATAATGCGCTGGAAGTGTAAGCCTAGATTTTTTGCTCAAGTGTCTGGAGTGGGACTTGAACCCACAACCTTCTGTCTCAGAGGCGCAACTTGCATTGAGATTACACCTCTCTCTGTTACAACAACAAAAACAACTTGTATTTATATAGCACCTTTAACGTCGTGAAACATCCCAAGGCGCTTCACAGGAGTATTATGAGACAAATAATTTGACACCGAGCCACATAAGGAGAAATTAGGGCAGGTGACAAAGAGGTAGGATTTAAGGAGCGTCTTGAAGGAGGAAAAAGAGGGAGAGAGGCGGAGAGGTTTAGGCAGCGAATTCCAGAGCTTAAGGCCTCGGTAACAGAAGGCACAGCCACCAATGTTTGAGCGAATATAATCAGGGATTCTCACGAGGGCAGAATTAGAGGAGCGCAGACATCTCGGGGGGGTTGTGGGGCTGGAGGAGATGACCGAGGTAGGGAGATGCGAGGCCATGGAGTGATTTGAAAACAAGGATGAGATTTTTGAAATCAAGGCATTGCTTAACCGGCTAAAGGCATGGCTACTGGTGATTGCTCAAGATTATCAGAAGACAAAAGCACCTTCTGAGCATGCCTGTTGTCAATCAACTGAGGGAGACATTGTGGCGTGGGGCTTTTCCAAAATCAAAGGCAGCAGAGGAGACAGAACTGGAGAACGAGGAGGACCAGGAGCCAACAGAAGAAGATAGGAATGTGCTTGATCATATATCAAACCAGAAAGAAATACTTGCAAGATATTCTGCTGACAACCATATGTCCCTTGGTGCATTGCATGTTCGCGACTCCTAACTTTTCCTTAACTTCAGGAGCTCACACTGCTGGTGGGAATGTTTCATCTGGCAAGCATCACTGGAGTCAGAAACAGCCAAATCTGCAGCTGTTTAGACTGGCTTACTGCTTCGATAAACTAGCCAGTATTGAGGTACTAAGCTAATCAGCCATTCATACAGAAACACCTGTGAAATGAGACTTTGAAATGTAAAATGCTGCTTTAAATTGCCAAATTAGTTTTGAGTCAGAATAATGCATGTGTTTGTACTTAATTAGAAACAATAAATATTGGAAATCTGAAACAAAAAATAACAGGACATGGAAGAGTGTTTGGAGAAAGGAAACTTTAATGTGTCTTTTCTCTTTACAAATGCTAATTGCTACCTGTTTTGGCATTTTCTATTGCTGTGTGCAATTATCAAAGTTGTTGGATGTGTTCAGTGTAATTTACGTGCATACTTTTGAAATTAGCGTTTGAGTGAACCGGTAAGTGACTTTATTTGAAGAGGAGCTTTATTCTCATCAGAATTGCTATATCGTCCTAAACTGATACATTATTGCAGCGCACTTACCAGTGCAAAGTGTAGTGGTTTAGATTAAGAGATGCAGCTGCTGACGTGACATTGGCTAGGATGTTGAAACACCTGAACTAGAGTTATAGCGGTAGTGATGATGTGGGAGCTTGCTGTGCATACATTTGCTGCCATGTTTTCTACATTACAGCAGAGACTACACTTCAAAAGTACTTCATTGGCTGTAAAGCCCCTTTGGTTGTGAAAGGCGCTATATTAATGAAAACCTTTCTTCAATAGGAATAACCGGAACATGGCTTACTCCAGTCAATGAAAATAATACTGAAATGGAAGGGTACAGAATATTCAAAACATAGAGAAGAAATGTGGGGAAAAGAGGTTGTAACTCTCAATGGAAAAAAGAGCAGCAAAGAATTGCCCAATAATATTATAATAATAGAATTACCCAGACCCCAGTTGGAGGCTTCTAGTGTAAAGACAAATAATACACTTTGGCCTCCATTAGTATCGACCATTAGCTCAAAATAATGAATAGGCCAGAATACTTGATGAAGAGATAAGGAGGTTCTGAAAGGAAGGTGGTTGTATTCATGAGGGATTTCAACTGAACAAGAATAAATTGGAACTGCCCACGTGGTGTAGAGAGAGACTTGGTAAATGTAATGCAAGATTGCTTCATGACCTTGTGTGTCACGGAGCCTCAAGAGGGTGATCTCGGTTTTACTTTTTAATGGTAAGTGACCCCGACAGTGCAGCGAAAATGGAACTCATGCCACCCCAGGTGATGGTGACCATAACACGATTAAGTTTGATATGATATGGGATTCAATGCTGCTGAAGACCAACACTCAGATATACAATTTAAAAAAGGCCAACTACAAGGTTATGAGGGAAAAGCTAAAATAGTTTTACTGGAGGGATTGTTTAATAATGACTTGACTGGGGACAAAAAGAATACTTTCAAAGACATACTGAGAAGTATGCAGGTTAAATGCTGCAGAGTTAGACTCAACAAAAAATGACCCTAATTCATTAACAAGGGAAATAAGGTGGCTGAGGTTCACAAAGTCTGCAGGGAGAAGGACAAGAAAGCCCATTGGGAAAAATATATCAAACTTCTGAAGCATGTCAAAAGTGCGATTAGTAGAGTAAAGAGGAATCTGTAAATGAGTATTGCTGCAGATGGTATACACATCAGTAAGAAACTCTTCCAGTACCATACCAGCAAGAACAAAGTCAGGGAAAAGATATGGGGCGAGAGTTTCCTCTCAAATCGGCCAGTTACTGCCCAGAAATACAAGTTTCGACAAAAAAAAACACATTTACCGCCAAGATACCACCCGGCGGTAAATTCCACAGTCATTACCGCCAGGCAGTATTTGATACTGTCCGCACCTATATTACCACCCAAATACCACCCAAAATGGAAGTTTCATCATTAAGATCCATTTACCACTGGACCTTAATACCGTCCTGAAAAAGCAGGTGTTACTGGATCTTAAGTGGGTGGTATGGACATAGATCTGACAGGTTTGTTTGATATTACACAGATCTTTATAGTTCGCCACAGTTTGATGTATTTTTAAATAGATTGTAGTATTTCTAGTGTTAGTCAATAATATAAATGGTCTAAAAAAGCCTTATTTACTCCTTTAAGTCTCTCTCACTCGCATTAGTCTCACACCCACCAGTCTCTCCCTCCCCCAGTCTCTCTCCCCCCCCCCCCCGCACTCTCTCTTTCCCCCCCCGCCACCCGCCCAATCTCTCTTCACCCCCCCGTTTCTCTTCCACCCCCGCAGTATCTCTCCCATCCCCTCCCCCGTCTCTCTCCCACCCCCCCCCAGTCTCTCTCCCACCCCCCCCCCAGTCTCTCTCCCACCCCCCCCCAGTCTCTCTCCCACCTCCCCCAGTCTCTCTTCCCCCCACCCAGTCTCTCTCCCCCCACCCCAGTCTCTCTCCCCCCACCAGTCTTTCTCCCCCCCCTAGTCTCTCACCCCACCCAGTCTCTCCCCCCCATCCAGTCTCTTCCCCACCCCCCAGTCTCTCTTCCACCCCCCCCAGTCTCTCTTCCCCACCCAGTCTCTCTTCCCCACCCAGTCTCTCTCTCCCCCCACCCAGTCTCTCTCTCCCCCCACCCAGTCTCTCTCTCCCCCCACCCAGTCTCTCTCTCCCCCCACCCAGTCTCTTCCCCCCCCAGTCTCTCTCCCCCCTAACCCCAGTCTCTCTCCCCCCAGTCTCTCTCCCCCCCAGTCTCTCTCCCCCCCACCCCAGTCTCCCTCACCCCCAGTCTCCCTCACCCCCCAGTCTCTCTCACCCCCAAGTCTCTCTCACCCCCAAGTCTCTCTCACCCCCCAGTCTCTCTCACCCCCCAGTCTATCTCACCTTCTAGAATGATCTCACACTCCCACCACAGCGATCTCTTCCATCCCCCCACAAAGTGATCTCACTCTCTTCCCCCACCCCGCCACAACAATCTCTCTCTCTCCCCCCCCCGCCACCACAGTGATCTCTCTCCCCCCACAGCAATCGTACTCTCTTCAACCCCCCTCCCCACAGCGATCTCTTTCTCCCCCCCTCACACAGCGATCTCACTCTCTTCCTCTCCACACAACGATCTTTCTCTCTCCCCGCCCACCCCCACAGCGATCTCACTCTCTTTCCCCCTCCCCGCCCACAGTGACCTCACGCTCTCACCCCCACCCCCCCGACAGCGATCTCTCACCCCCTTTTGCCCCCACTGCGATCTCTCACCTCCCTCCCCACAGCAATCTTCACCCACCCCCCCACCACACCTCTTCCTCTCGCTCCCCTCCACAGTGGTCTCAGGGTGGCTGTCTCTGGCCTCTCGTCGGTGCCTCTCTGGGTGGTGGTGGAGGGGGGGCGGAGCTTGACAGCCGTGCGCGTGTGCACAACTTGGGAGCCAAAGATTCCCGAGTCGATAGGCCTCCGCTGCACACGGCGCTTATCCCACTTCGCTCCCGCACCGCTTCGCCGCCGCCGACATGGAGCACCCGAAAACCGCGGGAGCGCGCACCAGCGGCATTCCAGCAGTTGAAAAAGACGCAACCGTCGGAACAGCGCTAAGGATCGGGCGGGGGCGATTTCAAAGGAAAACCCAGCCCATGAAGCTTAAAGATGACCTGAAACTTGCGAATGAGTAGACAATGGTTAATATATTCACTGATTGCTTCCTTGAGTAATTTTTCTTTCATTGAATAATTACAAACGATGAATATGCTCTCCATCAATGAGGAAAAAAACCAAGACTTAAAGGGCCCGAGTTTGGTCGACTTACTGCCGGCTGCCGCCAAGTTTTCTTGGCGGTCTCGATGGTTTATGGGCGCCCTCCCCTCTGAGCGAGTTTGGTCAGGTCCTCACGCCGACGGGGAGAGAAGACCGTTGGGGAGCGTGCGCTGGCATGCACCACCATGCAACGCCCATAAGAGTCCTCCCGCCCGCTGCATCCCCCATTTGGTCCGGGCTGTCCTCCGCTGCAGCAGGGGAAAAGGCCGCCGTGTGGAGGCAGGTCTTACCTCAACGGTAAGTATGAAGACCTGCAAGAAAAGGTTAGTCCACTTTCCTTTATTGCTTTTGCAGGGATTTTGGTCACTGGGGTCTCCGAAGGATTTTTTGGTAGTTGTTTAAAATTGTTTTGAAAAATGTTTAGTTTTGCCATTCCCCCCCTCCCTAAGTCCAACTCTTACCTTGGCGGTACTTTGCCGAGGATCGCATTTGCCGCCCAGAATACGACCTACCGCCCGCTGCTGCCCAGAATTGGCGTCGAAGGCCCATTTTTTCTGCCGGGTGGTTTTTCCCATGTTTTTTCACCAAACTTCCACCCAAAGTAACGTCAGGATCTTAGCGGTCCTTTCAACGGTACTTGGGCGGAACTTAGGTTTCACCAAACTCGGGACCAATGGACTTTTAAATCTACAAAGTTCTAAATAGATTTAAAAGTACCTAGAATAAAGAAATCTCCAGAGTCTAATAACACCTATCCCAGGTTGCAAAGACAAATTAAGGATGAAGTTTGTGAAGCAAAGACAGGTATTATGAAATAACTGAATACTTAGAAAGTCCCATTCAATTAGACACACGATAACATAGTACCATATTTAACTAAAGGATAAATGAAATCCAGGGAATTGTAGACTCAATAATCTTACATCAACACTGGCAAAATAATGGAGTCAATAATCAAGAGCAAACGTAAGAACATATAATGATGAATTTATAAATAAGAAGCTATAGCTGGCATTTAGAAGAAATTTCAATTGTATTCAATGTGGTCAGTTTGCTGTAGCCTAGGAAGTGATCAGGCATAGTATCCATTATTGAAGAATCTATTGCATACTAGAGGTTTTTAAGAGGGCTTGGTATTGGGCTGCAGTTGGGAGGCTATGTTGCTATCTAATTGGAAAATTAGTGCTGAACTCAAGTGGGCTCAATGGAAATGCTATTTGCAGGACAGTGAAAACACATAGCTGTATCACTTAAATAATGTGTTGTTGAGTTGTACTGTAAATATGGCATCAAAAAAATATACAGAAAAATAGAGATTTGTTGGAGTGATTGCAGACAATAACCGAATTGAGAGGTTCCAGGACATCACAAAAAACAACCACTTGCATTTATATGATGCCTTTAAAGTAGAAAAACATCCCAAGATGCTTCTCAGAAATGGACGTTAGAAACATAGAAACATAGAAAATAGGTGCAGGAGTAGGCCATTCGGCCCTTCTAGCCTGCACCGCCAATCAATGAGTTCATGGCTGAACATGCAACTTCAGTACCCCATTCCTGCTTTCTCACCATACCCCTTGATTCCCCTAGTAGTAAGGACTTCATCTAACTCCTTTTTGAATATATTTAGTGAATTGGCCTCAACAACTTTCTGTGGTAGAGAATTCCACAGGTTCACCACTCTCTGGGTGAAGAAATTCCTCCTCATCTCGGTCCTAAATGGCTTCCCCCTTATCCTTAGACTGTGTCCCCTGGTTCTGGACTTCCCTAACATTGGGAACATTCTTCCTGCATCTAACCTGTCTAACCCCGTCAGAATTTTAAACGTTTCTATGAGGCCCCCTCTCATTCTTCTGAACTCCAGTGAATACAAGCCCAGTTGATCCAGTCTTTCTTGATAGGTCAGTCCCGCCATCCCGGGAATCAGTCTGGTGAACCTTCGCTGCACTCCCTCAATAGCAAGAATGTCCTTCCTCAGGTTAGGAGACCAAAACTGTACACAATACTCCAGGTGTGGCCTCACCAAGGCCCTGTACAATTGTAGAATCACCTCCCTGCCCTTGTACTCAAATCCCCTCGCTACGTTGAACCAAAGAAGCTGATATTAGGAGCAGTGATCAAAAGCTTGATAAGAGATCAATTTTAAGGAGGATCTTAAAGGAAGAGATGGAGGTGTAGAGGCAGAAGGGTTTAGGGAAGATTCCAGAGCATGGGATTTAGACAGCTGAAGGCATGGCTTCCTGCGGTGAGGCAAAGAGAGAGTTGGCGGGGGCTGGGGGGGAGGTGAGAATCAGAGGGATGTAGATTTCTGGGTTGCAGCTTGTAGGTCTGGAAGAGGTTACACAGATGTAGGGGGTGATGAGGCCATGAAGGGTTTAAACATGCAGTTGAGAATTTTATATTGGAGATGTTGGGCAATGCATGTCAGCAAGGACAGGAGTGAATGGTGAGCGGGACCTGGTAAGGGACAGGATGTAGGCAGCAGAATTTTGGATGTGCTGAAGTTCATGAAGGGAGAAGGATGGGAAATTGACCAAGAGAGCAGTGGAATAGTTGAGTCTGGAGGTGAGAGAGAGGAATGGATGAGTTTTTCAGTGGCAGATGGGCTGGCAGGGACAGAGGCCGGTTGATGTTACAGGGATGGAATTAGTCAATCTCTGTGATGGATAGTATATGGGGTTGGAAGCTCAGGCTGGCCTTAAATAGGACACAGATTGCAACCAATCTGGTTCATCCTGGGCTAATCAGTTACTAGTAAAGGTGATTATCTTTCCTCCCTGAGATGATCTGGGGTAGCAGATGGTTTTAGCAGGGGAGAATGAGGCCTGATAGCGCTCGAGATGGTCCCGCCTATGATGGACAGTTAAACCAGTTGTGCGGATGTTAGGCTCAGTTCGATGTGCCTTGAAGTGAAGGTGGGATCCACGCCAGTGCGATTGACTGAGAAGGAAGCGAGTGCAGATCCTGCTGAAGCCAAAGGCATCCAAGGTGGACGCAAGGGAATGGTTGAGTAGATTGATGGCAAGCAGAAGCTATTTGAATCTGGAGATTTGATTGCCATTATGAAATCACTTTAAGTATTTGTTTTTATAATGAATACTGTGAAGCTTATGCATTGGAATATGTTCCATTTTTGTGCTTACAGCAGCTGTCACAGCAGACACCGGCAGCCAGTGGGCTCGGTATCATTGATATGCAATTAAGCCTACACTGAAAGATTAATGATTGTGAAATCGCAGCTTCAAATTTAACAAGATTTTGAAGTTGACTTCTGGGAAATTTTAGTCCCAGTGTATGTTTATTTATACAGGCAAGAATTTACAGAATTCAGTTATTGTGTAAAATTAAATGTAACTAGAAAATATTTTAGGATTTACAATGCATATTAATTGCCAGAAATAATCACTTAAGTGAAATGAAGTGCACTTTCAATCCAAAGTGAATTAATACCTGACTAACTGTCAAACTGTTTATAATAGAAATACAGGATCAAATCATATTTATCTAAACTTCCTAACCTAGAGCATTGTACTATCACCTCTGGGACTGGCCCTTGAATCTAGCACTCAGAATTATAGAATGAAAGTCTCTCTCTGATTATTATAAATGGCAGCAGAATCATAGAATGATACAGCCCAAAAGGAGGCCATTTGGCCCATCATGCCTGTGCCGATTCTTTGAAAGAGCTATCCACTTAGTCCCATTCCCCTGCTCTTTCACCAGAGCCCTGCAAATCTTCCCCATTCAAGTAGTTATCCAATTCGCTTTTGAAAGTTATTATTGAATCCACTTCCACACCCGTTCAGGCAATGCATTCCAGATCAAAAACTCTATCAAGTTAGTCAAACACGATTTGCCTTTAACAAATCAGTGCTAGCTTTCATTTATTCACCCATATTTTCCAAGTACCAATTAATTTTGTCCCGTATTATTGTCTCTAAAGGTTTGCCCACCACCGCCGATAGTCTGAATGGCCTGCTAGGTTTATCCCTCTCCATTTTTCTGAACAGGGATGTAACATTTGCAATCCTCCAGCTCTCTGGCATCATTCCGATATCTAAGGAGGGTTGGAAGATTGTGACTAGAGCCTCTGCTCTTCCCTCAGCAACTTAGGATGCATCCCATCCGGACCTTTTTCTACTTCGAGCACTGCCAAACTTTTAAATACCTCCACCGTATCTATTTTTATCCTATCCAATTTCCCTATTACCTTCTCCATTATAATGACATTGGCAGCATCCTCTTCTTTAGTGAAGACAGATGCAAAGTACTAGGTGAAATGAGTTTGGCCAATTATCCATTCAGTTGCTAATGGGCATGATTTGAAGCATAAATCCAACCATAATTTGATACTAAACAGCCAGTATTTCAGAGGAACTGAGGGCTTTTGTAGAAAATGGGACCATCATACAAGTATCGTAAGGGGAGTACTTCTGCGCTGTGGTTAAGCTGCTTTACTGGAATGTAATACAGAATTTCTTACTCTCGGATTAAATTGTGCTATATTTGACTAAGAATTTCTTGGCACGGAGAGTAGATGCAAATGAAAAAAATGGCCATTCCAGAAATTAAAAAATACTTATACCTGTTCATGATGAGGAGAAGAGAAAAAGAGAGAGATAGGCACAACTCCAACTATTAAAAGGGATAACGGTTGTGTTCCTTTGTGATGATTTTGCTTTCTGTTTCCTGAATGTTGTTACAGTGATGTTCCTACTTCAGTCTCTTTTTGTCTCAGAACTGGAGGTCACACTGATGAAAGTGTAATGTTTTGAAAGCGGTTTCCCAGTATGAACAACAGATAGCTGGAAAATGAAACTCTTCTGTCTTACCTCCAGACGCCATCTGGGAGCATTTGCAGCCACATTCATCATTGTCGGCGTCCTTGGTGCTGAATTGTGTACCAGAGGGGCTGAGGCTGCTGGTTCTCCCGGCTGTTCCACTGTAACCCTTTATGTGGAGCCTGTGAGATAAACAGATAGTAACTGAGAGAATTCCAGCAATCACCAGACTATTCCTCAGCTCAATAAAAAACTTCCTTCAGGATTTGCGGTTCAACAAATGCTGCAAACAGTGATCTATTATTATGACTTGGCCAAAAGAAAATTGCAAGTTATATATAATTCACATCCCCATGATTATAATGAGTCAATAATTGGGTGAGATTTAGCTGAAAAAATAATAGCATCTGAATGATGCACACCGTTAATAATGTGCAAATCGGCCAGTAAGTTGTGGTGAGGAAGAGATACCTCATGAAATGTGAATCACCACAAGTTGCTGTGCCATTTGCTACATGAAAATTAGATCTCGCACTTGCCCTCTATGATTTTTGTGAATTTGTTGCATTTGCATATTAATTGCCCACTAAACAAGTCATAGAAAGTTAAGTCTAGTAATTAATAGCATAAGTACCCTTTTAATAATGTGACAACTGTTAATGATTGCCAATCAACCTCTCTGGCCCAGAAAGTGAACAATTAAAAGTGTGGATTCTCATTCCTTCAGGTTGTGAATTGTTGTTGAAGATTTTAAAAATGTCAAATTTTAATTTTTTTTCTTATTTTTCTTTACTGTCTCTTTTTCTCATTCTTTTGATCTAATCTTTCTTTCCCTTTCTTTCTGTACCCGATTTCACATTGAATTTACCCACTTTCTCAGTTCTTTCTCTGTTTATTTCCCAATCCTTTAATCACATTGATTAAGGAGATACACCTTTTGTCCCATGGTTCACCAAGGTCCCGGATACCCTGTTGCCTTTGCACTTCCAGCAAATCTAACTAACACCAGCAAAATATGGGCCAATAATTTAGAAGATTATACTTCTGTGCAGTACTGGGTGAGAATATTCATACACTTGGGTTGTCTGACTAGACCAAAACAAATATAAAAATATTTTCCTCATGTAAACCACATGCAGCAAACTAGTTAACCATCACCATGTGCGCTTAAATGTTTAATAATGTGTCACTGAATGTATTATTTTAGATGCGTTTGATAGATTTTTTGTGCAACTTTTCTGTTCATCAAGTGAAGGGTTGAAATATTTTATTCCTTTAAAATTAACATAACTTTTTGTACATAATGCTTCCATAGCAAGGAACTACATTGGACTAGAACGTAGCATTAGATAGGTATTCTCAATTTACTTTTGGAGAAAGTTTACAGAACTTTTCCTCAATTGATTCAATGGATGTGTAGAGTCCGTGTTCGAGCACACTCTACATCAACTGTGGAAAGATCAAGTTTGATGACTTTTTCTTGTTCCGTTTTGTTTTATGTAACTTCCAATCTCTGATCGGCTCAGATCTTGGTCTATGTCTTGAATCAGGTTTAGAGATTTAGGCATGAAATGGGCACATAACTTTTCTTATCTAATCCCACCTGGCTAAAATAAAATGTCTGGTGCTCTCCGTGATTTATTCCTCTCAACTTCCCGCACAATGGTAAATTTCTGGTTTCTAATATGCATTGCTCTGGAAAGGCACAAACTGGAATGCAGAATGCACAAAAGTAGGAATGGCCACACCACGCTACTCTTGTGATAAGGTATCAGAAGTTGAGGCTGTGGTGGCAGTGGGGAAGCGTGACATAGTAGGATCAAAAAGGTGACTAACCACTGACTATGACAATAAATACAAATCAGATGGTACAAAAGGTGCTCAAGAAACATAGAGCAGAAGGAAAGACGTTGGTATAGCTCTAAATGTCACAAACGCCTGGGGAGGTTGAGGTAAATCGGGAAACACGAAAAACTACCTAACAAACTGTTCTTTTTATTGTGGAAACTAAAACACTAAGAAAATGCGAGAGACCATCAGATCAGAATAAGAAAACAACCATTCACTTATGAAGGGATAAGAATGGAATGTGTAAATAGAAAGCTTAAATTTAATGGGAGATTTCAACCTACCGATATAAATTGGGAATACGCAAGTGATGCAAATGACTGTACATTTGCTTCACGATCCAATGCATCTGAGACATGGAAATGAAAAGATACAGCTCTTATCATGACGTACTAATTCAAAGTGACCTAAATAGCAACATACTGGAAGGGCAATGAAATCTTACATTTACATAGCGCCTTTAATGTAGAAAAGCATCCTGAGGTGCTTAACGATCAAGTTCAATATAATTGGGTCCTTAATAACATCTCAGTTGAGAACAAATGAACCACCTTTTAAATTAAATCACTGAGCAATTCGAATGACCAAGCACAGATCAAATAAGCACGGTCCTAAATGGGTCGACAGAACAACGTGAATGTAGGAATAAAGCATAACCTACACCTGTTCTGCACAGAAAGTTGCCATATCAGATTAAAACTGTAGGCATTGACCGTAAAGCTTGGAAAAAATTTGTTGAAGGCTAGGAAGCAGTTAGCACTGGTACAGGGGCCAATGTTAGGTCAGGGAGTGGGTAAAGACAGATGGAGGAGTTCTGCAGGAAACAATGCTGGTACCCCAATTGTTCTGATTTACGTTCTCATCTACATGCTGCCGCTTGGCGACATCATCCTAAAACACAGCGTCAGTTTCCACATGTATGCTGACACCATCCACTTCTATCTCACCACCACTTCTCTCGACCCCTCTATGGTCTCTAAATTGTCAGATTGCTTGACCGATATCCAGTTGTGGATAAACAGAAGTTTTCTCCAATTAATTATTGGGAAGACCAAAGCCATTGCGAGGGGAGAATTTTTCGGGGGATCAGCGGAGCGCATTTGGTGACGGGTCGAGTGGGAAATTTGTTGTTTTTTTGACAGCAGGTTGAGACCCTGCTGTCAATCCACCCCCACGCTACTTTCCCAGATGTGAGGTCTGTCAGGGCTGAACAGACCCAACATGCAATGACGGGGAGGCAATTTAGATCATTAGGACCTTGATAACAGCCCTTTAAACAGTATTTTGAACTCACCGTAACATTTTACAAGGTTGTACACAGGGTTTACGCTGCTCGGGGATCACATCAGTTAAAAACATCGGGAGTTGTGCGACCATGAATTTATTTTCTTGACAGCTGCAAATGTGCTACAAAAGCTCCCATCTTACAGTTGTTTCCAAGATCAAAAGCTGTAGCTTACTACATTTAAAAGACAGATTGGGCTTTATACAGGTTACAAGTGCTTGGAACAATCTGTCTATCCAGTGTCACCTCATTGGAAAAACCTCTCTCACCATTGACAGATCACTTCTGTCGCTTGAAGTTCACCTGCCATCTATTGCATTCGCATCAGTACCCTTGAAACTATCTCACCTTGGCCCTCAGAATCCCACCATGATCAGTCCCAGCACCAGCAGCACCAACAACAACATCAACCTTCTCCACTATCAACTGATGCTGCTCAGGACACAGGGCATCAGCACCTGACCACAATGCTGCCCAGGAGGCCAGGGTTGGCCTCACCGTGGCCAGATTTACTTCACGTGATGCTGTACACCATGGCTGCCACATAATGCGTCAATTTAACACCACCCCACACCAGCACTATAAAGCATCCCTACAATGCCCAAGCCATTCCTTTCACACTCATCACCATTGCGGGGGGGTACCGTTATGTCTCACCATTCACTACAACTCACTAAGCCAAAGGTGCACACAAATGTGTCCAAGAACACAAAGTATGAAAATACAGATTTCAATGTTTGACAGCACATTAACAGAAACTTTACATGAACATAAGCGAAAACACCCAAGTGCCTACCCTTGTGTGTTGTTAGTTGGTATGATTGGACTAGGGTGAATGTGAGGAGTGGTTAGTGAGATGGGGAAGTGATAATGTAGACACAGTGGGATGGGTGGAAGTGCAAGGTAAGTTGGTGTGAGTAAGGATGTATAGGAGTAGGGTAGGGAAGGCAGAGTGATGGGGATGTAGTGAATGGCATAGCAGGATGAGGTTGAGTGTGGCTTTACAGTAATGTTTCATGATCTACTGAGATCATTGAAAGGTTTGTGCCACTTCAGCCTGGTCCTTCTGACCACATTCCTGCTTGTGCCCTCCTGTGCAATGTGCAACCAGGCTGCGTTGATCTCCTTGGGAGGTCTTTTCTGCCCAATGGAAGGGAAGAGAAACTCCCTGTGTGCTGTGACTCATGGGAGAGCCTGGGTGCAGTGGTTGTCAGTGCGTGCAGCACCTCAATGCTGTAGAATACTGACAGCACAACTGTCAAAATAAATTTGCGCACGGTCCCTTTAAGGAAACTGGCTGATGACATGTCATGAAGTGACATCATCAGACCCGCTTCCTTCAATTGGCTGGAAAATGCACTGGGCAGGCTTAAGAAGTCCAGTCATGATAAAATCATTTCACAGAGTGGACTGGAGCCTGCAGCAAAGTCGGGACCCGCCACCAATCCCGGCCGCACCGGATCCATATCTGCAGCATGTGGTCGGAAGCTCATTCAAGATCACCTATTTACACCTCCGTAACTTTGCCCGTCTCCGCCCTTGCCTCAGCTCATCCGCTGCTGAAACCCTCATCTATGTCTTTGTTACCTCTAGGCTTGAATATTCCAACGCATTCCTGCGTTCTATCCTATGTAAATTTGAGGTTATCCAAAACTTGGCAGCCCTTATCCTAACTTGCATCCACATCCCGTTCACCCATCACCATGTGCTCGCTGACCTACATTGGCTTCCGATTTAGCAACGCCTCAATTTCAAAATTTTCATCCTTGCTTTCAAATCCCTCCATGGCCTCCCTATCTCTGTAATCTCCTCTAGCCCCACAACCCCCCCAAGACAGCTGCGCTCCTCCAACTCTGCCTTCTTGAGCATCTCTGATTATAGTCGCTCAACAATCGGTGGCCGTGCCTTCTGTTGCCTAGGCTCTAAGCTCTGGAATTCCCTCCCCAAACCTCTCTGCCTCCCAACCTCTCTTTCCTCCTTTAAGATGCTCCTTAAAACCTACCTCTTTGACTAAGCTTTTGGTCACCTGCTCTAATTTCTTCTCATATGGTTTGATGTCAAATTTTTTATCTTATAATACTCCTGTGATGCGGCATAGGGATGTTTTACTGCGTTAAAGCACTATATAAATACAAGATTCTGTTGTTATTGATGACTTGGATTCAGCAAAGCAGTGCAAACTGGTCAAATCCACAGATGGTGAGTGAGTTTGCGGGAGGGGTGGTGGTGGGTTTGCAAAGTCAGCCCAAGGCCTGAAAAGTGAGTGAGATCAGTCTGAGTGATCCGAACAGTGGCATACGAAGTTCAAAACTCTGAAATATAAGATACTGCACATTGGAACAAGTGATAGGATATAAATACTCTTGTGAATGGTGTGAAAATATCTGAGTGTGAAGTTGAAAGAAATCCAGGATTGGGATTTATCACGTCCAGTCACTGGGAAGCAGCAACCAAAGAAAATAGAACGCAGAAATATATTGCTCAGTCATTCGGTCAACATTGAACAATGTTGTGCTGAATTTGTACAGTGCCCGGGAAAAACTGTGGCAGATGGGAATGTGAGGTCATCCACTTTGGTCCCCAAAAAGATAGACCAGAGTATTTTCTAAATGGCAGAGCTAAGAACTGTGGAGGAGCAGAGAGATTTAGGGGCTTATGTACGAAAATCATTAGCTAGCAGACAGGTACAAAATTAATTTAAAAGATTAATGTAATGTTAGCCTTTATCTCAAGAGGTCTGGTATACAAAGGAGTCGAAGTTATGCTATAATTGTATAAAGCTCTGGTTAGATAGCATCAGGGGTTACTGCGTTCAGTTCTGGGCACGCACCTCAGGGCTTGGAGTGGATGCAGTGCAGATCACCATAATTATAGTATGTCTAAACGGGTTAAGTTATGAGGACAGGCTGAATATATTATGCTTGTATTCCCTTCCCAAGGCTGGGAATTCAACATCCAAGGGTATTCAGCATTTAGGAAGGATAGACAGAAAGGAAAAGGAGGCGGGATGGCGTTGCTGGTTAAAGAAGAAATCAATGCAATTATAAGAAAGGACATTAGCCTGGATGATGTGGAATTGGTATGGGTGGAGCTACGGAATTCCAAAGGGCAGAAAACGCTAGTGGGAGTTGTGTATAGACCACCAAATAGTAATAGTGAGGTTTGGGACAGCATCAAACAAGAAATAAGGGATGTGTGCAATGAAGGTACAGCAGTAATCATGGGCAACTTTAATCTGCATATTGATTGGGCTAACCTAACTGGTAGCAATGCGGTGGAGTAGGATTTCCTGGAGTGTATTAGGGATGGTTTTCGAGACCAATATGTCGAAGAACCAACCAGGGAGCTGGCCATCCTAGACTGGTGATGTGTAATGAGAAAGGACTAATTAGCCATCTTGTTGTGCGAGGCCCCTTGGGGAAAAGTGACCATACTATGGTAGAATTCCTTATTAAGATGGAGAGTGACAAAGTTAATTCGGAAACTGGGGTCCTGACCTTAAGGAAAGGTAACTTCGACGGTATGAGGCATGAATTGGCTAGAATAGACTGGCAAAGGATACTCAAAGGGTTGATGGTGAATAAGCAGTGGCAAACATTTAAAGATCACATGGATGAACTTCAGCAATTGTTCATCCCTGTCTGGAGTAAAAATAAAACTGGGAAGGTGGCTCAACCATGGCGAACAAAGGAAATTAAGGATCGTGTTAAAGCCAAGGAAGAGGCATATAAATTGGCTGGAAAAAGCAACAAACCTGAGGACTTGGAGAAATTTAGAATTCAACAGAGGAGGTCTAAGGGTTTAATTAGGAGGGAGAAAATAGAGTATGAGAGGAAGCTTGCAGGGAATATAAAAACTGACTGCAAAAGCTTCTATAAATATGTGAAGAGAAAAAGATTAGTAAAGACAAACGTAGGTCCCTTGCAGTCGGATTCAGGTGAATTTATAATGGGGAACAAAGAAATGGCAGACTAATTGAACCAATACTTCGGTTCTGTCTTCACGAAGGAAGATACAAATAATCTTCCGAAGGTACTAGGGGACAGTGGGTCTAATGAGAAGGAGGAACTGAAGGATATCCTTATTAGGCGGGAAATTGTGTTAAGGAAAATTGATGGGATTGAAGTCCGATAAATCCCCGGGGCCTGATAGTCTGCATCCCAGAGTACTCAAGGAAGTGGCCCTAGAAATAGTGGATGCATTGGTGATCATTTTCCAACAGTCTATCAACTCTGGATCAGTTCCTATGGACTGGAGGGTAGCTAATGTAACACCACTTTTTAAAAAAGGAGGGAGAGAGAAAATGGGTAATTATATACCGGTTAGCCTGACATCAGTAGTGGGGAAAATGTTGGAATCAATCATTAAGGATGAAATAGCAGCGCATTTGGAAAGCAGTGACAGGATCAGACCAAGTCAGCATGGATTTATGAAAGGGAAATCATGCTTGACGAATCTTCTGGAATTTTTTGAGGATGTAACTAGCAGAGTGGACAAGGGAGAACCAGTGGATTTGGTGTATTTGGACTTTCAAAAGGCTTTTGACAAGGTCCCGCACAAGAGATTGGTGTGCAAAATCAAAGCACATGGTATGGGAGTAATATACTGACATGGATAGGGAACTGGTTGGCACTCAGGAAGCAGAGAGTCGGGATAAACGGGTCCTTTTCGGAATGGCAGGCAGTGATTAGTGGAGTGCCACAAGGCTCAGTGCTGGGACCCCAGTTCTTTACAATGTACATAACGATTTAGAAGGAATAGAGTGTAATATCTCCAAGTTTGCGGATGACACTAAACTGGGTGGCGGTGTGAGCTGTGAGGAGGATGCTAAGAGGCTGCAGGGTGACTTGGACAGGTTAGGTGAGTGGGCAAATACATGGCAGATGCAGTATAATGTGGATAAATGTGAGGTTATCCATTTTGGGCGCAAAAACACGAAGGCAGAATATTATCTGAATGGTGGCAGACCAGAAAAAGGGAGGTGCAACGAGATCTAGATGTCATGGTTCATCAGTCACTGAAAGTGGGCTCGCAGGTACAGCAGGCGGTAAAGAAGGCAAATGGTATGTTGGCGTTCATAGCCAGGGGATTTGAATATAGAAGCAGGGAGGTCTTAATGAAGCTGTACAGGGCCTTAGTGAGGTCTCACCTGGAATATTGTGTTCAGTTTTGGTCTTCTAGTCTGAGGAAGGACATTCTTGCTATTGAGGGAGTGCAGCGAAGGTTCACCAGACTGATTCCGGGGATGCTGGGCTGTCATATGAGGAGAGACTGGATCAACTGGGTCTTTATTCACTGGAGTTTAGAAGGATGAGAGGGGATCTCATAGAAACGTATAAGATTCTGACTGGACTGGACAGATTCGATGCGGGAAGAATGTTCCCGATGTTGGGGAAGTCCAGAACCAGAGGATATAGTCTTAGGATAAGGGGTAGGCCACTTAGGACTGAGATGAGGAGAAACTTCTTCACTCAGAGAGTTGTTAACCTGTGGAATTTCCTGCCGCAGAGAGTTGTTGATGCCAGTTCACTGGATATATTCAAGAGGGAGTTAGATATGGCCCTTACGGTTAAGGGGATAAAGGGGTACGGAGAGAAAGCAGGAAAGGGGTACTGAAGGAATGATCAGCCATGATCTTATTGAATGGCGGTGCAGGCTCGAAGGGCCGAATGGCCGACTGCTGCACCTTTTTTCTATGTTTCTATGTTTAGTAGACTAACAGGTGATCTAATTGAGTTGTTTATGATGATTAAAGGATTTGATAGTTTAGGATAGATGGAAAGAAACTATTTAGACTGGTGAGGGGAGTCCAGAACAAGGGGGCCTAACCTTAAAATTAGAGTGAGGCTTTGAGGGCTGGTAACAGGAAGCATTTCTTTGCATAAAGTGTGGTGGAAATCTGGAACTCCCTCAAAGGTGTTAAGGCGAAGTCAATTGACATTTTCAAAATTGAGGTTAATAGATTTTTGTTAGGTAAGGGTATTAAGGAATATGGAACTAAGATAGGTAGATGGAGTTGAGATACAGATCAGCTATGATCTAATCGAATGGTGGAAGAGGCTTGAGGGGCCAAATGGCCGACTCCTGTTCCTATGGCCAGGTTGTATCTTGAGTAAGTGCCCAGTTGTGTTCACTGAGACACAAGATTTGAGATATTCAAGGTGTGGAGGTGGCTGAGACAACAGGCACCAGGCTGATTTCTAGCTTCTATATTTATGTAAACTCTAGTACTGGATCTGAATTTCCTTTACCCACTATTGCCAGCACCTCCTCCACACCCCCGCACCCCTTCCCCGCACTACACATCAGTTTTAACCTATTGTACTGTCATGGTTTTACTTTTACTACTGTCTTGGATTAAATTTTTCTGTGGCCTTTATTACCTTCTGCATTTCAAAGTCATGTACTTATTAGTCATCTCCTTTCAAGGATGAAGAGCCCACATTTCTACAATCTACTAATGACTCTGTCTTCTGAAGCTAACAATCTAGTAGGTAAAGGAAATTTAGATCCGGTGCTAGAGTTTACATGAATATGGAAATGCATTTATAAACCCAGTGAAGTTCAGCGAATATGCCATATTAGCCATATTAGGTCCTTGAGAATCAGGCAGATTCTATAATCAGCAGCCAGTTTTATACCTGGGCTGCAAGTTGAAAATCTTCCCCAGTAATGTTTCTGTGTCTGCGCCACCTGTAGAAATGTTTTATTCATAATTATATGTATAAAAGAGAAGTAATTGGATGGTGAATCTGTTCAAAAATGTTGTAATTGCTTGATTTTAAAAAGGGATCATTTGTGAAATGTGGCCCTGTTACAGACAATTTTTAAATGGAAACGCATTTCATCATTTAAATAAAATGAAACCCATGAGCTACTTAGTACTGAAATGGTTAATATAGTTACAGTTAATTAAACCTCTCCATCTGGTGAGGAGAAAAATACAAGTCATTTAATGTTATACAGAAACTGGCATATGGTAACAAAATATCGTTCTGATTCGTACAGGTCCTGTCTCACCTATTAATAACAAAGTGACACAAAACACATTAATAAATCATTGGAATGTCACTTGTTACACTGCTTTGTTCTGACAAATTTAGGATTACTGCTCTGGCCTGCCAGAATGTCTGAAAGAAAATAAACTCTTGCTTCTGCACGTAGTTGATTGTATGATCGAAGCTAATGACTGAACATCTCCTTCTAACAGGTCCCAACTGTTTTCCCCTACTCGCCCATGTTATGCATTAACACACAATGAATTGTATGTATTAATTACTTGTGTGAAAAGATGTTGAGTAGATATAGGGGCCGAAATTTGTGGCCTTACCGTCCACTGCCACTGACTGCTGCCGAGATCTGCCGACATTCCTCTCTGGGTTACGCTCTGTGCCAATTTGCACTTGGGCTGGAGCGGGCGGCAAGGGAGAAACACCGGGACCGCCCGCTGATGTCAGCGCAGGGCCAAATGGCGCAAGTGACCTCCCGCCCGCCAAAATGCCAGATTGGTTCAGGCGGGAGTCGGCGCCAGCAGAGTGAAGGACCGCCACGAGGAGGCTGGTCTAACCCCCAAGGTAAGTTTAAAAAAAACTGAAAAAAAAGGTTAGTGAACTTTTTAAATACATTTTTTTCACGCCGCCTTACCTTAATGAGTTCCCCTTAATGAGGTCTTCTGGGTAATTTTTTTTCCAGTCATTTTTATTTGAACGTCTTCGAACCTCCATGGGCCCGACTCCATCCTTTGCTGCCGCCGGCCCAACTTTTAAATTATTTTTCATCAATTTCCCGCCCAACGTGCCACCCGGTATTGCAGCGGCCATCGGCGACCTTTTGGGTGGCACTTGGGCAGGACTTGGCCTTCACCAAGTTCGGACCCATAATGTTTTGTCAGCTGTGAAACAGATGCAGTGCTCAGTGCCATAGATCGGGTGCATTTATTAACACACCAAGAATGATGCACACGCACCTGCTGGAGTGACATGAAGGGTTCTGCAGCTTCCTCATTCTACTTCCTTTCAAATAGACATAAAATGGAATATACCTATTCATATTTTTATTTTACCTTTCTACTCCACACATAAACGGAGTGCTACCGAATACCTACCATGCTAGAGTATGAGACTGCCATCTCAGTGACTCAAGGTTGAATCCAATTTGCCATACGACCAGAAAGGTGAGTTTTGTACATTTCACCTGGATCATTAACGGGTGGCTGTGGAAAGCCAAAGAATATGAGGGAGCGTTGCTTCCCATACCATTCAACCTTGCAAGTTAGTGAAACAGCAGCACTGACTGTAAGTGTGAAGATAATCAAAGGCTTGACTATCCAATTTAGGACTGCAGAGATTCAAAGGGCCCATCTTTCAAACCCACCAATCAATATGTAGGTGAAATGGTCAACTTCTTTCAACCCATGAGGGCAATATTGACATCTGCAATATGAAGGGTGGGGGAGGGACGAGGAAAGGGCATGAACATCACCTAACACAGGAAATTCATGTAGGTAAAGAGCTTAACTGAAGATAGGATAAGAAAATTGGGGTAAATGAAACTGAAAATAGTTCAAATGGAATCTATTGAGCATATATTCTCTCTTGTCGATACACATTCCTGGAATGTAACTTAGCAAATCACTACAACTGACAAAGTTGTTGCAGACTCAGGGTGCACAGTGCACCCACCCCATCATCGTACAATTCTGCTCCAACAGTGCTGGAGTGATGGGGTGTGAATTGACTTCATAACTGTACAAACTGCACCGCGAGTCTGTGATCTCGGCCAGGGAATCTGGATTCTGCAGAAGGGAATTGCAGCTGTTGATGAGACGTGAATGACTCCTCTACGTGGATGAAAGGGAAAATGCTGGACTACCTGCTCCCTCTTCCAAGCAAGTGTGTGAGGAGCAGCATGGGCTGAAGTTTACAAGTAAGTCAGAGAATAAAGCAAATACAAAAAAAGGAACAGCAATTCTGAAAACAGTTTAACCGCACTATCAAACGGGTCATGACAAAAATCAATACCTCCAGGGTAATTTTGAGAAAACTGCTATAGTAATTAAATCTTTAATCAGTTTAGCACAACTTAAAATAATTACTTCTCTGATATATTATTCAACATGTACTTTTTGCAATACATACTGCAGAGTCTGACTACAAAATGTACTTATTCACGATGATGACATAGGTAGTAATTATTAGTACCAGGTAACTAACCGTTAATGATCACTAGATAAAACATATGATTATCATGCCATTTTTGTTAATCCTGCTGTGTGGATTTCATCATACATCAATAGCAGGCCAAAGACTGAATTAAACAACTCCTAAAGTAAATTGAATACATTATAAAGGGAGATCCCTGCAGCGATTTCAAGGTTATCTCAGCGTATATTACATCTAAAAGTCGTTAATAAGATTAGTGCTCTGTAGATTACTGATTTGCAATCATTCCCATGCAATCGTTATTGTCTGTTTTCATTTCAGCAGAAAATTGCATGTCCTACATAAAAGCGAAAAGTTATGTTCTGGTTCCCACCTGGCAAAATCATGCAAGCATAACAATAATTATATATATATATATATATATTTGTTACAATCCAGCTGAAAGTTCCACAGGAGCATAACTGAAACCCTTTGGTTAACAGTTAGATTGGATCAGCAAGGCATTTGTTCCAAAATCTGACAAATGAATTAAAACAATCTCTTACTGCGCATTTAATCTGTTGTAGGCCAAGGCAGATTGAGGAGAGCTTTTTTTGCTCTTGGGTAGTCTCGTCACATAACTCCCCCAACCTCTGCAGATCAGCATCTCCTTGTGCCACTCACTGGTGGTTACTGGGACGGTGCTGCCCCATGAAAGCACAGTTCAGCTCAGGAGGGCTGGGTTTTCTGGTGATGTGCACTTTGGTTTCCACCCCAGAGGGATAGTAATGTCAGTGGTGAGCTCCTCTGGGTGGGCGGTGAGCTTCCAGTGCCTCGCGGGAGGTTTTGGGGCCGGTTTTGCGGGGGCGCAGAGCAGCACCGCCCAGAAGAGTTGAGCCAGTGTGCGATGCCCTGGTTGCGACACCGGCTCGATTTTTGACTCCTGTCCGACCCGTACACCCCGCAGCAAGCCCTGCTGGGACCGTCTATGAAACCGGGCGGTCCAACCTATACTGACTGCTTTGAGGTAAGTAATATCTACCTCAGGTAAATGATTGTTTTTTCTTTTTTTCTTTTTGCAATTTATGTTGTGTTTTATTTAAATATTTCTTTCTCCCCAGGCCTTTCTCAGAGCGCTCCGGTGCCGGCTGTTTAGCTCGGGATTTTCGCATTCTCAGCCAGCCTAGCACCCTAACAGAGATGTACAATGCCTCCCTCAGCTGCTGAATTTTGCTGACTGAGGCGCAAATTGTTCCCGGGCGCAAACTTTATCGCCCCACCGCCATTACCGCCCCGAAATCAGCAAAGCTAAAAATCCAAACAGTCAATGTGTTGTAAGAAATGGGTTTCCAAGTTGTTTTGTTTTTCTAATAGCAGACGTTGGACTGGATTTTCGGGTGCTTTGTGACTGGGTTTTCACCGCGTTTTGACCGTCCTCGGCGATAACCCAGTTGCAAAGCCTGGTCGTGATCCTCGGCTCCTTTTTTGTGATGGCACTTGGAAGCACCGCTGGGGAGAGCTGCGCTGGACGTGTAACGATGCGGATTGTGTTACCGTCCGAGTTTCGGCACTTAGCTGACCCATACGCCGCTACCCGAACACCGACAGGTAAAACCTAGCGGTGCAGCCCTGCCAGCAGCAGTAAGTTGGAAAACCTGCAAAAAACGTAAGTTAACATATTTTTTTTGCAGCGATTTGTCAGCTAAGGGTCTTGGTAATGTTTTTTGAATATTTTTTGAATTTTTATTCCCCCCCAACCAAGGCCTCTCTCGCAGCGCTCCCAGCCCCACACTAACGTTGGCGACGATCGCGTTTTGCGCTGCGAATAATTGTGCAACGCCTCCCTTTGCAATGCGCCCAGACCCCAAAGGCCGAAAGTTAGGCCTTAAATCGGTAGTGCAGCGAAAACGATGATTTTCACGTATCGCTTACGTTTTCGCCCAAAAACTAAGAAACCCGAAAATCCAGCATTCGTTCTTCTAAGTTCCCCTCCGATACCTGTTGGCAGACTTGATGACTTTACATCCTCATTGTTAAGGCAGGTTGCATAAAACCAATCGAGAAATATTTTCCAAGTCTCATAAAACTTTTATTATGTTGCTGAGCTTTAGAAAATATTTTGTTGCTACAAATTGCACTGCAGTTAATTACCTAGATAGTTCTAAAGCGATATTCTAAATGTAACGTATAATCTACTTTGGCAATCAGTAGCATTGCTGACTAAAGATTTTGTTTTGCACAGGTTGCTATTCTGCTGAAGCCTAGAGGGAGCAAAGTGAAAAAGGGGACAAAATTAAAAATGATACATTCTATTAGTTAATATTATTTGGATCACATATATATGCCATAGGCCAAAGAGATTACTGTATTTTGGAACAGTGTTTTCACCATGAGATGAAAATTAAAACCCAGTGGTGCTCAAAGCCATGGGAAAGTTGACCAAGCACTCTGAAAACCTCACAACAGATTTCACAGGACTTTCCATTCCCAATGTTCCTTTGATGTGGTCTTCAAAAGTCTGCTGCCTGACATTTTGACAAACACCCTATGTGTAATGTTTCAGGATTTATAGTTGTCTCTGGTCAAATTTAATCAGCTTTGTTCACTGTGATAAAGATCAGCATGATTTGGGATTCCCCAAATAAACTCCTGCTGAGGTCCCTGGTGCTCAGCTCCAGGAGCCTCAGAACCCTCCACAGAAATGGTTCAATACCTTAGTGGTGCCATCATTGTCCTATCAAGAACACAAAAATTACAAGTTACTTTGTATTTACTTCACTCGATGATGGGGGCTATTCACCAATTCAATAAGCAGTATTTCCTGTAGCTAGCGCTCCAGAATCAATTGTAAATTATTAGCTGCTGGCAGAGATAGCCTCACTTCACTGAGCACGACAATATAAATGCTGCATTTTATTGTCTCAGCAGCCCACCATACTGGGAGTTGTCAGCTTGTGTCAGCTTGTTTCAATATCGCTTTGTTTTTTTTTTAAATCTCACTTATATTGCATTGGCGCAGAGACGGGAGAAAATCAGGCCCACATATGCCTCTGTTAATTTATTGGGTTCAGATGGAGAAAAGGTTGACAACAACAATTTATATTTATATAGTGCCTTTAACATAATAAAATGTCCCAAGGCGCTTCCCAGGAGTTATCAAAAATATTTTTAACACCAAACCTTATAAGGAGATGTTCGGGCAGATGAACAAAAACTTGGTTGAAGAGGTAGGTTTTAAGGAAGACTGAGAAGTGGAGATGCAGAGTGATTAAGGGAGGGAATTCCAGAGCTCAGGACCTAGGCAGTTGAAGACATGACAGCCAATGGTGGAACCTTTAACATCGGGCATGTTCAAAAGGTCCAGAATAGGTGGAACGCAGCGGTCATGGGGGATTATAGGGCTGCAGGTGATTACAGACATAAGGAGGGGCGATGCCATGGAGGGCTATGAAAACAAGGATAAGAATTTTAAAATTGAGGTATTGCTTAACTGGGAGCCAATGTAGGTCAGCAAACTCAGGGGAGATTGGTGAGTGGGACTTGGTGAGAGTTAGCCCATGAGCGGCAGAGTTTTGGATGGCCTCAAGTTTATGGAGCCGGGCCAGGAATGCGAAAGAGGTGATAATGGCATGGATGAGGTTTTCAGTAGCGGATAAGTTAAGGTAAGGGCGGAGACGGGTGATATTTTGAAGGTGGAAATGATAGTGATAGAACGAATAAGAGGTAGGAAGCTCAATTCACAATCAAATTTGACACCAAGGTTGCAAACAGACTTAGTCAGCCTTCGACAGTTGCCAGGGATGAGATTGAATCAGTGGAATTTAATTGGAGAAAATTTCTACTCATCCAGTGCTGGATGTCGGATAAGCAGTGTGATAGTACAGAGAAAGTGGAGGGTTCGAGAGGTGGAGGGGAGGTAGAGCTGGATATCATCAGCGTTCATGTGTAAACTCACATTGTGTTGCCAGATGATGTCACCGAGGGGCAGCACACAGATGAGAAATTCATTCAATTCATTCCCAGACAGTAGGATGGGTGGGTCCAAATTTCTGCCACTGGGTATTTTCTTTTATGATCCATAAATTATGAGCAAGATCTGCATGCACATATTATTTTCTAATATCACATCTTAGCAAAACACAAACATTATATTGATCTGGTGATACTGAACCATGGAGATGAGGTCCCAAGTTCAATCCATGGTCTGTATTGGGTTAGAGCAGATTTTTAGTGGGACAGCGGTAGAGCTAAAGAAAGAAAGGCTTGCATTTATAATAGCACCTTTGACAACCACTGGACATCTTAAAGCATTTTACAGCCAATTAATAGTGTAGCCACTGCTGCAAAGAGGGAAATGCAGCAGCCAATTTGCACACAGCAAGTTCCCACAAACAGCAATGACCAAATAACCTGTTTTTGTTATGTTGATTGAGGAATGAATATTGGTCAGGACACCAGGGGTAACTCCCCTACTCTTCTCTGAAATAGTGCCATGGAATCTTTTACATCCACCTGAGAGAGCAGACAGGACCCCAGTTTAATGTCTCACCCGAAAGACAGCACCTCCAACAGTGCAGCACTCTCTCGGCACTGCACTAGAGTGTCAGCCTACATTTATGTGCTCGAGTCCCTGGAGTGGGATTTGAACCGACAACTATTCTGACTCCGAGGCGAGTGGAGTGTATTACCCACTGAGCCACAGCTGACAGACACAACTGAGCTCTGCAATTAGCCTAATTTCCCATGGCTCATTGTAGGCCTGCTGAAAAATGCTTATGTCTTAGCCAACATTTGGCCCTCAACCAGTACCATCAAAGAAAGATTGTTTGGTCATGCATTGATTTTCTGTTTTTGTGGATCTTGCTGTACACAAATTAACTGCTAATTTTGCTTGCATAACGCTGAATGCACAAGATGAATGTCCTGCCAGCTGAAGCTATGGATTGCTTATATCCACACTATTCATTGCCGGCAATAACTGACTCAATTCAACAATTGACATTATGCTGAAGAGCCAAAAATTATGCCAGTTCTAAAATCATTTGACATTTGGAAAAAGGTGGAGAGTGATTTTCTTTGATTAATTCCAAAACCACCATATTGCTGCAAGATATAGAACAGATGTTTTAGCTTTATCCAAAACTGAATCTTTAGATTGCCAATTTAATTTTGAGTCATAAAATCAATAGTCACATGTAACATCAAGAAAAGGTTGATGAGTGTAATATAATGACAATTACTGTTGTAAGTGAGCGCCGCAGGATTCTGGGGAACTGAATGGGAATACTTCCTGAAAACCGGCCAGCAGGTCAAAATAACTAAAAGGGAAGAGAATCTCAAAGTCTGAAGTTGAGACTGTAAATGTCTATGTAAATTCATTTGTTAATGTACAGAGCTGACATGGCTGTATGATTTCATTTTGTATTATCATTTCGTATGAAGAATGATCAGTGGCTGCTTGAAAGAATGCATGTAATAAATCTGGCAAGTGTACATCAACTCAGGTTCTGCATGAAGGGAGAAAGCAGACTGCTTCACTGGTTATCTATTCAGTCGCCTTGGTTACGCTGTGCTGATCGCAGTATCGGTGAATCCATCCACAAATCCAAAGCTTGTTGGAAAGCAGTGTTATCAGGCATCAAACTTTATAACGTTACCAAAATTAGGGAAAAAAGTGAGAATGTAAACTTTGTTTGCTGTGATATTTGATTGTCCGTGAAGGATTAGAAACCAAGGGCTGGATTTTCAGTTGGAGGCCTCTTAGGGCGGTAAATTTTGCATTGGGAAATGGTTTGCAATGGCAGCCAACAAATTCAGTTGCTGGGCCCTGAGTGTGGAGCGGAGCACTAAGGGAGGCGTTCCACACTTCTCATAGGGCGCTAGGCCAGGTGAGCAACTGAAAATCCGTTGCTAAAGAGCTGGCTTCAGAGCGCCAGAAGAGAGGCCTCTCTGGAAAAATAAAATCTGCACAAAAAACATTCCCAATATATTGCTCACCCCAAATAAAGATAAATCGCAACAATAAAACAAAAAAAGCAATCACACTTACCTCATGCAGTCATTCCTTCCCTCACCGCCGCCAGGACAGCTCGGACCACCAGCTAACTCGGGTGGATTGAATACAGGGCGTTACACGGTCAGCGTGAAACAAATTTTCAGATCGGGACGATACCGGGGACATTGCACAGCAGCGCGATGCTCCCAGGTGGTACTGCTCAGCGCTGCCGAAAAACCAGCACCACATTTCCTGGCCGGTTGCTAGAATCTGGCCGCCCGGGCGATAACCATTTCCAGGCCCCACACTCCTGACTTATGTCTTGCAGATGGTGGAAAGGCTTTCGGTAGTCAGGAGGTGAGGCACTCGCCACAGAATAGCCAGCCTCTGACCTGCTCTTGTAGCCACAGTATTTCTGTGGCAGGTCCATTTAAGCTTCTGGTCAATGGTGACCCCCAGGATGTTGATGGTGGGGTATTCAGCGATGGTAACGCCGTTGAATGTCAAGGGGCAGTGGTTAGACTCACATTTGTTGGAGAGAGTCATTCTCTGGGCACTTGTGTGGCATGAATGTTACTTGCCACTTATCAGCCCAAGCCTGAATGTCATCCAGGTCATGCTGCATGCTGGCATGGTCTGCTTTATTATGTGAGGAGTTGCGAATGGAGCTGAACACTGTGCAATCATCAGCGAACATCTCCCCTTCTGATCTTCTGATGGAGGGAAGGTCATTGATGAAGCAACTGAAGATGATTGTGCCTAGGACACTGCCCTGAGGAACTCCTGCAACAATGTCCTGCAATTGTGATGATTGGCCTCCAACAACCACAACCAACTTCCTTTGTGCGAGGAATGATTCCAGCCAGTGGAGAGTTTTCTCCCTGATTTCCATTGACTTCAATTATACTAGGGCTCCTTATTTCCACACTCGGTCAAATGCTGCTTTGATTTCAAGGGCAGTCACTCTAATCTCTTCTCTGCTATTCAGCTCTTTTTTCCATGTTTCGACCAAGGCTGTAACGAGGTTTGGAGCCGAGTGGTCCTGGAGAGACCCTAACTGGGCATTGGTGAGCAGGTTATCGGTGAGTATGTGCTGCTTGATAGCACTGTCGACAACACTTTCCATCACTTTTCTAATGATTGAGAGTAGATTGATGGATGATAACTGTTTGTATTGGATTTGTCCTGCGTTTTGTGGACAGGACATACCTGGACAATTTTCCACATTGTCAGGTAGATGCCAGTGTATTTTGCTTTTCCAAATGTTCTGCTACTGCTTCTTTAATAATGGATTCCAATATTTTCCCAACCACAGATGTTAGGCTAACTGGTCTATAGTTTCCTGCTTTTTGTCTGCCTCCTTTTTTAAATAGGGACGTCACATTTGCAGTTTTCCAATCTGCTGGGATATCCCCAGAATCCAGGGAATTTTGGTAAATTACAACCAATGCATCCACAGGTTTTTCTCGGGCTCCTTGATGCCACACTCGGTCAAATGCTGCCTAGATGTCGAGGGCAGTCACTCTCACCTTACCTCTGGAGCACAAGTCTTCAGGACAACAGCCAAGATGTTGGCAGGGCCCGGAGCCTTTGCTGTATCCAGTGAGCTTAGCCGTATCTTGATATCACATGGAGTGAATTGGCTGAAGACTGACTTCTTTGATGGTGGGGCCATCAGGAGGAAGTTGATATGGACCACTCACTCAGCACTTCTGGCTGAAGATGGTTGCAAACACTTCAGCCTTGTCTTTTGTACTCGTGTGCTGGGCCCCACCATCATTGTGGATGGGAATATTCATGGAGCCTCCTCTTCCCATTCGTTATTTAATTGTCCACCATCAATCACGACTGGATGTGGCAGGATTAGAGTTTTGATCTGATCCGTTGATTGTGGGATCATTTAGGTCTGTCTATGGCATGTGTGTAGCCCTGTGCTGTATCTTCACCAGGTTGCCACTTCATTTTTATTTATGCCTGGTGCTGCTCCTGCATGCACTTCTACACTCCTCAGTGAATCAGGGTTGATCCCCTGGCTCGATGGTAATGGTAGAGTGAGAGATATGCCGGGCCATGAGTTTACAGATTGTGGTGGATACAATTCTACTGCTGCTCTTGGCCGACAGCACCTCATGGATGCCCAGTTTTGAGCTGCTAGATCTGTTCTGAATCTATCACATTTAGCATGGTGGTAGTGCCACACAACACGATGGAGGGTGTCATCATCATGAAGATGGGTTTTCGTCTCCACAGGGACTGTGCAGTGGTCACTCCTACCAATACTATCATGGACAGAGGTATCTGCGATAGGTAGATTGCTGAGCACGAGGTCAAGTAGGTGTTTCCTTTGGGTTGGTTCTCTCACCACCAGCCGGAGACCTAGTCTGACAGCTATGACCTTCAGGGTATGGCCAGATTGGTCAGTTGTGATCTGACCAAGCCTTAGTGATGGGCATTGAGTCCCCACCTAGAATACATTCTGTGCCCTTATTAGAGCTTGACAGCCATGCCCACATCCCAAGAATGAATAATAATTTAATTAATCCGGGACGCTAACAGAGGTGCAATCAAAACAAAAATCCAACCCCAGGTTGACCAAAGGTCATCGACCTGAAACGTTAACTCTGTTTCTCTCTCCACAGATGCTGCCTGACCTGTTGAGTATTTCCGAAGCCATTGGAGGGAGCAGTGTGTGGTGGCCCGGCCCAGAAATCGGCGCAGTCCTGGCCTGCAAGACAATCAGCAGGCCGGGGCCATTGGAGGGAGCAGTGTGCGGCGGCATACCACTGCAGGGAGCAGCGCGTGCTGCTGCAGAAGGTCGACGGCTGTGATGCCAGGTCGCTGATTGCAGTGCGGGCAGGCACAGCAGGAGGGGCGAAGGAGCGGCAACAGTCCATAGAGGGAAGTGACTGGGGCCCAGGAGAGGCATGAATCTGGGGCCCAGAAGAGGTGAGGGCCCAGGGGCAGCACGGGCCAGTCCACACTATGATATGTGTGTGTGCTCAGTCCGTGCAGCAGAGCTGGTCTCCAGTTAGTCTTGGGTAATCCTTGCCACTGGACCAAGACCTAGCTCTGTCAAGCCCGTGTGGTGGCTGATGTGCAACGGCCACTACACATTAAAAAAATCCAAGCACAGGCATCTTCCACCCTTCATGATGTAGGTTGGGATCTGGACTATTAGGTCCTTCATTGAAACACCTGTGAACTCATCCCTTTTTGGCATGGAAGCAAGTCATCCTCGATACGAGGGACTGTCTATGATGATGATTTCCAGCAATTTCTACTTTTATTACAGATGGTGTAAACAACTGTCTGCCAAAAAGCAATGCACTGTTCTATATGTGGAGGTCTGTGCTGAGCAAATAATACCATGAAAACGACTCAGGGGATAAAAATATTTTTTGGTTGACCTCAACCGTCTTATTTGAAATTTCTTCACTTTTTATGCTCAGAATATTACATAAACCGCCTTCTGGCTGAACTCATGAGTTGATGCCAAATTGATCTGGATTCCTATTCCTGTGAACTCACAGTTAACAATCAATCAATCAGCCTATGAAAGAACCCAAGCTCCATTTTATTGAAAATTACAACATCGCAGTATCTTTTTGTTCTTTTTATAACCTTTAATTCTACCTTTGATTACATATAGGGAATGATGAACTAACTGGGGTTAAAATGCAAACCGTCTTTCTTCCCAACACCATCAGTTAAGAATGAAATCAGGCCATCAATAAACGAGGAGCTCAGATCGTTTGATGTGATGCATTCATTGTCTACACTTCACAGTTCCGAGGTAGGAGAGGCCTCGATAAGGGTTATGTTCGAAGAGCTTCATTTTGTTAATGGATCTAGCTTTATTACCATTTATATGTTTGGTAGCCTCTTAGGACATTATGAAATACACAGTTCTTCAGTTGCATTCTCTATCGGCCTGATGTTTACTGTTCATCAGAGATTAGGAGTGTACGGTGAACAACCCATTGTAGTTCCAGTATAATCCAGCAGATTGTTATATCCCATTAACTACAAACACAAGATTACATTTGGACCCGAGGAGGTATGGCCTGCCTATGCACATTACCTTTTGTAGCAAGCACAGGAAAAGATTATTGGGAAGGTTCCTGAATTGCATAGCTATGGATACAGCACATGAGTGCTTCTGATGGGTGGGGAAAACTTGGATCCTCTAGCAAATAAAAACAAAGAAAAATATAAAAACCATATATAACAGCAGATATAGCTTGTGGCGTAATATAATCATGGCCATCTGGCACCACAACATGGACTTTCTGGAACAAGTGCATCCAGAAAATGAACCTATCCAAAATCTCATTATTGAGCTGATTACCAAGAAATATTAACATTAAGCAAGCAAAATAGCAGCAACTGTCCAGTGTCAAGTTATTGTCATCATTCTTGAACTTACAATTAAAGGGGTGGTTGGCTGGCTACGGGTAAATCTTTGGAACCAGCCCATTGTAATTGTTTTTTTGAATTTTGAGGCAGAATTATTACGATTAGCTCATAGATCACGAATGTAGAGTCTATTAGATGCTCTCAAATTAGTTAATATTTAAACAGTGCTTGTCTTTCAAAACTATCATCTACTAAGGAAGAATAGAAAAACAGACTATGTTTTAAACTGGTGATAAACTATTAAATGATGGTGTTCAGAGAGATGTACGTGTCCTCATACAGGAAACACAGAAAGAAGGCAAATGGCATGTTGGCCTTTATTGCAAGGGGGTTGGAGTACAAGAGTAAGGAAGTCTTACTACAATTGTATAGGGTTTGGTGAGACCACACCTGGAATACCGAGTACAGTTTGGTCTCCTTATCTGAGGAAAGATATACTTTCCTTAGACAGGGTGTAACAAAGGTTCACTAGATTGATTCCTGCGATGAGGTTGTTCTACGAGGAGAGATTGAGTACATTAGGCCTATAGGGCCGGATTTTCGACCAGGTTTGCGACCGGATTTTCACCGCGATTTGACCTTCTGTGCCGAAAACCAGGTCGCAAAGCCCGAGCGGGCTCCTCGGGTACCTGTTTGTAGCGGCGCTTCCAAGTATCGGCAGGGAGAGGCGCGCCGATGTGCAATGACTCCGATTGCATTTGCGATCGAGTTTTGGCTCTCTCCAGACCCGTACGCCACGCACAGAGTAGCAACAGGTCAAACCTGTCAGCAACGGTAAGTACGAAAACCTGCAATTTTTAATATTTTTATTTTTTTGCGGTGATTACTTAGTTAAGGGTCTTGTAAATGTTTTTGGAATGTTTTTTGGAAAAACAAATTCCCCTCCCAAGGCCTCTCTCGCAGTGCTCCCGGCCAGGAACGCTGCGAGAGAGGCCTTAGGAGGGGGAAAAAAATTCCAAAAGTTGGCGAGGTTCGCGTTTTTGCACCGAGAATACTGTGCAATGCCTCCCTTTGCGACAAACCCATAGGCCGAAACTTAGTCCTTAAAACGTTAGCACAGCAAAAACTTTAGTTTTCACTTATCGCTTGCATTTTCGCCCAAAAACCCCAAAACCTGAAAATCCAGCCCAAAGTCTCTGGAGTTTTGAAAAATGAGAGATGATCTCATTGAAACATCTAAGATTCTGAGGGGGGATTGACAGGTTGTTTAACCCTTGCCACTGGATCAAGACCTGGCTCTGTCAAGCCCGTGTGGTGGCCGATGTGCAACGGCAACCCCACGTTAAAAGAATCTATGCACAGGCATCTTCCACCCTTCAGTATGTAGTTCAGGATCTAGAATGTCAGGTCCCTCATTGAAACACCTGTGAACTCATCTCTTTTTGGTCTGGAAGCAGGTCATCCTCGATACGAGGAACTGCCTAATACTACTACTGACGGGGTGGATGCTGAGAGGCTGATTCCCCTGACTGGAGTGTCAAGAACTAGGGGTCGCCGGATAAGGGGCCGGCCATTTAAGACTCAGATGAGGAGGAACATCTTCACTCAGAGGGTTGTGAATTCTCTAACCAAAGGGCTGTAGATGCTGAAAATGTTGAGATAGATACATTTTTGGACTCCAGGGAAATCAAGGGATATGGGGATTGGGAAGGGTAGTGGAGTTGAGGTCAAAGATCAGCCTCAATCTTATTGAATAGTGGAGCAAGCTCGAAGGGCCATATGTTTTTAGCTTTTTAGAATTGTTTAAAGTCGGTGTGGTGACAGGGAGTGGTGCTACGTGTGGAGAAGGCCTTGCTTCTGACTTCAAAGGTTCGGACCACTTGCTGCCAGTCATGGGTGCTCTAGTTGTCGTCCCCCTTGGTCTGCAGCATGACAAGGAGATGAAACAGAGACAGCGAAGAAGAGGACTAAATGCTCGCAGAGGGAGGAGGGATGAAGGGCTTTCAGCAGGTGACCCACCGGATAGCCCCTGCTGGCACCAATTGTGAGCCGTCTTGTTCTGCAAGAGAAAGAGAAGTGTGCCAGTGAGTGTGGTGCAATGTGTTTGGATGATATGCCTGTCATGGTTGAATAGCTCATCGTGATTGCAAGCGGTGAGATGTGGGGGTGAGACTTGTAGCAGTGGTATGTGTGTGAGCGTGAGGTAAACTTATGAATCTGAGGTATGAGTCGTATTTGGTAGAGATTGTTGTTAGGTCATTGATGGGGATGTGGTGCATTGAGCAGTTTGTGATGCTGGTGGTGCAGGTCGTGGGATATGGCATTTGAAGATTAATTCACTGACCTTGACCACTCGAGTGATGTCATTAAACTTCTTCCTGCATTGCAGCCAGCTCCTGGGGGCAACATTGCTGGCATTCACAGCTGTGGCTATCTATTCCCATTGGCATTTTTGAGTTCGTCTGGAGGGCCTCCTGGCCTCATGTGGGGAAATAGGACCGCTCTCCTCCTAGCCACCTATGGAGGCCAACAATGCTGCACCTGAGAACCTTGATGCACATTCTCTTCCCTGTTGTGACATTTGCACTGTCTCCCCCAGCCAGTTGCATGAGCTGCTGGTGTGGAACGGCCCCACACATTAAAAAAAATCCATGCACAGGCATTTTCCATCCTTGTGGATGTAGTTCGGGTTCTTCATTCGAAGCACCTGTGAACTCATCCTTTTTTTTGGCATGGAAGCAAGTCATCTTCGTTTCCAGGGACTGCCTATGATGCTGATGAGCTGCTGCATGGAGAATGCACCTCCGCTTTGAGAGGTGCAGACATCCTTTAAGAAGTGGAGGCTAGCTTTCATTGGTACTAGCCTTGTACGAACTTGGGCCTCCTGCTGAGCATTCAGCCACCCAGCAACGCATTCAGCATTAGGCTGAACGCTACAATCATTATAATGAGCAGGCTGTACGAAGGACATGTGCTGCCTACATTCCTTTCAATGGGCACTGGATGATCGCGCATTGTGATCCCCGCGCCCATTTTCGGGTGCAATCCAATTTTTAGCCCATTGAGCTTTGATGATCGCCACCAATCTAACCCATTGTTTGGCTACATCCCTTATAGTTAATGCTGAATCTCAAGTAGATTCAGTGATGTTCATCTGGATTTTATAGACTTTACTTTCACCCTTGCGGAAATTATTGGCTTTATGTTTATACTCCCTTATTAGTAAACCCTCAGAGGATGCCATTCAATCTCTCACTGCAGCATCAATTCAAGGTTGCAGCCAGCCAGCGATAGGTTTCTCACGGACAAAGAAGCACTAGATTCCATTTGCACTGTGAAGTGCAAGCCAAAGCGAATCCAGTGTTGGCTGCACACTATGCCTGACCTTGGCAGTGTAAATCCTGCTGACCTGTGATCTCACACAGGCATAAAAAACAGTCCACCTCTGGGGTGGCTGACAGTTCAGAGAGACATAATTCAGACCATGATATGAACTCCATTAAAGTGGCAAATGCTGAAAAAAGGACTGTTGGTCACGATAAGGGAATTTAAGCCAGCGTGCAGATTGCTGTCGTTGAAAAGATGAATCGCTTTTTAACAATGTTGGTATCAAGCAGTCCAGGGTCAAATTCAACACATGCTTGACAAAGACAAAATCTCTGTACTCTTCCCCAACATGTCGCAATACCTTTAAGAGTCCCTTGCTGTACCAGTATGTCAGTTTCCTGCACTCAACATCATTGTGGCCTCTTTGAGCGACCTTGTCAATTTAGTGCTAATTTGAGGACAGTTTTGTGTTTGAAACCGACAACCATTTATTTTAAATAGGTTAATGCCTCCATTAAAATGCCAGAGAGCAGAAAAAAATGCACCCAACTTGTCTTCACTGACTGTCATTTTAATGGAAGCAGTAACCCATTTAAAATAATGGATTGCCATTTCTCAGCACAAAACTGTCCACAAATTAGCCCTAAATTAACAGAGTTAAGTGCTTAGCTTCATATTATCGGCAACACTGCTTTCTAGCCTATAATCAAGGTGCTCTGCTAAATCAGTCACCTGTCCATGGCTTGAGATTCTTCAAACTGAAGGACCTGGAATGAAAAGCTCAAGCAACAATGAGTTTTTTACCATTACCCTAGATGATTGCTATAATTTTCTTCACTTGATGTAGAAATGTATTGGTTGCAAAGAGCCAATGTGAAATGATTTCAGGATCACTTAACTCATTGCAAAGTAACCAGGGATGCAAAGCACAAAACTGCCCAACTTGGCAATTTCATAAAGGTGACAGAATGGGTCACGTGAGAAATGGCCAAAAAGGTTCCATTTACTTGGGGGAATGCCATTTTGAGACTGAGGAACATGGTTCGCGCTGGACAAAGTGAAATTTACTCTGCGTCTAACTGTGCAATTGGCGCTTGTGCCGAGGAGTGCCTGATTATGCTCAAAGTGCAATTGTACATTCCCCGAAGTATAATCCCTCACCTTCATGAACATAAAATTCAGTTATAAACAATAAAAATAAAGCAGAGTCTGGTCTGGCCTTTTTGTTGACATGATGATGCAATTGGTTCTATTTATTGCAATGACCCCATTCACAAAACATACTGTGCAAATTGTAATTTCATTAGTTCAACACGAATACTTAGCAGTGTTCCAAATGCTGTGCAACACATTAATAAGCTTTGTGTATAGTTAGTCATCTTTAGGGAGTTCCAGAGTCTGACTGCTAAGCAACTCAATAGCAACAGCTTGACTGGCAGCGGAGCTCTAAGCAATTTAATTTCTATTTCCTTGCAAGATAGTCAGTCAGAGGTAATATTTCAAACAAAAGGAAATGCAGGAAAGATCTGCTATTGGTTAAAAAGACAGTGTGGTCACAAGGCACCAGTCAGATAGACAAAGACCATGCAGTGTTTTGATAGAAAGCTGTGCAATGTACTCATGTGTTGATGGTCACTGAATTTGTAGCCAAACTCTGCTGCAGCACAATAAATATAAGAATATAAGAACATAGGAGCAGGAGTAGGCCATTTGGCCCCTCGAGCTTGTTCCGCCATTTAATAAGATCATGGCTGATCTGATCATGGACTCAGCTCCACTTCCCTGCCAGCTCCCCATAACCCTTTACACCCTTATCGCTCAAAAATCTGTCTATCTCCGCCTTAAATATATTCAATGACCCTGCCTCCACAGCTCTCTGGGGAAGAGAATTCCATAGATTTACAACCCTCTGAGAAAAAATTCTTCCTCATCTCAGTTTTAAATGGTCGGCCCCTTATTCTGAGACTATGTCCCCTAGCTTTAGTTTCCCCTGTGAGAGGAAATATCCTTTCTGCATCCACCTTGTCGAGCCCCCTCATTATCTTATATGTTTCGATAAGATCATCTCTCATTCTTCTGAACTCCAATGTGTATAAGCCCAACCTACTTAACCTATTGTCATAAGTCAACCCCCTCCGGAATCAACGTAGTGAACCTTCTCTGAACAGCCTCCAATGCAAGTATATCCTTCCTTAAATACAGAGACCAAAATTCTACGCAGTATTCTAGGTGTGGCCTCACCAATACCCTGTACAATTGTAGCAGGACTTCTCTGCTTTTATACTCTATCCCCCTTGCAATAAATGCCAACATTCCATTTGCCTTCCTGATTATCTGCATGCTAACTTTTTGTGATTCTTGCACAGGATTCCCAGGTCCGTCTGTACTGCAACACTTTGCAATTTTTCTCCAATAAACCAAAGCTTAAAAGCTCTCCCTAATAACAAGAGGGGACAATGCTTGGCCTGGGGTTATTGATTAATTTAACTCAGCCTAATTTTGCTGAATATTGGAAAATAAACCAAAAGTGGTAACTCATCATGGAGGATACACCACTGAAATGAAAAGAATAAATGTGAGGCAGTTGGATTTTTTTTCTCAAAAAAGGGATTGAAGGATATGGTGAATAGTGCAATGGAGATAGTATAAAAGAAAAGATGGGTTCATTGGGGCTAATAGCTTAACATGTTGCTAAAGATTGTTCTGATTCCTCAATTTTAGTGCTCAGAGAATTGAGTAGAAGAAGAGAATGGAAAGAACATGTATTGGATAGCAGAAGCAAAGATGAAATAAAAGGGAAAGACACTAAGGCCAAGAAATTCGTTACGGGCAGTGGCGCAAACTGGGTGCCACTGTGGTCAATGGAACTGAATATCAGGCACTGCGTATAACGGGCGGCCAATCCTATACCGCCTGTTTTGCGCCACCCCCCGAAATGAATTTTTGGGCCCTAATTCTTTGTTCTGGAAGAACAGAGCCATCTTGATCACTGTAAAGGTAAAATAACTAAGTGGATTTAGTACTAACGATGTGGAGCAGAGCAGGATGTAGAGTATGTTTAGCACTACAGATCCCAATGTACTTTATGTGCACAAAAATGATACAAAATGCTACTTGTATTGAACAGCCATTATTCATAAAAATTATTAATTTTTCAGTTTGATTCCATCTGAGCTACGTGAGCCCATTGCTTGGAAAGTTTAAAATTTCCTGAAAAGGAATGGCCTAGAATTTGCGGTCAGCAGCAGACCGAAGCCCCGAAGTACGCTCTGCTCAAGGATCTCGCAATCCCTGTGTCAAGAACTTCAGGTTTTCTGACATTCAGTTCAATTGAATGGAACTTAATGGGGATCCCCTTGTGCGAACTGCTGTGACATCAATAGGCTGTCTAAGTAGCCAACCAAAAGGCAGAATTCTCACAGACAGCGAACAAGGAAGTGAGTAAGCTCTTAAAATGCTAACTTTTTTAAATGGTTAGAGAGAGCAAAAGAACTATTGGGGCTCACACATGGGGAAAGGGCAAACCTAAAATAAAGATGCACAAACTTAAAAACAAATGTAACTTTTTGAAAAGTTTCTTAATTTTAATTTCGCACTGCAAAAAATTTTTAATTAATTTTCCAGGCCCTTAACCTTTGTTTAACAGTCAATCTGCTGATAACACCCCAGTTACACCTCCTCTCTTTGGGTCTAACTTTTAGTGGGGAACTTAACAGCGACTTACTGTGGAAGAGGCAAAGTTATCGTCACTTTCAATGATTTACGAGATTTCACTCATTACTGGCTCTGTGGTGGGGGTGAGGGGGGGGGGGGGAATGGGCATAGTACAACCCGTTTCGGAGCTGTCACTGACAGACCACAGCTTTGCGATTTCCGCATGTGCCAAATCCCAAAGTTGCGCTCAGTTTCAGTGGTGGTTTGACGGTGACGCTGCCAGTTCACCGTCAACCCCGCCGCAAATTCAGGACCAATGTGTTTTATTGTCATCATTTGGAGCACCAGACACAATGCTCTATACAAACACAGCACACTGAAACAAAGGATCTCCAAATCTGAAAGTAAACGCAAAATAGAAATGCTGGTCTGTCCATTTCTAAGATAAAAACAACAGGCTCATGTTTCCAATATGAACCCTTCCACATTCTGAGTAAGGGACTGCACCTAAAATTCTCCCATCATCTTTCTAAGACGTTGACAGATCTCTTGGGTTTTATTCTAAAATTTTTGGTCCGAACACAAAAATAATTGTCTCATAAACCTTGTTGAATTGCCTGTTTTAATAGTTATATAAATATTCAATTGAATACTAAATGCATTACCAGTAGGTTCTAACTTGACATAACAGATGGTTATAATACACACAGGGGCTTCAGATGACATTGTAAACCATGAGAGTGAAGCTTGGGCAGCATGTAAACATCAATTGAACCCAGGTGTATTATAATCTTAAGACACACTCTCAATCATTTAGAGGAGATAGATTTAATTACTCATAAAAATTGGAAAGTATTTTGTGCTTTGCAGGATGTTCTTTTTGTAATTGTTCCTCCTTATTATCCATTATGTCTTCAATCGTTTCAGCACAGTTTGACATCAACAGAAAATAGATGGGTTTATGAGCAGATTAGACACAATCAAATGATTTCTAAATTGAGTATTACTTCTAAGCAAAGACCATTGGATTACTGGCAGTGAAATCCATTGGCTTAGAAATTGGCCTCCTTAGTGCTTCCCATATTCGCTTCCGGGGGGGGGGGCGATAACGGGGTGCGAACGACTGACTGACCGGGTGCAGCGAGATGAACGACTTCCGCGAACTTCAGCGAGAGCTTTGCGGCGGTGGTAAGCCATTGCTCCCCGATCTCCTTTGCCCGGAGACCATGACATCATCGTCGTGCGCATCGCCCTGGTAGCTCGCCGGCCTGAGCTTCGGTTCTGTCCCCTGCAGCATCGCCGGGCGAAAACACCGACAGCTGCAGGAAGCTTTGATCAGGAAGCTGGGTGCTTCTGGGTCAAAGGTTAAAGTGGAGGTAACCGAGACAAATCCAAAATCTCTGAAATGTTTTTTTTACAATTTAAAAACATTTTCTGGACCCCAATCGATCAGCCCGGCCCTCTGCTGGAGTGCATGGGACTGATCAGGCCGATCACGGCTGCCATCGGGGACCAGCTCACTGGTCCCATTGCAGAGCCTGCAGCGATGGCCTTTCCCTTTAAGGGAGGGAAGGAGCCTCGGATCGCGGCAGTGCTGCACGGCCCATTGTACAGCGCTGCACCACTACCGGCCAGCCTGCGTCCGTTAGCGCTCTAGGAAGGAAGTGGAGTGCTTGATTTAGTGCTCCACTTCCTACCTGGAGCGTAAACACTGAATTTAAAAAAATCTGCAAAACATTAGCGCCTGCCGCTAATTTTTTTCAACTTTCAAAAGTCAGCGCCCCATATGGGGTGCTCCCGAAATACTGCCCCATTCTTTGTAGTGAAGCTTGTCACACCCAGGACCTTTCTACAGTCTATTTTATGTGGCAATAATTGTGCTTCAGCAAATAATGGTCAACTCTGTATCTTAACTTCTACACACTAGGTACAGAATTCAGCTGACAATTGTTATGTCCTAGGATGCTCTGATAATGACTCCACGAGGCAGTGTGTTGTACTTGAACTGTAGTGATTTTAGTCCTTTATTGATAACTCCAGAGTGAAGATCACACCTGGTGGCCTGTCATTTATACTAGGTCAGGCACACCTGTACAGGTAACCTACAAGTCTCTCACTGCTATGCCCTCTGGTGCAACACCTTGTGATAGTACAAACAGTAGCCATGTAGGATACATGACAACAATAATGGGCCAGATCTTGCTTGAGTGGGGTTTCACTAACTATGCGTCGTTAGTTAGACTTTTTCCTGCACCTTTCAGCTCGAACAACTTTTGTCCTGTAAGTTGCTGGAAGTGCGAGCTGGTAACGGCATGGTGAGGGCAACAAAGCACCTGGGACCTGAGTAAGCAAAGGGACCAACAGTGTCTCTCCTCAACCAATGAGATTTAAGGATTGAAAAAGAAACATGAATGACAGAGAAGGAGGATGAATTATAGTGGGTAAATTAGAGTCAAAGCAGATACAGAGTGAGAAATAAAGCAAGATTGGATTGAAAGAGAAAAAGAGGCAGAAAGGAAAGTTTGGAAAAAAATAAATTAAAGTTTAATTCGAGTTTCATATGCAAATCAAGCAAGTTCTTAAAAATAATGGGGAGGTTGAGGGTGAGAGACCGTTTATGTGAGGCAAACAATGGCATAAATCTCTTCCTGAACTTGATGGCCGATTTGCGCATTAATAACGACGTGAGTTTTGAATGCGCTGCTATTGGGCCAACGTCTGGGAGAGAAGTGCAAAGCTTTGCTCTTGATACCCTGTACAAATTGTTTTACAGAACATTGAGCTCCAGCTGCAACAGATCTGACATAGACATGGCAGCTTGGCTTAGATACCAACATGGCTGGTGGTGCTTTTCTGGGCATGACCATGTGAGGTCTGAGAGGCACAACATCTCCTTAAGAGTTTTGAACTGAACTGAATCCAGAAGAAAGAAATTGATTTTCTCTGCAGCCTGTCGAATTATGTTTTATGCAACTCTGAAGTCGCTGACTGGGACTTGTAGAGTTTTCTTCAGCTAACAGGCTTCAGAGAGCTCGCTTCCCTCATACCTGACCAGATCCAATTTCTGTTCATTACACCTGTCCTGCAAAAAAATTAGACCTGTCAAGTCTCATTTAATGAACAATACTGATAAATTACTGGGTGATTGCTGCCTAGAGATACGACTCTCATAACTGCATTCTCAGGCACAAGAAAAACATGAACTCAATGGGTTTCCAGTGTTGAGGAAATTGCATGCTTTACATGCACGATGTATAACAATGGGGCAAAAATTGCGGCCTCTCCGGATGCTTATGAAGTGCACACACACCCCATGCGCAACAAGCAATATATAGCAGTTCAAAAATAAAGTCTTTTTTTTAAAAGCATAAAACATAAGAAAAAAATTGAAACAGCTCATCAATATTTATCAACATAAACACATGGATGGAAAGTACAGAACTGCTTGAATGTCCTAAAATGGCTAATTCTGGTTATGGGAGAAAGCCGATTCTCGGCACGCAATGCGCACACGCTGAGAACCGGCTTTTCCGATCTGTCAAAATTTCTTTTGGCAGATCGAACGCATCCCCGCAGGAAGGACATTCACGGTTGGAGATTGGGCTATTTGCCCAACTCTTGCCCAGCGAATGTCCCTCAAACTCTTAACGTCTGTTAAAAGCAGGCGTATAGCTTACTTTTACCGTAAGAGTTTTAAAACATAGAAAAATTAAATTTAATCACTCATTTTTATATTAAAAACCCTGTTCATTAAGGTAAGTTTATTTTTAACCCTAATTTTTTTCAAAAACATTTAATTACATTCAATTTCAATTAATTTTAAATATGTGAGGTTTTTCTTTATTTATTGTTCTTGTTTTTGGGGGGTTTTCTCATTGATAGTAATGTGAGCTCGTTAAAAACAGAACTCCCATCAATGAGAATACTAGATATTGATTGATGGTCCAGGCCCACGTGATTCCAAGATACCTGGAAGACATCTTCCTGTACGCTGCACAGCGAATGAAGGCCACCGACCGGGATCTACGTTCCTCCGGGACCATCAGGCATTTTCATAGGTTTTTTCGGGTCGGAGGCATTCATCCGCAGGAAGCCTCAGACCGCAATTTTCCCCCATTGTAGAAATGGGCAATATTCACAGTAGGCATCATGCACAGAGGATCTTGCCAACACAATAACACTGCACAAATCTTGAAGGTTGGCCACAGTTGCAGCATAAGACCAGCTGGCAATCCCAAGCCTCATCTTCAGCTAAACTTGTAACGTTTGATTTTGCTACTTTACCAGCAAAGACATTTATATTTTTGATTAACTACTTGCTGTTAATGGCCCAGAAATCCCTGTCGGCTGCTTTCCGTGGGCGATCGGATAAAAAAGTAAAAAAAGATGCGCACCTACCTGTTCCTGCTGAGCCCACGAGGGATCCCGGTCCTGAGGCCTTCACTCATTGTGCGTCGGGACATCCATAAGCTGGAGGTGTAGTCACATGGCTCTGGGCAGCCAGTCCAGGTAAAGCATATACTCATAATAATGGGAACTCCGTAGGTTGGAGTGCCCATTATCCCATTATTATGATTGAGAAACCCCCCCAAACACACAAAACTCTAATAAAAAATAGAAAAAAATACACCACATATTTTTATTAATTTAATTAAAGTTATTTATGTATTATAAAAAAAATATTTTTCCGATTTGAAAATAATTTTGGTTTAAAATAAACTTACCATAGTGGGGAGGGTTTTTAAACAATAAAGTGTGTTTTTAAAATTTTATTTTATAATGTTTTTAAAACTCTTATCAGGCGCAATAGTTTTCAGGACATCCACTGGGCAAGATATGGGTAAATACTGCAATCTTGCTCATGCAAATATCCTCGCTCCCAAGATGCCGAGGATCTGTCAAGCTCCAGCTTGACAGATTGGAAAAGCCGGTTTTCAGCGCATGCGCATTGTGCACTGCAAACCGGCTTTTGTTATGCCTTCCCGGGTCCATACACACTCCGTACGGACCGAGGGAGGTTGGGATTTCGAGGCCAACAATATTGAAATTCACAGTTAGGAACTCTCCATCCCCTCCAGTAGCAGATCTGGTGTCCCAATGGCACTTCTTTTTCTCACACAGCTGTTGCATCTGTTTTTATGTACTGTTAATGATAAATCCCCAAACAATGCACCCTGGCTACAACTAGGTCCAGGAAAACTGCCCAACTTGCTGTTTCATTTATTTTTGAGAAAAATATCTTTGATGCAAGCTGCTATTTTCCTGGGGCAGTTTATCAGAAGCAGCTATGTACTTTAATACACATAATTTCAAATAAAGAGTAGAAGCTGCAAAAACATTGACTTTGGCTTTAGAATTTTTGGGCTGATTCTTCTTAAAGCTGGTAAACCTGGTGTCAGGAGATTAATTCTGATTACTAGTTGTTTGGCAGATTGACTGTTAAAATGAGCAAATTAGTATTAAAACTGAACACTGCATGATCTAACCACCACTAATTTAGATCGAATGTATCTTGGCACCAACACTGATGCAAGTGGGTATTATTTACCAGTTTTTTCCACAGAAGAGTATATTTGAATGTTGGGTTTTTAAAGCAAAGTGTATTCATGCAAGTTAAAAAAAAAACAGATGAAAGGTGGTCAAAATGTTGACGAGCTAGTCTTTGAAGTTGTGCCTGAAGACTGAAACCTGTAAGCAATTATTTGGTAATTAATAAACATCTTACATGCATTGGCCCTGGTCCTGATAACTCAACAGGGGTTGTCTGGGAAGAGCGCCGCTCTGGTTGTGAACATTGACATAAAATGGGAGCATATACCAACAGTCGGGATTTTAAAAACAGCAAGCTGCTAGGGCAGGCTTTTATTCTGACCAAGAAGGTTAGGATGCAGGATGGTAGCTCGAAGTTATTTTAATTTGACAAAAACAAACATTGTTTGGCCAAAAACTTCAGGGCCGAAATTGCCCCTTCCCTGAAGGCCTGTTACCGCCAGAGATTGGTGGCCACGCTACTCAGTGGAATGGCCATTGATTGTTTGTCGATGAGCCACCATTTTGAAAATTACGCTCCTGCGGTATCCTCGCTCCGCTGCTGCCGATCCGTTCTAAGCGCGTCATCAGAGCACGCAGCACCGCCCCCCGAATGCAAAATTCTGCGCAGAAAATCTTGTTTCTGCCACTGTGTGCCAACGATAGCTTTTTCTGTCAGTGCACTGTGCTTGGAATGCTTCTAAAATGGCGGTGCAGCTGCCATTAAAGGGGACGGCCGACTGCTGCGGCCGCCATCTTATTTTTTTTTGTCGTTCGACTGCTATGTCGGGCCGACAATTATGGCCTCAGGTTCAGCCGAGCCGACAACAGGCAGCCTAGCACCCCACCTTGAATGCCAGGCTGCTGGCCCGGCCGAAACCCTCCCTGGTGGCCCAGTGGACCAAACAAAGAATCGCAGAGGCTCTCCCCTTTAAGTGAAGGGGAGCGACATGGTGACGTGCCAGCGTGATGATGTCATCAGCGCTATACTGATGAGTGACAGCAGCGGACACTCCGCCCACCCCCACTTCCGCCCCTCTATTTCCCAAACTTCCGCTCACTGTCGCACTTTGACCGACTTGCGGGCCGCTCGAAAAACAAAAGGGAAGAGTGGAATTTCACACAAGAGGCCACCGCATCTCATCATCATAGGCAATCCCCCGAAACGAGGATGACTTGCTTCCACGCCAAAAAAGGATGAGTTCACATGTGTTTCAATGAAGGACCCGAACTACATCCTGAAGGGTGGAAGATGCCTGTGCGTGGATTTTTTTAACATGTGGTGGCCGTTGCACACCAGCCACCACACGGGCTTGACAGAGCCAGGTCTTGGTCCAGTGGCAAGGATTACCCAAGACGACTGGAGACCAGCTCTGCTGCACGGGCCTAGTGCGCACACATATGGCAGTGTGGGCTGGATTGTGCTGCCCCTGGCCCCGAACTCACGCCTCCCCTGGGCCCCGATTACGTCCCTCCACAGTCTCTCGCCGCTCCATCGCCATGACCTCGCCGCTCCTGCTGTGTCTGCCCACGCTCCAATCACCGACCTGGACCTTGATGACATCACTCTTCGCTGCCGTCGCCCTCCTGCACCAGCTCGCGCTGCTCCATGGCCTCCACGCTGCTCCTGGGCCGCCGCTCGCCGCTCCTTTTATGACCCCAACCTGCCGCTGGTGTTCTCACGCAGGTCGGGGCCTCCATGCCGCATCCACCGCTGCAGTAAAAGCAGTAGATGCACCGCGGTTTCGGCGGGGGTGAAATTTTGGCCCCTTCATCTTTTAGATGAGATGTTAAACCAAGATCTTAGCTGCCCTCTTAGGTGGATGTAAAAGATCCCATGGCACTTTTTCGAAGAAAAGCAAGAGAGTTCCCCCAGTTGCCTGGCCAATATTTATCAGTCAACCAATATCACTAAAAAACAGATTCTTTGGTCATTATAACATTGCTGTTTGCGGGACCTTTCTGTTTGCAAATTGGCTGGCGTCTTTCCTACAGTAAACCAGTGACTACACTGCAACGCTACTTCATTGGCTGTAAAGCACTTTGGGACATAATATGGTCATGGAAAGTGCTACATATATGCAAGTCCTTCGTTTTTTCTATCCTGATATTGGGAATCATTCTGTATTACTTTGCAAAAACAAGTTGTACTGATTAAGTTAAAAGTGAATCCAATCATAACCGTTACTCTATGGGGCCGAAATTGCCCACCGCCTGAAACGGGGCGCACCCTCCGTGGAGATGCTGTCAATATTTGGCACTTTGAAGTTTTTTTTCGGTCGAGGCGGATGTTGTGGCGGCTGAGGGGCGTAAGTGCCCTTGCAGTGGGTCATCCGCCACGACCCGTCATCAGCGTCACGCTGACGTGTAACAATGTCTTTCCCCTTTTGTTAAAGGGAGAGCTGCTGCGAGCTCTGCATATTTTTCAGATAGGTTTACTGGGCCAACGGGGAGGGTTTTGGCCGGGCCAGCGGCCTGGAACCCAAGAGTGGGTGCCAGGCTGCCTGTTGGCGGCACAGCCAAACCCGGGGGCATAATTGTCGGTCCGACATGGCAGACGGCCGACAATAAAAAATAAAATGGCATCGCCGGCAGTGAGCCCTCCCCTTTAAGAGCAAACATGCCGCCGACCAACAAGAAGTGCACCGACAGAAAAAGCTGTCGGGGGCACCGATCGGTGGCGCCGCCGCTCCAGCGGGAGAATTCCCGTGGGGCAATTGCGGGAAGGCGTCACCGCCGGTCAGTAAGGGGTCGCTGCGTGCGTGCCGCGGTGAGAAAACGGGCGGATCAAGACTGCCTCAAGACTGTCTCTAAATGAAAAAGTCCTATTGACCAGTCCTCTAGTGCAGCTTAGTCTTGTAAAAGGTTTGCATTGAACACTTGCATAAAAATAACACCAATAAACCACATTCCTTATAACTTGTCGGATGCAAAGCTTAAGAAATATAATGTAGGCAGCTCCTCCGTGAGACTTATGGGCTTTATATTAAGATCAAGTTGGACTGAGTAATAAATCATTTTATATCACTTTGGACTACAGTACATCATTCCAGATTACTTCAGAAATAAAAATATTTAAAAATGAGCAAAGTTACAAGATACAGCCCACAGGTTAGATTTTATTAATTCTAAAATCAATTACTTCGAAGGTTACACTGCCCTTGAAAGGGCTGTACCAAAATTGGTCAAGAGACAACACTATTGCTAAATAAAAAAAGAATCACTCAAATTTAAGGATGTGCAGCAAAGATATTTAGCATTGCCTGCTAAAAATTGGCAATGGGGCTAAACAATGCTGGCCTGTCTGATTTTTTAACAATTTGCAACCAAAGTGAGTGAAGGTAATTATGGATCATATACTTGCTTTGTATTTTATGAATAAAAAAGTATTTTTACAAATGTTGCAATAAAGTGATCTTATACAAAAGAAGACATGGAAATACATATTTGAGATTCCTTGCAAGGTTAATTTGTTCAACAGTTGGATAAGTTTTGGGCCAAGACAATAAATACCAGTCTCTGACCATCTGCCCTGTGGCATAGTGCTCTGCACATCAACTATATGAGACTCTCAAGTTAAACTTACTGATACTTCTGTTCCTCACTTCCCAGAGCAAAGTAGTCAAAGACAGCAAATGCTTCATTTCCAATCCAGTCCTTCAGTTGAATGCGTAGAACATGAGGAGACTTGCTGGTAAGCAAGTGTACAAATTCATTTCCGAGCCAATATTCTCCTGAGGGGTCTCCAAAACCCTGATGAGACAATAGTTGTAAACAATTATTAAGTATGGTCACACAAGAGCAGAAGATCCTGATCCACATGCAACAAGACTTCAACTTAGTAAATAGCTTCTTTCAAAAGTATACACACCTAAATGTATTTGCTTACAAACTGTTAAGATAGAATGGCAATGCCATTCATGACTAATGATTCATATGGCTGCAAGAAAAACTGATACTCTGCTGACACTTAGCATGGAGTAAAGTTAAATGCTAAATTTATTCCAATTTATTCTGTGATCTTTTGTTTTAAAAAAAAGGGTAATTGTTTCAATGGGCTGTTCTGCTGCCACCCCTACCCTATATGTTGAAGGAGCAGGAGCAGAAGAGGGTAGTACAATTTTAGGGAAAATAACATCATGTTCAAGTTGCTTGAAGCATTTCAATGCAGTTTACACCACAGGCTTGGAACAAGGCAAAGGAAGCATTTGGCAAGCATATTTTTTCACAAAGACTATCTCCAATAAAATAAAACTCTACGTGGTAACTGGAATGATGTTGAATGGAATATGTTCTACCTTTGCATAGTCAGAAACAGCACAAGTTAGGGTACAATTTACTATTGTGTATGTATAATATAAGAATACTCCCTGTACACTCAATGTACAGTTACATAAGACTACTGGATGTACCTTCACACTGTATACACGATGCTTGTACCACCAGAGGGTGCAACTGGTGGAGACCTAGGGGTCACCTGTACACAACAGGTAACCAGGTATAAACGGGAGTTCACCATGTTGTACCCTCATTCAGGAGCTGTAATAAATGAACTAAGGTCACCACATTTCAAGTACAATACCTTGCCTCGTGGAGTGATTACTAAAGTGCTTACAGATACAATAACTGCCAACGAGATTATGAATTTCCATGCGAAAAATGGCTAACCTTGGCACGTATCAACAATTCGCTGAGGGGGAAGATTGGGAGGCCTTTGTTGAAAGGCTCAAACACTTTTTCATTGCGAACGACCTGGCAGGAGACACACCGACCTCGCTGGCTGATAAGCGCAGAGCCATCCTGCTCAGCAAATGCGGACCCACCATCTATGGCCTTGTCAGGGACTTGCTAGCCCCAGAGAAGACAACAACCAAAACATATGCGGAGCTCATAACAATGATACAGGAACAGCTCAAGCCTAAAGAGGGCATCCTCATAGCCAGACACTGGTTCTAAACCTACCGGCAGCCCAAAGGCCAAGAAATCGCAAAATATGCTGCAGACCTCAGACGATTGGCTGTGCCGTGTGATTTTGGTGACCACCTCACCGAAGCGCTGTTGGGCATCTTCGTTATTGGAATCAGCCACGAGAGCCTTCTCCACAAGCTGTTCTCTGCGGATACCACGGTCACCCTGTAGAAGGCAATTAACGTGAGCCAGGCGTTCATAGTCTCGGCCTGTGATTCCAAGCGGATGACTCGCCTCCAGGATTGTGAACCGACTGGTGCCTTTTAGAGGCAAGGCTGCTGAATGCAGTCTCTCTCAGGGTAGATAGAACAGAACCCCGAGTCCCGCAACCCTGAGTCCGCCACATGGGGCCAACCGGCCAGCCCCATGCTGGCACTGTGGAGGAAATCATAGAGCCTACCAGTGCCGCTACAAAGACCATACTTGCAAAAGCTGTAACACAAAGGGCCACCTCCAGTGAATGTGCAAGAGAAATTGTACTCACTGAGTCGATGAAGAGTTGGCCGATCATCTGGACTCCAGCGACGATGAAAAGAGAGTCCATGAGGCAGCTCCGCCCCACGATGAGGTGTACAGAGTGTTTACCTGCACCACCGAGAGCTCTCCGTTGAAAATGGAAGTCGAAATCAATGATGTTCCAGTCACAATGGAGGTGGACACAGGGGCGAGCCAATCGCTGATGAATCAGGCGACCTTTGAGAAACTCTGGGACAATCCAATCGAACGACCTAAAATGATCCCGATCCAAGTGAAGCTGCTCACCTACACAAACGACACCATCCCAGTCATTGGCAGCGTGGATGTCCAGGTGTCCCATGGTGGCGCGATGCATAAGTTTTCTTTGTGGATCGTTGCTGTTGATGGTCCAACGCTGCTCGGAAAAAGATGGATGAAACAAATCCGTTGGAGCTGGGAAAACCTCCAACCTCCGGCGATCGACATCCTACACGGCCCCGAATTTGGATCCAGCACAACACCTGAGAAACCAGCCGCTCAACTCGACTGCGTGGAGACGACACATCGCGCTCAACCCAACGGTGAGATGATCCAGCACAAACGACCCGACCTCACCTTCCAGGCTCCAGTGGCAGGACTCCGGAGGAAGAAAATCGGGGCAGAACCTGGGGAAAAAAGGATCACCGCAGCCTACCTCGTGGAGAGAAAGAAGATGGCGCCCGCACCACGAGGCGGCGGCCAGACCATGAGAGGCAGCATTGAGGGAGCCACACGTGATGCCGAGCAATGAACCGGATTGGGGTAAAGATTGCAAGGCCCTTTTAAAGGAGACCCGCAACCCATCACAATTAAAGGAACAGTTCCACTCTTTATACAGCGATGCCGGTGATACAGATGTAAACGATGTAATTGACAAATGCATGTTAAGTCGGGCGATCATGGTCGGAACCAATGTATTATGACAGTAAATGAAGTCATGATGTGCGATGCCGGGTTCTACATGTACGCCGACAAAACCAAGGGCAACCTCCCGTTGGAAGCACCCAGGTCCAGCGGGCTACCCGATCATGTAGCCTGCGCCTCCGGGACAATGTGATGCCCCAGGGAGCGTGGTCACACACAGAGGAAGCATACCCACTGCAGGGCCAGTGATCAGCAGATGGCAAAGGCACCACTACCGGTACCCTGCCCCTGATTGGCTCTACCTCTCTGGCCACCAGGGCCAGTACCGGGAGCAAGAGGCTAGCATCCTCCAGCTTTCCCAACGGGACCTGGGATGACCAGGCTCCCACTCTTGCTGAAAGGCAGCAGGGAGACACCGCAGCCCTCAAAGGAGGACAGGGAGGTCACTCATTCTTGTGGCTCTGCCCACCACTAGGCAACGGCAAAGGCCCTGAGACTCAGCCAGGTGAGCGATCCGAACCCACCCAACTGGCAGGGGGCACAGCGCCACCATCAGACACCTGGACACAGTCCAGTTACTCTGGAACTAGTGTCCTCACCCACCTGCACCTACACAACCCAGGGACAAGACTGTGAGACCACGTATGTACCTTACCTGAAAAATGTACTTGTTCCACTACTGCAGAACCCAAACAGTGATGTAATTAATCCTATGGTTTTTTGTTCTTTCTTTCTGTACATGTATGCACATGCAGGTGTTGAGCCACACACATGGTCTATGTAAGGAGGGTGGGGGGGGGGGGAATGGATGTATGTAGCCATGGACACAAATGGATCACATCCAGAACCCACTCAACCCCCACTGCAACCTCTAACCGTCCACTGCTGACCATTTCCCAATGCTGTGGCAATAAGGACTTGGGGGTCAACAGGGAGAGAGCCTAGCCAAAGCATAGACAAGGTGCAAGAGCTTTGGGCACTCAAGTCTAGGGCCAGAGCACACAATGCAAAGGCCAGTGGCACAAGACTTAAGGGAGAATGATGTTATGTATGTGTAATATAAGTATACTCCCTGTACACTCAATGTACAGTTACATAAGACTACTGGATGTACCTTCACGCTGTATATACTCTGCTTGTACCACCAGAGGGTGCAACTGGTGGAGACCTAGGCGTCACCTGTACATGACAGGTAACCAGGTATAAAAGGGAGCTCACCATGCTGTACTCTCACTCAGGAGCTGTAATAAATGGACCAAGGTCACCACAGTTCAAGTACAATACCTTATGTCGTGGAGTCGTTACGAGAGTGCTTATAGACAGAATATTTACAGCATGTATAGCAGCTAATTCTTGCACATTTTCTTGCACATCAACCTTAGTAGTAAACTTCTTACTCCATAATATTTCTACGTCCTATACCAGCTGAATGAAATTACTTAATTTGTTTCCATTAGTTTTAAATTATGTACAGAATTGTGCTGTTGACCTATGTCTGCGAGGAACCAGCTTGAGATTGCCCAAACACATTTTTTTAGGATCCCTGAAGATGGCAGAAGGAAGAAACTTTGAGCCCGTCAATCTGGGTGATTCAGGGTGATGGGATAGTGTTCTGATAATTGCACTAACTAATTCTACTTACTTTTTGTTGGTTGGAAACTTTCATTTGGTAGAAAATAAATACTCATAAAATGTTTTTTAGTTTTAGTAAAAAAAAATATATGGTTATACAAAATGAATCTAAGAACAAAGATCTAATTTAAAGAGACATTAATTGTCAGCCATGGCTCAGTGGGTAGCACTATTGACTCTGAGTCACAAGGTTGTGGGTTCAAGACCCGCTCCAGAGACTTGAGCACAAAAATCTAGGCTAAAACTCCAGTGCAGGTGCAGTCTTTCAGATGAGACGTTAAGTTGAGACCCTCTCTGCTCCCTCAGGTGGATGTAAGAGATCCCACGGCACTATTTAAAGAAGAACAGGGGAGTTATCCCCAGTGTCCTGGCCAATATTTATCTATCAATCAACATCACTAAAACAGATTATCTGGTCATTATCACATTGCTGATTGTGGAAACTTGCTGTGTGGATAGATGGGCATCTCACATATTGTTCAGTAAAGAATGTAAAAAAAGAATGACTTGCATTTATATAGTGCCTTTCACAAGCTTAGGACACCCCAAAGTGCTTTAAGTCAATTAAGTACTTTTGAAGTGTAGCCACTGTTATATTGTAGGAAACATAGCAACCAATTTGCACAGGAGGGCAGGAAAAAGAGTGGGAGAGCGATAGTGATAGGGGATTCAATTGTAAGGGGAATAGATAGGCGTTTCTGCGGCCGCAACCGAGACTCCAGGATGGTATGTTGCCTCCCTGGTGCAAGGGTCAAGGATATCTCGGAGCGGGTGCAGGACATTCTAAAAAGGGAGGGAGAACAGCCAGTTGTCGTGGTGCACGTTGGTACCAACGATATAGGTAAAAAAAGGGATGAGGTCCTACGAAACGAATTTAAGGAGCTAGGAGCTAAATTAAAAAGTAGGACCTCAAAAGTAGTAATCTCGAGATTGCTACCAGTACCACGTGCTAGTCAGAGTAGGAATCGCAGGATAGCGCAGATGAATACGTGGTTTGAGCAGTGGTGCAGCAGGGAGGGATTCAAATTCCTGGGGCATTGGAACCAGTTCTGGGGGAGGTGGGACCAGTACAAACCGGACGATCTGCACCTGGGCAGGACCGGAACCAATGTCCTCGGGGGAGTGTTTGCTAGTGCTGTTGGGGAGGAGTTAAACTAATATGGCAGGGGGATGGGAACCAATGCAGGGAGATAGAGGGAAACAAAAAGGAGACAAAAGCAAAAGACAGAAAGGAGATGAGGAAAAGTGGAGGGCAGAGAAACCCAAGGCAAAGAACAAAAAGGGCCACTGTACAGCAAAATTATAAAATGACAAAGGGTGTTAAAAAAACAAGCCAGAAGGCTTTGTGTCTTAATGCAAGGAGTATCTGTAATAAGGTGGATGAATTAACTGTGCAAATAGATGTTAACAAATATGATGTGATTGGGATTACAGAGACGTGGCTCCAGGATGATCAGGGCTGGGAACTCATCATCCCAGGGGCATTCAACATTCAGGAAGGATAGAATAAAAGGAAAAGGAGGTGGGGTAGCATTGCTGGTTAAGGAGGAGATTAATGCAATAGTTAGGAAGGACATTAGCTTGGATGATGTGGAATCTATATGGGTAGAGCTCCAGAACACCAAAGGGCAAAAAACGTTAGTGGGAGTTGTGTACAGACCTCCAAACAGTAGTAGTGATGTTGGGGAGGGCATCAAACAGGAAATTAGGGGTGCATGCAATAAAGGTGCAGCAGTTATAATGGGTGACTTTAATATGCACATAGATTGGGCTAACCAAACTGGAAGCAATACGGTGGAGGAGGATTTCCTGGAGTGCATAAGGGATGGTTTTCTAGACCAATATGTCGAGGAACCAACTAGGGGGGAGGCCATCTTAGACTGGATGTTGTGTAATGAGAGAGGATTAATTAGCAATCTCGTTGTGCGAGGCCCCTTGGGGAAGAGTGACCATAATATGGTGGAATTCTGCATTAGGATGGAGAATGAAACAGTTAATTCAGAGACCATGGTCCAGAACTTAAAGAAGGCTAACTTTGAAGGTATGAGGTGTGAATTGGCTAGGATAGATTGGCAAATAATACTTAAGGGGTTGACTGTGGATGGGCAATGGCAGACATTTAGAGACCGCATGGATAAACTACAACAATTGTACATTCCTGTCTGGCGTAAAAATAAAAAAGGGAAGGTGGCTCAACCGTGGCTATCAAGGGAAATCAGGGATAGTATTAAAGCCAAGGAAGTGGCATAAAAATTGGCCAGAAATAGCAGCGAACCCGGGGACTGGGAGAAATTTAGAACTCAGCAGAGGAGGACAAAGGGTTTGATTAGGGCAGGGAAAATGGAGTACGAAAAGAAGCTTGCAGGGAACATTAAGACGGATTGCAAAAGTTTCTATAGATATGTAAAGAGAAAAAGGTTAGTAAATACAAACGTAGGTCCCCTGCAGTCAGAATCAAGGGAAGTCATAACGGGGAACAAAGAAATGGCGGACCAATTGAACAAGTACTTTGGTTCGGTATTCATTAAGGAGGACACAAACAACCTTCCGGATATAAAAGGGGTCAGAGGGTATAGTATGGAGGAGGAACTGAGGGAAATCCTTATTAGTCGGGAAATTGTGTTGGGGAAATTGATGGGATTGAAGGCCGATAAATCCCCAGGGCCTGATGGACTGCATCCCAGAGTACTTAAGGAGGTGGCCTTGGAAATAGCGGATGCATTGACAGTCATTTTCCAACCTTCCATTGACTCTGGATCAGTTCCTATTAAGGATGTCATAGCAGCGTATTTGGAAAGAGGTGACATGATAGGTCCAAGTCTGTATAGATTTGTGAAAGGGAAATCATGCTTGACAAATCTTCTGGAATTTTTTGAGGATGTTTCCAGTAGAGTGGACAAGGGAGAACCAGTTGATGTGGTATATTTTGACTTTCAGAAGGCTTTCGACAAGGTCCCACACAAGAGATTAATGTGCAAAGTTAAAGCACATGGGATTGGGGGTAGTGTGCTGACATGGATTGAGAACTGGTTGTCAGACAGGAAGCAAAGAGTAGGAGTAAATGGGGACTTTTCAGAATGGCAGGCAGTGACTAGTGGGGTACCGCAAGGTTCTGTGCTGGGGCCCCAGTTGTTTACACTGTACATCAATGATTTAGACGAGGGGATTAAATGTAGTACCTCCAAATTTGCGGGTGACACTAAGTTGTGTGGCAGTGTGAGCTGCGAGGAGGATGCTATGAGGCTGCAGAGTGACTTGGATAGGTTAGGTGAGTGGGCAAATGCATGGCAGATGAAGTATAATGTGGATAAATGTGAGGTTATCCACTTTGGTGGTAAAAGCAGAGAGACAGACTATTATCTGAATGGTGACAGATTAGGAAAAGGGGAGGTGCAATGAGACCTGGGTGTCATGGTACATCAGTCATTGAAGGTTGTCATGCAGGTACAGCAGGCGGTTAAAAAAGCAAATGGCATGTTGGCCTTCATAGCGAGGGGATTTGAGTACAGGTGCAGGGAGGTGTTGCTACAGTTGTACAGGGCCTTGGTGAGGCCACACCTGGAGTATTGTGTACAGTTTTGGTCTCCTAACCTGAGGAAGGACATTCTTGCTATTGAGGGAGTGCAGCGAAGGTTCACCAGACTGATTCCCGGGATGGTGGGACTGACCTATCAAGAAAGACTGGATCAACTGGACTTGTATTCACTGGAGTTCAGAAGAATGAGAGGGGACCTCATAGAAACGTTTAAAATTCTGATGGGTTTAGACAGGTTAGATGCAGGAAGAATGTTCCCAATGTTGGGGAAGTCCAGAACCAGGGGTCACAGTCTAAGGATAAGGGGTAAGCCATTTAGGACCGAGATGAGGAGAAACTTCTTCACCCAGAGAGTGGTGAACCTGTGGAATTCTCTACCCCAGAAAGTTGTTGAGGCCAATTCACTAAATATATTCAAAAAGGAGTTAGATGAAGTCCTTACTACTAGGGGGATCAAGGGGTATGGCGAGAAAGCAGGAATGGGGTACTGAAGTTGCATGTTCAGCCATGAACTCATTGAATGGCGGTGCAGGCTAGAAGGGCCGAATGGCCTACTCCTGCACCTATTTTCTATGTTTCTATGTTCCCAATTGGGCACAGGGCAATTTTGCCCCCACAGAATTTATGTTAAGATACATGGAGCTTTAATTCCTCCCTTCAAGAATTAAGGCAAGAGGAATAGAAGACTGAACAAAACAGAAGACAGTCTCTGGATTTAAAGTTTTTTTCTTTGAAATTCAAATAATTTATTTGCAGCCAAATGTTAACAGTTTTATTACCACGGCAAAATAAGGGTTAATGGTTTGCAACTGATGCAGAATAGCCGTCTTATTTTGACACTTGAAAGCAACTAGAAATTCTGCTTCCAAGCAGATAACATGCTGCATTTGTTCACCATCACAGTATCTTTATCTTCATTGATTTCTGAACAAAAAGAATCTGCTTTTCTCAGAGACTGTCAGTTTCCTATCTTCTATTTTGAAACTTAGTGAAGGATGATAGCCTTTGTTCAACACAAGCTATTTTTAAAACCATAAAATTAAAACTGAACTTCCTCTTTTCACTGTTACAATTTTCTTTTGTAATTTGAGGTGTTTACCCTTTATGTACAAAGAAACAGAGAGAAATCTGAACTAGAATGCAGATAGCAACTGCAATGAGAAGATTGAGAGGCAATATGATCGATGTGTTTAAAATGTTAAAAGATTTGATAGGGTAGATACGGTAAAAATATTTCCTTTGGTGGGGGAACCAAGAACAAGGGGACATCATGGCCCGGATTTTGCGGTCAATGATGGACCAATGATACTTGCCGTTCATTACACTCACAGTCGCCCACAGACTATCACAATTGCTCTGAGCTTATACCCAGTGCTCATGATAAGAAATGACCTTGTATCCAACACTGCAACATAAGCAAACAAGTCGTGGGTACTTTATATTTTATCAAAAGTTGATTTTGTAAAAAAAAAGAAAAGAGATTTGCATTTATATACCGCCTTTCACCACCATCGGACGTCCCAAAGTGCTTTACAGCCAATGAAGTACTTTTTAAAGTGTAGTCACTGCTGTAACATAGGAAACATGGCAGCCAATATAGCTCCCACAAACAGCAATGTGATAATGACCCATGATATTGATTAAGGGATAAATATTGGCCAGAACACCGGGGACAACTTCCCTGCTCTTCTTTGAAGTAGTACCGTGGGATCCTCTGTATCCACCTGAGAGCAGATGGGTACTTCCGACAGTGTGGCACTCCCTCACTGGAGTGTGAGCCTTGATTTTTGTGCTCAGGTCCCTAGAGTGGGAATTGAACCCACAACTTTCTGACTCAGAGGCAAGGGTGCTACAAACTTAGCCACAGCTGACACGTAAAAGTAAATGCCGAAATATTGGTCCCTATTTTAACTGGTCCCATCTGGCAGAAACCGGACCAGTGGGTTGCTAAAATAAGACGTGCCACTTACCCTCATATATCCCGCTGGTTTTCTGCCATTAAGCTGTTCTCTTTAGCAGGCAGGCAGGCCACCCGTAGGAAGTGAGCGAGGTGCTACTGTAAATATGCAGGTCGGGTCTGACCACTGGTGGTCGTGCTGGCTCTCCTGTCAGGTAAACCTGTTGGGAGCTAGAACCTGGTATGTGTTGAAGTTATATTTCGGGTTTCCTTGTGGGCCAGGAGGGGCCGCAGTACTCCTACGGACTGCACAAGGATCGGGAGGGGGAAGAAGCATTTGGAAAGGATCGGAAGTGAGGAGAAGTGGGTGGAAGAGAGCGGGAGTGGGGAAAGGGATCAGGAGGGGGGAGATGCATGTGGAAAGGATCTGGAGTCGGGAGAAGCTTGTTAGAGTGATCGACCATTGGGATAGGGCGAGCTCAATGCAAGGAAGGCCCAAGACATCCTTGGGCCTCTCATTGAGCTCCCCCCATCCCAATGGTGGCCAGATCCATCCCTCGCCAATCACTCTAACAAGCTTCTCCCGACTCCATATCCTTTCCACGTGCATATCCCCCCTCCCGAACTCTTTCCCCAATCCCACTCTCTTCCACACACTTCTCCCCACTCCCAATCCCTTCCACATGACTCTTCCCCCTCTCGACCCCTTCCACATGCTTCTCTTCCCTCTCCCGATCCCTTCCACACGCTTCTCCTCCATCTCCCTTTTCATCCACAGGCTTACCCTCTGACCCCTCCCACTCATCATGCCACTGACTGCTGGGGACCATTCACTGGTCAGGTCTTCATTACGGCCGGTGTCAGGGGGCGGGGAGTGGGGGGGGGGCATTGTTTTATTATAATTGAGGCCCTGCCGCATCACACCCCTGGCTTTGCCTGGTTCATCGTCTGCTACTGGGCTACCCCATACCCTTCCCGCCTCCCTGTTAATGTATTTTGGAACTAGTATCCAAAATATTTTCATGGCATGAATGTTCTGATAGTATTGCCGCAGCAGAAAATCTTCTGGTCATTGAACAATTCTCATTGGCGGAATTGGGTATGGGATCATTGTTTGCTTGCTGATATCATTATTTATGTTCGATACTACAAAGAAAAACATATCTTTTAAAATTAGTGAAAATATTTGTCTAATGGCCCTTTTCATAGGCTGGTAATAAATATCTTCATATTGCTGCCTGGGATGTAACCAGAGGATATTACAAAATCCACCAGAGATGCACGTACTAAAAAACGCTTACTGCTTGCAGCTAAACCTGATTCCTCCAACCACAAATATGTGGATTGTGCAGCCGTGGGACATTTACCAGACAGAGAATGTGAAGTCTCGACTCTGCCTAAATTGGAAAATTATTAACCGGTCTGGGACTCCTGCAAGTTCTTTCTTCCCTGGAGGCCTTTCCAATAGATCAACTCTCACAAATCTCACAACTCTCCTGCAGAGCCAGGGATCGGTTAAAACCAAATAGAAAACATACTACCATTGGTCTCCTGCTATACAGAGAGTGACCTAACCCAACCCATTGCCTTTTCATCAGACCGGGTGGCATTGCCCTTGAATTTCTATGGTGCCTTTCATGTCCCCAGGATGTCTCTTTGCTAATGAAATGCAGTCACTGTTGTTTTCGAGGCAAACATAGCAGCCAATATGCTCACAGCAAAAAAAAACCCAAAACAACACTGAGATAAGTGATTAAATAATCTGGGCTTTTCTTGGTTAGTTGAGGGATAAAGATTGGCCATGACATCTGGAGAACTCAGAAATGCTGGAAGGTCAGTCAGCATTTATGACGAGAACAGACAAGTTAATGTTTCAGGTGTAGTCGCTTCATTAGAACTGGAAGAAATTATGATGAACAACATTTAAAAATGAATAGAATATATGAGAGATGGAGCAGAATGGCCCATTTCCTCCCTCGTATGTATATGAGCATTTCCTCTCCCTTCCTTTGTACTGTTGCTTCCTAAATGTTGTCCATTTGTATATTGTACAGCGCTGATGAAGGGTTTACACTTGAAATATTTACTGGTTTAATATACAAATGCTGACTGACCTGCTTCTGTTTTTATTTCAGATTTCCAGCATTTTGCAGTTTCTTGCTTTTTACTTACACAGTAGAACTTCCCTGCTCTTCTACAAATAGTGCAATGGGATTTCTAAACAACCAGATCAGAACTTGGTTTAACATTTATTCTAAAACATGCCACCCTCAACAATGAAGCCCTGAACTGTCAGCCTAGATTATGTGCTCAAGTCCTGGAGTTCAGTTTCTAACTTAGGTGAGAGTGCCACCAGGGAACCTTGTGAATATGCGGCAGTCCTGCATCAGTGTGAAAACTACTGTGCAATTTGTGAAAACTTTAAATAGAAAAGCAAATGGACAGCTAATTGTTAAATGTTAGCCTGTTTCAACTTGTAATATATTTATTTTTAATGTTTGGTTTCTTGCAATGAAATGTAAAAACACCCGTTGAATCTGACATTTATTCCACTGCTGAAGGATTATTCACAAGCAACAAAATCACTGGTGAGTTAATTAAGTCTCCATCATGAGTCAAATAAACACGTTGAACAGCCAAGAATTTCCCCTTTGGGCTTAATTAGTAATCTGGGCACAAATTGCACTCAAATTTGTACTAGTTTCCATAAGTATGTTTGGCTCAAACCCATTTGTATATCTTCGAATGTAAAGTCTGCCATGAACCAGCGCAATCGGGCAGCGTTTTAGAATGTAATTTATTTTGCATTAAAAAATATTTATTGATTTATTAAAGAGTGGTAACTTGGTGCAGTTTTATTAATACAGCTGAAAATGGGTTCATCACAAAAAATAAACATTTTTAATCAGTCCACCACCTGCGAGTAAACTGATTTTAAATCACTGAAAATGACATTAAAAAAACAAAACTATGCAGAACCTTGTGCTTGTTACATTGGTGTACAGTGGTCAGTTTCTTGGTAAATTAAAGAAAAAATTAAAAGCTTTTAAAACGTGTCTATTGATGCCCTTACGCCTAAATAAAAGCTTCACTTTAAGAGCCTCCCCGAAGCCCCGCAAACAGGTGCGGAATCTTGCAATGGTGATTGTTCTGATCTGGGGGCGTGGCCAGTTTTGTGGCAAAATAGCGCGCAAACGTGAGTTGGGCGAAGTGTAATTTGCGCTTGAAATTCCTCGATCTTTTGCGCTGGTTTGGCCGATTTGAGGTGAATTGTGCTGGAAATACCAGCGTAACAAACAGAAACTCCAGCTCATATATTATTCAACAACTTCATGGAGAATATTTTCCATTAATATGCCAACTGGAGAAGAGGACTTGAAGATCAGGTAAGTGTCAAAGGGAACGGGGAAAGCGGGGCGACTGGGAGATTGCGCGGGCTGCCTGGACTTAATTAATCACTGGTGGTGCTGCAAAGCTAAACACTAGATGCAGCAATGGGGTGAGGATAGGCTTTTTTTGGATAGATGAATTAAGGTGGGCTGAATGACACTCCTCCACCGTAAGTATTTTGTGACCCTAATCTCTCCTCCTTTGGCTCGGTGTCAATTTTCTTTGTCTGATTATGTGTGTGAAATGCCTTTAGGACATTTTACTACGTTAAAGGCGTTTTATATAAATGCAAGTTGTTGTTATGATTACAGTATTTGAGCAGCATAGTTAAAGGTTAAAAGGAGATCTCGTTCCTCTCAGTGGAGTTTTAGTCTGTTGTCCTGGTCTGTATTGCTTGATGTGGAATTACATGCAAAAGTGCACCAACATCTGACATATCTGAGGAAGATCTTTCAGCTCTTCTCTTCTAGATAGAAGAAAATTTTACTCCAAACTCTCTCCCTATTGCAAGCTTTTTGTCATTCGAATTAATACTACTATGGTCATCGCTTCTCTGAGGTTTCAGCTCATGCTCCTCCTGAGCAGCAGATACATCATCCTGCACACTTGTCCTTCTTGCTGCAACCTTGCTGTGCTAAAATCAACACTCATCATACCCTCTCCACAGGGTCACAAAATACTTACCATGGTGGAGCGCCATTCAGCCCATCTTAATTCATCTGTCCCAAAAAATCCTACCCTCACCCCATTGCTGCATCTAGTGTTTAGCTTTGCAGCACAACCACCAGCGATTAATTAAGTCCAGGCAGCCCTCGCAATCTCCCAGTCGCCCCGCTTTCCCCGTCCCCTTTGAGACTTACCTGATCTTCAAGTCCTCTCCTCCAGTTGCATTGAGTGTCCGCAGCTCACCAGTTCAATGATAATGAGTCCTAAAGCCCAATATTAGGGGCGCCTCAGGCCTATCCATTCAGGCGCTCGGATCGTTTCTGCACCCCCAGCGCCTTTTTTTGGGTGCTAATGAGTTTTTAACCTCCATAAATCCCTGAGGATTTACTTGTTCTAAGCCTTTGCAACTTGACTAGGACGGCCATCTCACGCCCTGAATTTTATCCTGGTACTCTTCTTTGGGAAGGGAACATTGTTCATGTGTCCCCTTCTGAATATTTTGAGGACATTAACATCAGAATATTTCCTATCTTGTGTTCTTCCTCAGTTTCAAGCCCATTTGTATCTTTTCACAACAACATGTTATGCTAATCAGCTTTTACTTTCAAATTCAGAACTTCTTAAAAATCAAAAGCGAAGTGTTTCTCACCAGTTTGTAGTCCTTCCAGTCACGGTTAAATTCTACATTCCCATCTTCACGATGCTGGAAGACTGTCCATCCCCCTCCATTCGTCTCCATATCACAGAGAACCTATAGAGAAGAAATGTGAAGGTAGTAATTCAAATAATTTGTGCTGGCATTTTAAAAGGAGCTTCAGAATGGAGTTAATGCAGATTGTTTTTCCATTTTCAACATCTTTGTGACGCATTCCCAGCAATTCTGACTAGACCTTCAGCCAATCATGGATCAACGTCAGTGTGTTTTTTGGTGAGATTACCTGGCGTCAGCTCCTCTAAAATGAATTCTCCTCAAACAGTGAAATAAAGCAAGGAAATTATTGAGCAGCAAAGATGATTTTACTTCAATAGGTACAGTCAATACTTCATCTCATTTTTAAGTCAGGGTATCATGTTTAAATGTTGCTCTCAGGGTTTCAAAGAACAAATAAATCTATCATCTGACTAGAATAATTATAATTGTAAGTATTATAATAATCAGCATTACTAATGGCCCTGATATTTACTGGGGCGTGCATTCAGAGCGGGTGGGGGTGGGGCTAAGTGCGGAGCGGCGGGGGTGGCGGGGGGGGGGATGGTGGAGAGATTTATGGACGGATCCCCGAGGGCATTTTAAAAAACTTTTTGCAAAATTTCCTGCCCGACAGCCAACCTGATTGGCAGATAAGGAAAAGCAGTGGCCAGGAGCAGGTAGGTTTAGTGGTGTGGGTGGAGAGATCGCGAGGAGGTCAGGGAAGCTGACAGAGCACGGGGGAGGAGAGATAGTGGGGGGAATTGGTGATCCCAGGGATTGGGTTCGGTGAAATCGTGGGGTGGAAGCATTTACAGGGTGAGCTTGTTGGGCCTGGGGAAATATTCCTGCCTGGCCCACAAGCAGTGGTGTAAAGGCACCTCATGGATCTAGCCCTTCTCACCTCCTTTTACCTGCCGGGTTTCCAAAGGCCAGGGAAACCTGTCCGACAGCAGTTAAAAACCTTGTGAAAATGGAGGTACTCAGCCTCCTGAAAAGGTTCCAGCGATCCCCCGTGCCGCCTCCATTAAAATCGGAAGTGGGCGGGTTCGAGGCAGGTTGAGATCCCACCCAACCTAAACCCACCCATCTTTGGGGGTAAAATGACCCACAATGTCTCTCCTGACAAATTTGCTACAATTATTGTCTGCATGAGATTACAGAATATAAAATTTTGCACAGCTTTATCACCCCACTTCTCCATGACTCCTAAAGAAAGATTCTCAGTGAGAACTCCCTATTCGAGAATAGGGAATTTCCAAGAACTAAGGCCGCGATTTTGCTGACCTTGGTGGGTCCGTGGTGGACGATGTCAGTGGGTCCCAACCCCGCTGCTGGCTGCGACTTTTTCCTACAATGCAACAAGGACTACACTTCAAAAATATTTAATTGGTTGTAAAGCGCCTTGGGACATCCTGAGGTTGTGAAAGACTCTGTATAAATGCAAGTCTTTCTTTCAAAGGAAAAGCTCGAGGTGTTGCGTTATAAAGCAATGTTAATACACTGTCATGTTGCCATTGTCAGTGGAAAACAATATGATGATATGTTACAAACAGCATTACTGCTCTCTTGAGTTGCTATCATTAGTCAGTGGAGGAGTGTGAGATGTGTTGTAAACAGCCTGAGTGCTATCTCACGTCTCTGTCATTAGCCAATGGAAGGAACAGAGATATGGTAGAAACAGCATTAATGTTCACTCGTGAATCTGTAGTTAGACAGTGGAAGCTTTCAAAACGAGTTAACAGAATTACCGTTCTCCTGTGTTCCCCAACCATTAGTCAAAAGAGGAGTGTGGAGTGATGCAGCATAAATTGTTTTCACAGCTGTCGTGTTAATGTAAATCCAGTATTTGAGAAAGTTAATTTGTTTTTAGTCGATGGTTGTTCTTGAGACTAGCAATCAGTGCTTATTGGTTAATGGAATCAGAACTCTAAATATTCTTCCTTTTCACATTTGTATCCCTTACACTTTTTAATACGGTTACCTCATGGGAATGTTCACTTTACTACCTACAATTAATTTATAGGCTGCCAAGTTAATAGTTATAGGAGGCATTCTGGCACTAGTTGGACTGTATTTCATGTGCCATATGATGCAGCAGCTTTTTATGACGACCATAATTGTGAAACCTAATTTAAATTTCTTCCACTCACTAAACTGAACATGCATTCTTACATAAATAACTTTTATGCTAAAATCTCGGTTAAGCTTTGCACATTGCCAGCATTTATTGCCCATCCCTAATTGCCCTTGAGAAGGTGGTGGTGAGCCGCCTTCTTGAACCGCTGCAGTCCCAATGGTGAAAGTGCTCCTACAGTGTTGATTTTGTCACAATTGAGCGGCTTACTAAGCCATTTCAGAGGGCAGTTAAGAGTCAACCACATTGCTGTGGGTCTGGAGTCAAATAAAGCCCAGACCGGTTAAGGACAGCAGATTTCCTTCCCAGGTGGGTTTATACGACAATCCGGTAATTTCAAGATACGAGCTTTCTATTCCAGATTAATTTAATTGAATTTAAATTCCCCAGCTGCCATGGTGGGATTTGAACTCATGTCTCTGGATAATTAATCCAGGCCCAGTAACATAACCACTATGCTACCTTACCCCTATGGTAAATTGATGAATGAAGTGCGTCATTGTTTCATTCCTTTGTGCTAATGTTCTTCCATTCCTCAAATTAGTTCAAACAGGTAAAAAGCACTGCTAGTTACAGCATTAAATTCTACACACTAGAAGGTCACTAATTCGAGTCCCAGTCTAAGCTGACTTAGCTGGGGAACTCAGGTGGGGAACGACAATGTGGGCCTTAAGCCTCCTGAGCTTGGGTGGAAGGATTTCCTGCTGCTGATCGCTAGACTCTGACTCCTGCTGGCTATTTTGCTCAATGTTGGAGTTAGCTGGCTGATATTAAACACAACGCCCTGGATTTAAACTGTCAGCAAGTACCCGACAGGACACCATACCATGTTGATCTACCACCGGCCCGAAGAAGAATGAGGCCTAGACGTTTAAATCCCGTTCTGGGCGGGAAGCCGTGCAAAATCAGGTGGCCTGGGGTTGGCCCACCGACAGCTGTTGGGATCGGATTCCGGAGCTCGTGTGTTTAGGAAAGGAAGGGGAGTTCTGAGCTTTCCTGGCCCCACAAAGGAAAGAAAAACATTTACCCTTCTCGGCTGCTTTTGGAGCTGATCTTCTGTCCCGGGAAAGCCGCAGCAGTTTCCCCACTCAGGCTCGAGTTAAAATTGCAGTCAGGTCCCAATTACATCATCAGGACCCAACATACATATGTAAGGAAGTACCGTCGCAGCACAGAGCAGGTGTCCTTGCAGGGTCCTGGCAGCTCCAGAGCGGGTAAGTAACTCAGGGCATTTTAACGGCCTAGCGGATACCCCCTCCAAAAAAAGAAATCACAGGCTTGTGTGGACATCAGGAGAAAACAAGTTTAAATCCCTTGTGCTATCCTCAGTGGTCAAATAGTCGACTAACCTTCATTGTTTAGGGTCCTACATGACGAATGGATCTTAGAGTGTGGTGTCAGAGAGTAACCGGCACCTATGAAACCACACCCCAGTAAGGTAATCAGGAAAGAAGCATAGAAACCGGGCAAGGCTTGGTTAGTTAGGGCACTAAAAGTATGAATGTGAGATTAAGTCCCCTTCTGGCCCAATACAGTTATATTGGCTGGGATTTTACGAACCTCGGCGGGTCCGGGTCGTACGACATCGGTGGCGGGTCCCGACCCGCTGCTGACTCCTTCCGGCTCTGTGAAATGAAATTCCCTTGATGGGGCTTGTTAAACCCGCCCAGCGCATTTCCCGGGAAATTAGAGGAGGCAAGTCTGATGACATCATCTGATGACGCATCATCAGTCGGTTTCCTTAAAGAGACCATGGCCAATTTTATTTTGACTTTTGTGCTGTCAGTGTTCCACAGCACTGAGGTGCTGCAAACACTGACAAGCACTGCTTATGGAGGGAGTCACAGCAAACAGGGAGGTTCTCTTCCCTTCCATTGGGTGGAAGAGATCTCCCCAGAAGATCAATGTCAGGAGGACCTGGGTTCAGTGCCGCAAAGCTTTCAATGATCACAGTAAATCAGAAAAGGTTAATACAAAGCCACACTCAACCTCATCCTGCTGTGCTTCGCTTCACATCCCCATCACTCTGCCTTCCCTATCCTACTCCTGCACATCTTTACTCACACCAATTTACCTTGCACCTCCACCCATCCCTCCCTATCTATATTATCATATCCCATCTCACTCTCATCCTAGTGCAATCATACCAACTAACAACACATAAACGTAGGCACTTGAGTGCTTTATGCAATGTTCATGTAAAGTTTCTGTTAATATGGTGTCAAACATTGAAACCTTTATTTTCAACACTTTGCCTTCTTGGATAGATTTGTGTGCACTTTTGAAAGTGCCTTAGTGAGTTGCAGTGAATGGTGAGACAAAACGGTAACCCCCGCAATGGTGATGAGTGAAAGGAATGGCTTGGGAATTGCAGGGTTGCTTTTTTCTTTTTCTTCTTCTTCTTAGGCAGTCCCTTGGGGTCGAGGATGACCTGCTTCCACACTAAAAGTGAGTTCTCAGGTGACTGAAGAGTCCAATACAGAACCCACAGTCCCTGTCACAGGTGGGGCAGATGGTGGTTGAAGGAAAGGGTGAGTGGGGAGTCTGGTTTGCCACACACTCCTTCCGCTGTCTGCGCTTGGTTTCTGCTTGCACTCGGCAATGAGACTCAAGGTGCTCAGCGCCCTCCCGGATGCTCTTCCTCCACTTTGGGCAGTCTTGGGCCAGGGATTCCCAGGTGTCGGTGGGGATGTTGCACTTTTTCAAGGAAGCTTTGAGGGTGTCCTTGAATCGTTTCCTCTGCCTCCCCTGGGGCTCGCTTGCCGTGTCGAAGCTCCAAGTAGAGCGCTTGCTTTGAGAGACTCATGTCAGGAATGCGGATGATGTGGCCCGCCCAACCGAGCTGATCGAGCGTGGTCAGTGCTTCGATGCTGGGGATGTTGGGGCAGGGATGTTTTATGGTGTTAGTGTGGGGTGATGCCAACCTGGCGCATTATGTGGCAGCCAGGGTAGACAGCATCAAGTGAAGTAAATCTGGCCATTGTGAGGCCATCCCAGGCCTCCCGGGCAGCAATGTGGTTGGGTGCTGATGCCCTCTGTCTGTGTAGCATCAGGTGATTGCGGAGAAGGTTGGCGGTGTTGTTGTTGGTACTGCTGATGTGCCTGGTGCTGCTGGTGTTGGGGCTGATCGTGGTGGGATTCTGATGACCAAGGTGAGAGAATAGAAAGGGCAGCCATGCTGATGAAATAGATGGCAGGTGAAGTAGAAATGACAGAAGCGATCTGTCAATGGTGCGAGGTAATGAAGTCAGACTGGAGAGAGACTGTGTAAAAACTTGTAGGCTGGTGAATCTGTTGTGGGAATGCAGTGAGGAAGAGCTTGTGACTGAGGGAAGATATCTCTGTATGGTGGGAGCTATTACTTTAGGAATCAGCTGGGGCAATGGTCACTGAACTCTTGTCTCAGCTTGACCGACGTGGTCCATAACCAGCCTGGGCGAGCTGTCAAATGCAAAAGCTAAGCTGACAATAATTCTGAAGTTGCTCTAAACAAGCCACAAATTACCTGAATTGGGTCGTCCGCCGCTGTGTGTCGGGTCTGCTCAGCGCTGACAGACCCAGCATTGGGAAAGGTGTGTGGCGGGGGGTTGACGGCAGGGTCCCGACCCGCTGTGAAAAAAAATACTTTCGCACCTGACCCTGCCACTGATCACACCCACTGACCCCCCTGCAAAATTCCAACCATTTCAACACAAAAGCCTTAAGAGCCATCATTTTAGTGTTAAAGGGGCAGGTACTATATTAAGCTCCGAAACACTAAACCGATTTCAGCCAAATGTCCTCCGGTAAGTTACAGTTAAGCCACCTTACAATATAAAACGTATAAGAATTCAGCAACATTAAGTCATTAAAAAAGGTCTTTAAAAGCTCGCTCTCCATTCTCCTTTGAAATATAGGACTTGCTAAAATTAGAAAAATTGGTCTGTGCAGCACAGATTTATATTTAACGTATAATGATACTTATTAGGAACACCATTAAATTTGAATATTACATACATGATATATAAGTTTTACTGTTGTAAGATTGAGACTGGGTGTATAAATTGTTCCTCTAGTGCTACAACTGATATATATGGTCAATTTGGAGGCGCAAACTGACATTAATGGCTATTCAGCATGTGACTATGACTTTAGCACCTGACAAACTGCAGTCTGAATTCACACCAGTGTGAAGACCATCTCGACCCGACAATGGTTTGAAGCTGGCATGAGCTCAAAAGCACTGCAGTGCAAACCCAGCTGGAATATGAGCTCCATGCTATGTTGCCAGGCAACCAACTTTTTCTTTTGGACAGAGACCAGTCACCATGGCATCATGAGGCTGGTGTCTCTGGTTTGCATAACGGAGCACGTGTTGTATTGGTTAAAGCCCCCCTGACGACCAACTGCAGAGTATGTCGGCAGATCTAATTTCAACGTTGGGTGTGCTGAGGAGTTAGCTTGCCGATATTAAACTCAGTGTTGAAGTATTAAACGGCTTAAGAATTCTGTAACAGTGTGATTGCAAGTTGAGAGATCCTCAAAGCACTTGATTTATGCTTGAGGCCTTGAGAAGCAGAGTGATTTAATTACATAGCTGTCAGTTCAAAACTGAAGTGATTTTGGCTCAACACTTCCCAGCAACTTTTTCCTCAAGTTCTGTAATCTACCCCTCCTCCCACACTCCAATCTGGCTTTATATAGTCTGGTTATTGGGATTTTTTTCAGTGATCCTCTTGCTTTGAGCTATTTTCTCTTTCTGCAGATTGTGTGTGTAACAGAGCACCTCCAGCTGAAGGCTGGGTTAGTAACCTGCACTCTCGCCTCTGCTAACGTCACCCTGAACCAAGCCAGAAATGTAAGGGAATAACCCAAGGTGATTCTCATTCTAATATTTACTTCCCTTCTGTAAATTTGAGCTCATCCAAAACTCTGCTGCCTGTATCATAACTCACACCAAGTCCCGTTCATCCATCACCCCTGTGCTTGCAGACCTACATTGGCTCCTGGTTCCGCAATCCTTCGATTTAAATATTCTCGTCCTTGTTTATAAATCCCCACATAGTCTCGTCCCTCCCTATCTCTGCAACCTCCTCTGTTCCTGCAACCCTAAAAGATCACTGCGTCCCTCTAATTCTGGCCTCTTGTGCATCACCGATTTTCTTCGCTCCACCATTGGCGGCCATGCTTTCAATTGCCTCGGACCTAAACTCTCAAATTCCTTCTCTACCTCTCTCTCCTCCTTTAAAACGCTCCTTATAACCTTCTTCTTTGACCAAGTTTTTGATTATCTGTCCTAATTTCTCTTTATGTGGCTCGGTATCAAATTGTGTTTGATAACCCTCCTGTGAAATGACTTGGTTTCATTACATTAACTATCAATTCAAGCTGTTGTTACATCTTGCAGTCTTTATTCATTGTGCAGACTAATTTATAGACTAGTAATCTAGAGAACTGGACTAATAATCTAGAGAATGTGAATTCAAATCCCATCAGGGTAGTTTGAGGATAGCTCCTGTGAAGTGCCTTGGGATGTTTTATACTACATTAAAGGCGCTATATAAATGCAAGTTGTTGTTGTGTTGCACGGAAGTGGGAAAACTGAGATTGGGAGTTCAGCCGCAGAAGATTGTGGGTGAAAACAGCCATTCCCCATTCAATGGTGCAGTATATTTGGCCTTCAATGTTTTCAGTATATCACTTTTGGGACTCATTTTCTCCAGTTGCAGCATTTTCTATTAATTCTGTTCCAGAAAAGTGATAGTTCAGGTAGCCAATTAAAGGCTTTTTAAATAGCTCTTGAGAATATAATTGCACTTATCTCAGGGAATGACTGTATAAAGACTAGGAACTTTCTAATATTCAGTCACAATAATAAAAGCAAAGGTGATGTAAACAATTAGTCTTAATGCAGTTGTTCGCAGTGATGGGTGCAATTATACTCTCAGCCACACTTCACTAATCCTTTAATAGGCTACCTGAATTATCACTACTTTGGGATGGAATTAATAGAAAATGCTACAACTGGAGAAAATTAGTAACCTACCTTCACCAAAACAACTATTAAGATTTCCCTCCAGCATAGAATTCCCACAGCATGCAGATCATTGCTCTTTCTTCTTAAAAGGAGAAAAGTGTTTAAAGACACAAACTCCCCGCATATTACATCATTGTAGAATATGTATGAAAAATATGAAAGGACTCACTTCAATTGTACTTAATTTGGGAAATATGATAAGCAGTCTACTGTTTTTTTCCTTCAAGTGGGATAACTGTCCCTTACAATGTTTGCTATCAATCAACCAATTCGTTATGGGGGCTGAACTGATATCAGTGATGCACTTGTCTGTCAACTTGGCATCAGAGACTGTGTGATTGAGGCAGACATGCACTGATGGTTGTGAGGTTCTGTGACCTAAATAAAGTAAGAGAGTTGATTGTCTAACAATTTCTATATCTATCTATTCGTCTGACTCTTCGTCCTCACTCTATCTTTCAACTAGCAAACATCTTCCTAAGAATTCCATTGCCAATGCCAAAGGTTATGAACCATTGTATGTAATCCTTCTCCAATGACTGACGATTCCCACTGTTATGAACCACTAGCCTACTCCAATGATTGACAATGGGCATTGCAAACTACAGGCTTTGCATCTACGAAAACACTGTAAATGGTAACATGTCACATCAAAATTGAATGCAATGGTATAATGAAATAATACAGTTTTTAGGATTGTGCTGCTAATGTTACATTGGGTTCAGTTCTGCATTCTTTGCTGTGAACATTCGAGGCATTTCTTCACATAGGGAGGGAAGGATTTATAACCATAAATATGGTAGATGACTCATTCCAGGCTACTCCGATACACCTTAGGTAACTGACTGAAGCACAGCATTGGCACAGTTCAGGCAGATGGCCGTGTGACCTCTATCTCAACTCTGGCAATCGTGTATGGCATGGGAAAACCCAAAAGTGGGAACAAATAAAAACGGGACACAAAGAATATTTGTAAAATTTGGCTCAGTCTCTGGGGCCGAAATTCAGGTGCACAGAAAGCTGGCACACCTATGAGTTTTGGAATGGTACTCACCGCTGGGACTCCTGGTACGGTAAGTAGATCCATTTTCAGGACTTTGACATTTTTTCAAAGTCCTACAGGAAATGGATCATAATGGGGCGGGCTTTAGACTCATGGCCAGGCTGACTGGCTAAAAATGGGTCGGTTGACAATCAGCGGTGCAGTGATGGTGATGTCACAGTGCGTGTGCGTCACCATGCTCTCTCCCCTCCGTTAAAGGGGAGAAATTCGATCATTTTTTAACTTTGGCCACTGGGCCACCAGGGAGGGTTTTGGCCGAGCCAGTGGTCTGGCACCCAAAAGGGGGTGCCAGGCTGCCCGTTGGCGGCCCTGCCAAAACCAGGGGCAATTTTTTTGCCGGCCGATCAGCAAGTCAGCCGGAAAAAATGTTTGCATTGCGGCCGCGTCAGTTGTCCTCTCCTTTAAGAGTGGCCGCGCTGCCGGGCCGCACTCAGTACGGAGATGGTGCACCGGCAGAAAAACCTGCCGGGGGCACCGTGTGGCGGGTGATCGACGAATTCAGCTGAATATCAATGGGTAAGTATTTTTATTGCTTTTTTATTATTTTTATTGGCGGTGCAACCACTCGGGTGGGATGGGGACCAGGCCGAAAAATCCCTGACCTGAATTTAGGTCGGGTCAGCCAGTTGACCCCAAAGCGGTGGCCATTCGATTTTTAGGAACGGCCGCTGCAAACGGGCATTAAGGGGTCTCTTTGAGACTCTGAATTTTGGCCCCTCTGTATATGCCTATTATGACAGTAGCCGTTTTTTGTTTGTGAAATACCCTAGTGTTATAATGAACAGCCATTGACCAATATCATTCCAGTTAGACACAATGAAAAGAATCAATAGTATCCAAATCTGGCAGTCTGTTGGTATAATATCAATGAAGATTGGTGCAATATTGAAGTCATAGAAACATAGAAAATAGGTGCAGGAGCAGGCCATTCAGCCCTTCTAGCCTGCACCGCCATTCAACGAGTTCATGGCTGAACATGAAACTTCAGTACCCACTTCCTGCTTTCACGCCATACCCCTTGATCCCCCGAGTACTAAGGACTTCATCTAACTCCCTTTTGAATATATTTAGTGAATTGGCCTCAACTACTTCCTGTGGTAGAGAATTCCACAGGTTCACCACTCTCTGGGTGAAGAAGTTTCTCCTTATCTCGGTCCTAAATGGCTTACCCCTTATCCTTAGACTGTGACCCCTGCTTCTGGACTTCCCCAACATTGGGAACATTCTTCCTGCATCCAACCTGTCCAAACCCGTCAGAATTTTAAACGTTTCTATGAGGTCCCCTCTCACTCTTCTGAACTCCAGTGAATACAAGCCCAGTTGATTCAGTCTTTCTTGATAGGTCAGTCCCACCATCCCGGGAATCAGTCTGGTGAATCTTCGCTGCACTCCCTCAACAGCAAGTATGTCCTTCCTCAAGTTAGGAGACCAAAACTGTACACAATACTCCAGGTGTGGCCTCACCAAAGCCCTGTACAACTGTAGCAACACCTCCCTGCCCCTGTACTCAAATCCCCTCGCTATGAAGGCCAACATGCCATTTGCTTTCTTAACCGCCTGCTGTACCTGCATGCCAACCTTCAATGACTGATGTACCATGACACCCAGGTCTCGTTGCACCTTCCCTTTTCCTAATCTGTCACCATTCAGATAATAGTCTGTCTCTCTGTTTTTACCACCAAAGTGGATAACCTCACATTTATCCACATTATACTTCATCTGCCACGCATTTGCCCACTCACCTAACCTATCCAAGTCACTCTGTAGCCTCATAGCATCCTCCTCGCAGCTCACACTGCCACCCAACTTAGTGTCATCCGCAAATTTGGAGATACTACATTTAATCCCTTCGTCTAAATCATTAATGTATAATGTAAACAGCTGGGGCCCCAGCACAGAACCCTGCGGTACCCCACTAGTCACTGCCTGCCATTCCGAAAAGTACCCATTTACTCCTACTCTTTGCTTCCTGTCTGACAACCAGTTCTCAATCCACGTCAGCACACTACCCCCAATCCCATGTGCTTTAACTTTGCACATTAATCTCCTGTGTGGGACCTTGTCGAAAGCCTTCTGAAAGTCCAAATACACCACATCAACTGGTACTCCTTTGTCCACTTTATTGGAAACATCCTCAAAAAATTCCAGAAGATTTGTCAAGCATGATCTCCCTTTTACAAATCCATGCTGACTTGGACCTATCATGTCACCATTTTCCAAATGCGCTGCTATGACATCCTTAATAATTGATTCCATCATTTTACCCACTACTGAGGTCAGGCTGACCGGTCTATAATTCCCTGCTTTCTCTCTCCCTCCTTTTTTAAAAAGTGGGGTTACATTGGCTACCCTCCACTCGATAGGAACTGATCCAGAGTCAATGGAATGTTGGAAAATGACTGTCAATGCATCCGCTATTTCCAAGGCCACCTCCTTAAGTACTCTGGGATGCAGTCCATCAGGCCCTGGGGATTTATCGGCCTTCAATCCCATCAATTTCCCCAACACAATTTCCCGACTAATAAAGATTTCCCTCAGTTCCTCCTCTTTAATAGACCCTCTGACCACTTTTATATCCGGAAGGTTGTTTGTGTCCTCCTTAGTGAATACTGAACCAAAGTACTTGTTCAATTGGTCTGCCATTTCTTTGTTCCCCGTTATGACTTCCCCTGATTCTGACTGCAGGGGACCTACGTTTGTTTTTACTAACCTCTTTCTCTTTACATACCTATAGAAACTTTTGCAATCCGCCTTAATGTTCCCTGCAAGCTTCTTCTCGTACTCCATTTTCCCTGCCCTAATCAAACCCTTTGTCCTCCTCTGCTGAGTTCTAAATTTCTCCCAGTCCTCAGGTTCGCTGCTATTTCTGGCCAATTTGTATGCCACTTCCTTGGCTTTAATACTATCCCTGATTTCCCTAGATAGCCACGGTTGAGCCACCTTCCCTTTTTTATTTTTACGCCAGACAGGAATGTACAATTGTTGTAATTCATCCATGCGTTCTCTAAATGTCTGCCATTGCCCATCATGTTCCTCATATGTTCAATAAATGCTAAACAAAACCATATTTACAAAGCACACTAAAGGTATCTCATGGATAAACATCATGAGATATTTATCTCATTTAGGATGTAAGACAACAACAGAAATAAAGATAAAAAACAAGATTGCACAATCAAAAGAAAAACAAATCACACAAACAGAACTTTTTGTTTGAAGGGTGGCTGGGATGGGGAGTGGAGTTCCTTCACCTCACCTTCACTGTTTCCGTTGTGTTCGGGATATGGAGTGTATAGACGCCACTTGTCGTTAGGCCTGATTTGTACACTTCAGCACAATCCTTAAAAGCAACTTCTGTAACCCGTGGAAAATCTATAGTAAAGAACAACAGACACTTTCATTTTATTCCAACCAGTTAAAAAAGTAAATGTAGTATTTAACCACATGTTCAGACCAATTGTTGTATCACAACTGACACGGCTTTAATGTTACTTATTGTATCTTGATAAAGGTCTCTATCTCCCTTGTTGCACTGAGAAGGAAGGAGGGTGGTGATGGGGGGTTATAACTGTCAAAAGTCCAGGACAAAGGCACAACTCTCCCTCGATTAATCCTCGAGCTGGGCTTGTAGTAAGGACAAGTCAGTGAAAACAGGCCCAGCAGTGTCATTTTCCTCATTTTTCCAGATGGAGCAATATCTAGAGGCTGATCAACACTGGAATAAATAAATCAGTGAAAATAGAATCATATCCCCATCAGGGCAGCAGCTCAACATATGAGCAAGTTTTTGTTTATTAAAATAAACATGAAACGATAGTTTTGACAAGGTAGCTATGTGTCAATTGCCTGCTGGGGCTACCATTGCTGATGCTCACAAAAGGTACACAAGTGTTCCTGAGGCTATTGGACACGGGATTTAAATATTAATTACTGCCCCAGAGCCCAGAGGGAGATCACCAGTAGCGTGCCTCTATGCGGATCACAACTGTTTGCAGCTGCCACTATGTTTAATTTTGCGCTGCTGATCACATTGAGGAGGAGGGCAAGAGACAGAGTGATAACAAAATAATTACTAAATTTACATCTTACATTTATTTTCCTGGGTTGGAAATTTGCAGCTCCAGTGCTTTTTGCATCTATGGTTGAAGTACTCTCATTTGTATATTTATTAATATTATTTATAGCTCTAAAATATGCAAACTGCATTTCAATCTGTTTATCGCCATCTCACGGCTTTACTGACCCTTTTGACAAGGTGAAGAAAAGAAGTCACATTTTTAGTATTACTATGTATGATATCTATGGGTATGTTGCAACATAGGCAAAAAAAACCCTGTAACGGACTCTGTGTTGCTAAGGTCGACATTATACTACTAACAAGTAGGAGTACACTTCGATATCTCTCAACATTTAACCTTTCAGGCATACATTAAAAGTTGTTGTGATAGATTCTCATAAATTCAAAAGTGATTCATTACCCCCTCATGAGATCCAGGGGCATTGCTCAGTACTGATTAGTGAAGAACATGTCTCATTACAGTTTCCACCAATCGTGCCTTCGCCTCTCTATACCAATTACTAACAGAGTACTTGCTTCTGCACCGTGTAAATTTTAAAAAGCTATATCATAATCTGGTGTTTCATCTAAATTCTGACTGTCAACCCATCTTTTGTCAACCCATCCCCCCTTTCCGCGATTCTAAATCCCAATCACACTGCTGTTGGCACAATATTGTTGTTTTGTTCAATAACTTTGCTTGGTGGGAGGGAAAATTATTTTTGGCTGCTCTTTTTCGATAATTAGATTGCATCGTCCTCCAGCCGACATGGAATCACAAAGTTTGAGAGAGTGACTTGAGTTGACTCACCTCAGAATTTTTGTCTCCGCTCTCCCATGAAGCCAGTGGAGATATGAACCTTGCTTGAAATGTAACTGACTTTGGAAGAACTAACCAAGTTACTTAATGCAGGAAAGTGGACAACTTATTTAAAGGCCCCTATTTTCCACTTGCTGGATTTTTGGCGCCCGCGCATGTTAACGTCTGATTTTTTTGTGCACGTTTGCGGCAGAAAAAAAAATCGGGACTTTCGCCAAAGAAATATTTGAATTTGGCGCCGCACTCTCCGAAGTTCGCCTGGGGGGCGGAGTTTGCGCTAAAAACTCTCTGGGCATGTGCAAAAAGCTGATGTTGCCAGGGCAACCACAGACGCTGAAGCAAGTTGAAGCCCGCTCCTCCGAAAGGACTGCCACCCCACCGCTGCCGAAAGGGCCACAAAGGATCTCTCCCGTCGCTGGACCTGCTACCACCGCAGCCCCCCGACCCCCCTGCCCCCAGCTGGACCTGCTGTAATCCCCGGCCGAAAGGCCCTCCTATTCCCGAACTTCAACTCGCAGGGGGACCGGGATTGAGTGGGTGGGGGGGGGGTGGGGGCCATTCGCTCCGGGATTGCAGCAGGTCCAGCTGCGGGGGAGCAGTCCTTTCGGCCCGGAAATCTTCCCTTGCTCCAAAAAGAGTTCCCTGTGAAGAAAAAGGTATTTTACTGTGTATTCTTATTGCCTCACTCCTGTCCTCTTGTGCCCCGCGCCGATTCCTTAAGTTAACGTACGTTTTTTTTGCAGGGCTTTTGGGCAGTGTGTGCCGCACTAAAAAAAATCATGGACAGCCAAAATCGATTAAATGCACAAAAACGGCGCCCGATCCTGTTTTGACTCGTGTCTGCACCGAAGATTTTTAAACTGGCACACACAGTCGGTGCCGGCGACCAAATGTTGGCGAAAATTGGAAAGTGAGTATTTCATGACAAAAAATGTTTGGACGCCAAAAGACGGCGCACAATCATGGCAAAAATAAGGGCCAAAGATTCCAATATAATTTCCCAGTGAGTATGTACATAGTGAGTTGACAAAACCTGCATTAGCCAATCTCAACAAGAAGCAATGATTTTATGAAAGCAGTTGCAAGAGCATCCCAAACGATAAATAACTGAGCTATGCGGAGGAAGAAGGTCCCAGTACAATCTATGGTCTGTGCTGAGTTAACTGTTCTCAGGGAGTGCAGCAGTAGGCCATTACAACTGGCCTCAGAGCTTCTGGGTTTGAGAGGGAAACTCGCCAGGGTTCCTAATCCATACTGCCAACTAGCAACACCTGCCCAGGACATAGTGACAGCACGATGAATTGATATTATCCCTCTCAAAATAAACATGAATTGTCAAACATATTGTCTTGGGGAAGCAAGTTCCTTAATATATCAAAATGAAAGTCATTGCTTGATCAGTGGCATTGGCAGCAATAAAACAAACTGGTGCAGTGTTGACTTTCTTCCAAATGAGCTGTTTCAGAGAGGGATTGAAGACGATAGACAGAAGTCGAAACTTAGATGATTAAATATTCCATGCAACATAACAACCCTCGAGTTCTTGGCAAGGGTATATCTGAAAGAAATATTGCCTGTGGAGAACAACCAACCAGGGTTGGGCAGTAGAGATGTGGGAGTTCTGAGATATTCTGGAGTTTTGTTTGGTTCCCCTCAGCAAAGATTTCCTTCAGGAGTCTAATCAGCTTTCTCTATGTGTGATAGGCCTTTGATCGAACATGTGAAAATGCATCATGAAAATTCTTATTCCACGGCCCGGAATTTGCGGTAAGCACTGAAGCGGAGGTACATGCTGCTGGCCCTGAAGTACGCTTTGTGCAAGGATCTCACGATCCCTGTGTCGAGAACTTTAGGTTTTCTGGCCTTCAATTGAAGTCAACGAACTGTACTGGGGATCCTCTGGTGCGAATTGCTGTGATGTCATCAGGCTGCCTAAGCAGCCAATCACAACACAGAATTCTCACAGATAGCGAAAAGGGACGTGAGTAGCTCTTAAAATTCTAAGTTTAAAAATAAATCACAAAAAGAAAAGCAAAGATTGGGGCTCTCACATGCGGAAAAGGCCAACCTGAAATAAAGGCGGACAAACTTAAAAAGAAAAGTTAAAATACATTTTTTGGAAAAATGTCTTAATTTTTTTTTTCAGTGCAGTCTGTGTCGGCGCTGACAATGACAGACCACAACTTCAGGATTTCCGCATGCGGCAAATACCCAAGTTGCGGTCAGTTTCAAAGGCAGAAGGATGGCGAACACTTCTATTTCGCCATCATCCCGAGTGCAAATTCCTGGCCATTATCCTGGTTCGACATGAGTGCTATTCACATAGGAAACTCACAGTGTGTAGCCCCTGGTGTTCAGGCCAGTGATCAGAAGTGTTCCTGTGCATGGTGCTGTTTCACTTTGCTTTCTGCAAGCTAAAATGTCTGGTTGGAAGCATGCAAGGAACAGGAGCACTGGTAGATACACTGGTGCTTCTGCTGAATGAACATCTAGTCCCAGGTGCCTGCAAGAGCGAAGTAGGAACAAGCTGTCTGTGGGCCATCTAATGAGTAGGCTGAATGTCGTTCATATTTTCAAATGTTGCAGAATCAGCGGGTGCAACTGACCTCCCCACAACTGGAGATATTTATGGCACAGAAAGGGACTGTATTCCAGCACACTCCGAGTTGGCCTCCCACATTCTACCCTACGTAAACTAGTGGTGATCCAAAACGCAGCTGCCATGTACTAACTTACACCAAGTCCCGCTCACCCATCACCCCTGTGTTTGCTGACCTACATTGGCTTCCGGTTAAGCAACGTCTCAATTTCAAAATTCTCGTCCTTATTTTAAAATCCCTCCATGGCCTCTCTATATCTGTAACTTCCTCCAGCCCCACAACCCCCTGCGCTCCTCTAATTCTGCCCTCTTGAGCATCCCTGATTATAATCACTCAACCATTGGTGGCCATGCCTTCTGTTGCTTGAGCCCCAAGCTCTGGAACTCCCTGCCTAAACCTCTCCACCTCTCTACCTCTCTTTCCTCCTTCAAGACGCTCCTTAAAACCTACCTCTTTGACCAAGCTTTTGGTCACCTGCGCTAATTTCTTTTGCGGCTCGGTGTCAAATTTGTTTCTCATAATGCTCCTATGAAGCGCCTTGGGACATTTCACTACTTTAAAGGTGCTATATAATTACAAGTTGTTCTTGTTGTTCCATCTCCCTGCATCTCTGCTCGAACTTTACGAGAGCAAACCAAAACTAACAGCACTGCCTCATTCTCTTCCCATATCTGTGTGTCAGTCTCATCCAATGCAGCTTAGTAAATGGCTTTTGGAAAGTGCCAGGAGCAGACAAGGTGTCAGTTCTTCTATTTACCTGTGAGGAGTCTCTACTTCCCACTAATGAAAGGTACTGAGATTCGGGGATTGTAACACACGAACAAATCCACCTTCTGTCATCCCATGATTCTGCCCTCTGGCACATCAACGGACAACCGTATCGGACGAAAGGCTGACCGACATGAAATTTCAGCAAGCTATCATCACTAACCGTCGCCATGGGAAACGATATTCAGCAGGTTGTGAACAGTCTCCATTAGTAAAACCTGCTGGCTCTGTAGGATGCTGTTGTTCTGTGTGGCTGAGCTGAGCTGCCTCTCAAGCTCTCCGATAAATGTGCTCTGCTTCACCAATAGGTCCTGCATCTCCAGCTTCTCGGCTTTTATTGATTGAAGCTCAGTTTCATGTTTGCCTTCCATTGCCAGGACTTTCTGCTCCAGAAAGCTGAAAGGCAAGAAAGAAAATGATATGGGGGGTATCAAATGTGCCCACAATTCATGGAATAACAATTAGTTTTAAAACATAAGAACATAAGAAATAGGAGCAGGTGTAGGCTAGTTGGCTCCTCGAACCTGCTCTGCCATTCAATAAGATCATGCCTGATCTGATCTTGACCTCAACTCCACTTTCCTGCCCACTCCCCATAACCCTTATCTCCCTTATCATTCAAAATCTGCCTATCTCCACCTTAAATATAATCAATGACCCAGCCTCCACAGCTCTCTGGTGATTCATGATCCTCTGAGAGAAGAAATTCATCGCCATTTTAAATGTGCGACCCCTTATTCTGAAGCTATGCCCCCCAGTTCTAGATTCCTCTCTGCACCTACCCTGTCAAGCTCCCTCAGAATCTCATACATTTCAATAAGATCACCTCTCATTCTTCTAAACTCCAATGAATAAAGGCCCAACCTGCTCAACCTTTCTTCATTTAACACATGCTTTCTGTAAGAGATGGATCCAGACGTCAGACTGATAATTCATGTGCAACTCAACAGTCAGGGGTATTCAACATTGAGGAAGGATAGACAGAAAGGAAAAGGAGGTGGGGTGGCATTGCTGGTTAAAGAGGAAATTATTGCAATAGTAAAGAAGGACATTAGCTTCGATGATGTGGAATCTGTATGGGTGGAGCTACGGAATACCAAAGGGCAGCAAACGCTACTGGGAGTTGTGAACAGACCACCAAACAGTAGTAATAAGGATGGGGATGGCATCAAACAAGAAATTAGGGATGCGTGCAATAAAGGTACAGCAGTTATCATGGGCGACTTTAATCTACATATTGACTGGGCTAACCAAACTGGTAGCAATGTGGTGGAGGAGGATTTCCTGGAGCGTATTAGTGATGGTTTTCTTGACCAATATGTCGAGGAACCAACTCGAGGGCTGGCCATCCTAGACTGGAAGAAAGGACTAATTAACAATCTTATTGTGCCAGACCCCTTGGGGAAGAGGACCATAATATGGTAGAATTCTTTATTAAGATAGAGAGTGACACAGTTAATTCAGAGACTAGGGCCCTGAACTTTAGGAAAGGTAACTTCGATGGTATGAGACATGAATTGGCTAGAATAGACTGGCAAATGATACTTAAAGGGTTGATGGTGTATAGGCAATGGCAAACATTTAAAGATCACATGGATGAACTTCAGCAATTGTACATCCCTGTCTGGAGTAAAAATAAAATGGAGAAGGTGGCTCAACCGTAGCTAACAAGGGAAATTAAGGATAGTGTTAAATCCAAGGAAGGGGCATATAAATTGGCCAGAAAAAGCAGCAGAGGACTGGGAGAATTTTATAATACAGCAGAGGAGGACAAAGGGTTGAATTAGGAGGGGGAAAATAGAGTATGAGAGGAAGCTTGCTAGGAACATAAAAACTGACTGCAAAAGCTTCGATAGATGTGTGAAAAGAAAAAGATTAGTGAAAACAAATGTAGGTCCCTTGCAGTCAGATTCAGGTGAATTTATAATGGGGAACAAAGAAATGGCGGACAAGTTAAACAAATACTTTGGTTCTGTTTTCACAAAGGAAGAAACAAATAACCTGCCGGAAAGACTAGGGGACCAAGGGTCTAGTGAGAAGGAAGAACTGAAGGATATCCTTATAATGGGAGAAATTGTGTTAGGGAAATTGTTGGGATTGAAGGCCTATAAATCCCCGGGGCCTGATAGTCTGCATCCCAGAGTATTTAAGGAAGTGGCCCTAGAAATAGTGGATGCATTCGTGATCATTTTCCAACAGTCTATCGACTCTCGATCAGTTCCTATGGACTGGAGGGTAGCTAATGTAACACTACTATTTAAAAAGGGAGGGAGAGAGAAAACTGGTAATTATAGACTGGTTAGCCTGACATCAGTAGTGGGGAAAATGTTGGAATCAATTATTAAAGATAAAATAGCAGCGCATTTGGAAAGCAGTGACAGGATCGGTCCAAGTCAGCATGGGTTTATGAAAGGGAAATCATGCTTGGCAATTCTGGAATTTTTTGGGGATGTAACTAGTAGAGTGGACAAGGGAGAACCAGTGGATGTGGTGTATTTGGACTTTCAAAAGGCTTTTGACAAGGTCCCACACAAGAGATTGGTGTGCAAAATCAAAGCACATGGTAGAACAGCCAGTTGTCGTGGTGCACGTTGGTACCAATGACATAGGTAAAAAAAGGGATGAGTTCCTACGAAATGAATTTAAGGAGCTAGGAGCTAAATTAAAAAGTAGGACCTCAAAAGTAGTAATCTCGGGATTGCTACCAGTGCCACGTGCTAGTCAGAGTAGGAATCGCAGGATAGCTCAGATGAATACGTGGCTTGAGCAATGGTGCAGCAGGGAGGGATTCAAATTCCTGGGGCATTGGAACCGGTTCTGGGGGAGGTGGGACCAGTACAATCCGGACGGTCTGCACCTGGGCAGAATCGGAACCAATGTCCTCGGGGGAGTGTTTGCTAGTGCTGTTGGGGAGGAGTTAAACTAATATGGCAGGGGGATGGGAACCAATGCAGGGAGATAGAGGGAAACAAAAAGGAGGCAAAAACAAAAGACAGAAAGGAGATGAGGAAAAGTGGAGGGCAGAGAAACCCAAGGCAAAGAACAAAAAGGGCCATTGTACAGCAAAATTCTAAAAGGACAGAGGGTGTTAAAAAAACAAGCCTAAAGGCTTTGTGTCTTAATGCAAGGAGTATCCGCAATAAGGTGGATGAATTAACTGTGCAAATAGATGTTAACAAATATGATGTGATTGGGATTACGGAGACGTGGCTCCAGGATGAGCAGGGCTGGGAACTCAACATCCAGGGGTATTCAACATTCAGGAAGGATAGAATAAAAGGAAAAGGAGGTGGGGTAGCATTGCTGGTTAAGGAGGAGATTAAGGCAATAGTTAGGAAGGACATTAGCTTGGATGATGTGGAATCTATATGGGTAGAGCTGCAGAACACCAAAGGGCAAAAAACGTTAGTGGGAGTTGTGTACAGACCTCCAAACAGTAGTAGTGATGTTGGGGAGGGCATCAAACAGGAAATTAGGGGTGCGTGCAATAAAGGTGCAGCAGTTATAATGGGTGACTTTAATATGCACATAGATTGGGCTAACCAAACTGGAAGCAATACGGTGGAGGAGGATTTTCTGGAGTGCATAAGGGATGGTTTTTTAGACCAATATGTCGAGGAACCAACTAGGGGGGAGGCCATCTTAGACTGGGTGTTATGTAATGAGAAAGGATTAATTAGCAATCTCGTTGTGCGAGGCCCCTTGGGGAAGAGTGACCATAATATGGTGGAATTCTGCATTAGGATGGAGAATGAAACAGTTAATTCAGAGACCATGGTCCAGAACTTAAAGAAGGCTAACTTTGAAGGTATGAGGCGTGAATTGGCTGAGATGGATTGGCGAATGATACTTAAGGGGTTGACTGTGGATGGGCAATGGCAGACATTTAGAGACCGCATGGATGAACTACAACAATTGTACATTCCTGTCTGGCATAGAAATAAAAAAGGGAAGGTGGCTCAACCGTGGCTATCAAGGGAAATCAGGGATAGTATTAAAGCCAAGGAAGTGGCATACAAATTGGCCAGAAATAGCAGCGAACCTGGGGACTGGGAGAAATTTAGAACTCAGCAGAGGAGGACAAAGGGTTTGATTAGGGCAGGGAAAATGGAGTATGAGAAGAAGCTTGCAGGGAACATTAAGACGGATTGCAAAAGTTTCTATAGATATGTAAAGAGAAAAAGGTTAGTAAAGACAAACGTAGGTCCCCTGCAGTCAGAATCAGGGGAAGTCATAACGGGGAACAAAGAAATGGCGGACCAATTGAACAAGTACTTTGGTTCGGTATTCACGAAGGAGGACACGAACAACCTTCCGGTTATAAAAGGGGTCGGGGGGTCTAGTAAGGAGGAGGAACTGAGGGAAATCCTTATTAGCCGGGAAATTGTGTTGGGGAAATTGATGGGATTGAAGGCCGATAAATCCCCAGGGCCTGATGGACTGCATCCCAGAGTACTTAAGGAGGTGGCCTTGGAAATAGTGGATGCGTTGACAGTCATTTTCCAACATTCCATTGACTCTGGATCAGTTCCTATGGAGTGGAGGGTAGCCAATGTAACCCCACTTTTTAAAAAAGGAGGGAGAGAGAAAACAGGGAATTATAGACCGGTCAGCCTGACATCGGTAGTGGGTAAAATGATGGAATCAATTATTAAGGATGTCATAGCAGTGCATTTGGAAAGAGGTGACATGATAGGTCCAAGTCAGCATGGATTTGTGAAAGGGAAATCATGCTTGACAAATCTTCTGGAATTTTTTGAGGATGTTTCCAGTAGAGTGGATAAGGGAGAACCAGTTGATGTGGTATATTTGGACTTTCAGAAGGCGTTCGACAAGGTCCCACACAAGAGATTGATGTGCAAAGTTAGAGCACATGGGATTGGGGGTAGTGTACTGACATGGATTGAGAACTGGTTGTCAGACAGGAAGCAAAGAGTAGGAGTAAATGGGTACTTTTCAGAATGGCAGGCAGTGACTAGTGGGGTACCGCAGGGTTCTGTGCTGGGGCCCCAGCTGTTTACACTGTACATTAATGATTTAGATGAGGGGATTGAGTGTAGTATCTCCAAGTTTGCGGATGACACTAAGTTGGGTGGCAGTGTGAGCTGCGAGGAGGATGCTGTGAGGCTGCAGAGCGACTTGGATAGGTTAGGTGAGTGGGCAAATGCATGGCAGATGAAGTATAATGTGGATAAATGTGAGGTTATCCACTTTGGTGGTAAAAACAGAGAGACAGACTATTATCTGAATGGTGACAGATTAGGAAAAGGGGAGGTGCAAAGAGACCTGGGTGTCATGGTACATCAGTCATTGAAGGTTGGCATGCAGGTGCAGCAGGCGGTTAAGAAAGCAAATGGCATGTTGGCCTTCATAGCAAGGGGATTTGAGTACAGGGGCAGGGAGGTGTTGCTACAGTTGTACAGGGCATTGGTGAGGCCACACCTGGAGTATTGTGTACAGTTTTGGTCTCCTAACCTGAGGAAGGACATTCTTGCTATTGAGGGAGTGCAGCGAAGGTTCACCAGACTGATTCCCGGGATGGCGGGACTGACCTATCAAGAAAGACTGGATCAACTGGGCTTGTATTCACTGGAGTTCAGAAGAATGAGAGGGGACCTCATAGAAACATATAAAATTCTGACGGGGTTAGACAGGTTAGATGCAGGAAGAATGTTCCCAATGTTGGGGAAGTCCAGAACCAGGGGTCACAGTCTAAGGATAAGGGGTAAGCCATTTAGGACCGAGATGCGGAGGAACTTCTTCACCCAGAGAGTGGTGAACCTGTGGAATTCTCTACCACAGAAAGTTGTTGAGGCCAATTCACTAAATATATTCAAAAAGGAGTTAGATGAGGTCCTTACTGCTAGGGGGATCAAGGGGTATGGCGAGAAAGCAGGAATGGGGTACTGAAGTTGAATGTTCAGCCATGAACTCATTGAATGGCGGTGCAGGCTAGAAGGGCCGAATGGCCTACTCCTGCACCTATTTTCTATGTTTCTATGTTTCTATGTATTGGGGGTAATGTACTGACGTGGATAGAGAACTGGTTGGCAGACAGGAAGCAGAGAGTCAGGATAAACGGGTCCTTTTCAGAATGGCTGGCAGTGACTAGTGGAGTGCCGCAGGGCTCATTGCTGGGACTCCAGCTCTTTACAATATACATTAATGATTTAGATGAAGGAATTGAGTGTAATATCTCCAAGTTTGCAGATGACACTAAACTGGGTGGCGGTATGAGCTGTGAGGAGGACGCTAAAAGGCTGCAAGATGACGTGGACAGGTTAGGTGAGTGGGCAAATGCATAGCAGATGCAGTATAATATGGATAAATGTGAGGTTATCCACTTTGGGGGAAAAAATACGAAGGCAGAATATTATCTGAATGGCGGCAGATTCGGAAAAGGGGAGGTGCCATGGTTCATCAGTCATTGAAAGCTGGCATGCAGGTACAGCAGGCGGTGAAGAAGAAAAATGGTATGTTGGCCTTCATAGCTAGGGGATTTGAGTATAGGAGCAGGGAGGTCTCACTGCAGTTGTACAGGGCCTTGGTGAGGCCTCACCTGGAATATTGTGTTCAGTTTTGGTCTCAGAAAGGACGTTCTTGCTATTGAGGGAGTGCAGCGAAGGTTCACCAAACTGATTCCTGGGATGGCTGGATTGACATATGAGGAGAGACTGGATCAACTGGGCCTTTATACAGTGGAGTTTAGAAGGATGAGAGGGGGTCTCATAGAAACTTACAAGATTCTGACGGAACCGGACAGGTTAGATGCGGGAAGAATATTCCCGATGATGGGGAAGCCCAGAACCAGGGGACACAGTCTTAGGATAAGGGGTAAGCCATTTAGGACTGAGATGAGGAGAAACGTCTTCACTCAGAGACTTGTTAACCTGTGGAATTCCCTACTGCAGAGAGTTGTTGATGCCAGTTCATTGGATATATTCAAGCTGGAGTTAGATATGGCCCTTACAGCTAAAGGGATCAAGGGGTATGGAGAGAAAGCAGGAAAGGGGTACTGAGGAAATGATCAGCCATGATCTTATTGAATGGTGGTGCAGGCTCGAAGGGCCAAATGGCCTGCTCCTGCATCTATTTTCTATGTTTCTATGTTTCTATGTAAAGATTTCTACTGTTTCTAAAAATGTTAAGAATTAAAGAGAACCTTATTGTCACTCTTTGCCAGCAGTAATAGCCACTGCTACAATTCAGGATGGTGTGGGGTTTCTTTGTTGGGGGTGGGAGTGCGGGGGAGTGGTACGGTCTGTGGGCATGGCAGAGAGAGGAAGACGAAAGGCTTCAACACTCCTATCGGCAGAAAATTTTCTTAGTAAACTGATCATTGTGCGTAATATTTTTCACAAGAATAAGGTAGGTACCCACAAATTTCTTTTTTCATTTTGGTCAGTGTTAGACTGATTTAAATCATGCTTCTTCCCTTTCCTTTATTTGGTCTACCTGTGCTATGTGCCACTTAACTGGATCGCAGCAGTCTGACAAAACATGCTCTGAAATTGCGCATGAGAGTCAAGTGCCCGTAGACAAGTCTTTCTGACAGTTTTTCCTCTTCCCTCTTAGAATTATCAAGGATGTGGATGAAATGAAGGGTGAGTGTTGAGGATTACAGGCCTCAAGTTGTGACCTGTGTTGTGGATTGTAATAGAGAGCTCCACTAGTGGACTACTGTGGTGATGCAACTACTGATGCAAATACAATAAAAGCATCAGGTGACAAGTCACATGATGACAAGTTCCTGTAGAGCGATCTTGTGTGCAATGTGTTTGTGATATTGTAACGAATATGTTACATTGGCGACAAGGATGGGATCTACCATATTGGCAGAAAAAAAATGTATTGATAAAATTCTTGTCCTGGGGTCAGGCTTCTGTGATCTGTGTCACAGGAACAGGAATAGACCATTTGTCCTGTTGAGTCAGTGAGCAAACACAATGCCACTTTAAAGTGAGATGAATTTCGATTTGACTGGATGATAAGGGGCACAACATACTCCGTATTTGTTTTGTACAGCGTTACAAGTCTGATACAAGGCAGTAAAAGTCAGTGCATTCAGATAATGTAAACCGTGAAAGAGAAATAGAGGCAGTTTATCAATGTCATCCAAACCATGTTGCCCTAGTGCCTTGAAGCGCATTCCTACTTGTGTTATTCTTTGTAAAATGCACCGGAAAACAGAATTTAAACAGTGAGTCTGAAAGAAGCAGTGGTTCACTGCAATGAAAGTAACTCCATTTCATGTGGAAAGTAGGAGCATGCTATGCAGGCTGAAGCAACACTGAACCAACTGAGTTCTAATGCACTTGATTCACAGGCCGAATACATACGGTATACAAGACAATAATCAGCTCAGTGCAGCATTTGAAGCAGCAATACAATTGGAGCTTTAATAAAAAACATTTTGATTGTGCATGGAGTTTGCTGCTCTGGGATGAATCCACCATTTTCATTTTTGGCCTAGGAGCTGCTATTCTTGAGTAAACAGACTCAATGGGTTCTTAAATTATGAGCCAGCCATGCAGCAGTGAAAGGTCATTGACCTGAAACGTTAACTCTGTTTCTGGCTCCACAGATGCTGTCTGGCCTGCTGAACATTTCCAGCATTTTCTTTCCTTTTTCAGATTTCCAGCATCCGCAATATTTTGCTTTTGTATGCAGCATTTTCTGCATTATGCAAGTCTGCTGGAACCAGGTATGTATTGCGATTTAGATAGGAACATAGGAACTGGAGCAGGCCATTCAGCCCCTCGTGCCTGTTCCGCCATTTAATTAGATTCTGGCTGATCTGTACCTCAACTCCATTTAGCTGCCTTTGATCCATAGCTCTTGATACCCTAACCGAACAAAAATCTATCGATCTCAAGTCTTGGAAGTTTCAAGTGACCCAGCATCCACAGCCTTTTGGGAGAGAGAATTCCACGCCTCCACCCATTTCCTTTAATATTTTTGGATACGAAAGGAATCAAGGGATATGGGGATAGTGCGAGAAGGTAGAGTTGAGTTAGAAGATCAGCAATGATCTTATTGAATGGCGGAGCAGGCTCGAGGGGCCAAATGGCCTACTCCTGCTCCTGTTTCTTATGGTCTTATGTCCACTACCTGCTGTGTGAAAACGTGGTGCCAAAGTATTCTTTGATTTTGACACTGTGGCTCTTGGAATTATAGGTACTATTGATCTCAGGAACACTTTGTTTCTGCACATTTCAACTGGAAACTATCCACCTTGCCTTGCAGTATGAGCCTTCGGCTGCGTCGATGTCAACACCAGCTGCATTTAAACGCACCTGTTCTTTTCATGGAGTTTGGTAATTTCCTGCGTCTGCACCATGATTTGTTTCTCCAGTTTGTTTGTCGAAAGCGAATTCTCCAACAGCTGTATTTCAAGCCGTGAAGTTTGATTCAGAATCTTAAAAATAAAACAAATTATCATTCAGAAGAAAAAGAACCAAATCTCCTTCAAGACACAATTCGGCACCTGTGGCGCTTTGGAGAATCCTGTATGGATATCAGGAAGCTTGAAACAAATGCTGGATACAGGCAGAACACGAGGCTCTACTAGTCCATGGAATTTTTTATTGCTAAGTTTCCCCCAAACTTGCAAATGGGCAGCAACTAAATGGGCGGAAATTCAACGTGAATGTGTATTTAAAAACAGAAAAAGCTAGAGAAACTCAGCAAGTCAGGCAACATCTGTGGAGCGAGAGGCAAAGCTAACATTTGAAGGTTGAAGACCTTTTGTCAGAACTGGAAAAAGTTAGAGATATATAACAGGTTTTAAGCAAGTGCGGCAGAAGGGAAATCAGGGAGGGGAGGAAAGAACAAAAGGGAAAGGTCTGTGACAGGGTGTAAGGAAGGAGAGATTCAATGACAAAAGGGACAATGGTGCGAGGCAAAAGGAGATGGTAATGGGATAAGTGAAGAAGCAAAAGATGGGTCGAGCAGAGGTGTAAATGGGATTATCAGAATCATAGCATCAGCTGCAATCTGAAAAACTGGGGGCAGGGTTTATAGTCTGCAATTGTTGAAGTCAATATTAAGACTGGAAGACTGTAAAATGCCTAATTGAAAGATGAGGTGCTGTTCCTTGAGCTTACATTGAGCTCCATTGCAACAATGCAGGAAGCCGAGGACAGAGAGGTCAGAGTGGGAGCGGTCCAGAGAATTAAAATGGCAGGCGTAATGTTGGGGATTGGAACCTCCTCCCCCACCCTCCCCCTGCCAGGACTAGACCATGCCCCCCACCCTCACCTGCTGGGACTGGACCCTGCCACCCCCTCCCTCCACCCCCACCTGCTGGGACTAGACCCTGCCATCCCCTCCCCCTCCTCTCCCCCACCACCCCCTGCCGGGACTGGACCGTGCACCCCCCACCCCCACCTGCTGGGACTGGACCCTGCCACCCCCTCCCCCTCCTCCCCCCCACCCCCCCCTGCCGGGACTGGACCGTGCCCTCCCCACCCCCACCTGCTGGGACTGGACCCTGCCACCCCCTCCCCCTCCTCTCCCCCACCCCCCCCTGCCGGGACTGGACCGTGCCCTCCCCACCCTTACCTGCTGGGACTGGACCCTGCCACCCCCTCCCTCCACCCCCACCTGCTGGGACTGGACCCTGCCACTCCCTCCCTCCACCCCCACCTGCTGGGACTAGACCCTGCCATCCCCTCCCCCTCCTCCCCCCCACCACCCCCTGCCGGGACTGGACCGTGCCCTCCCCACCCTTACCTGCTGGGACTGGACCCTGCCACCCCCTCCCCCTCCTCCCCCCCACCCCCCCCACTGCCGGGACTGGACTGTGCCACCGCCCCCCCCCCCCCACCCCCAACCCACCTGCCGGGACTGGACCGTGCCCCCCCCCCCACCCCCACCTGCCGGGACTGGACCATGGCACCCCCCCACCCCCACCCCACCTGCCGGAACTGGACCCTGCCACCATCCCCCTGTGCTGCCCCCCCACTCCCACTAGCAGTTGCTGGTTTCCTACCTGCTCCTGTAGCCTCCTCCTGAGTGCTCCCCGCCTGTCTGGGAGCCAAGCCTGTCAATCAGGCTGACTTCCAGGCAGGGATTCTGCCCCAAAAAATATGTGCTCCACAGCATATGAGGAAACCCCAAATGAAACTCTGCACCGCCCCCCCCCCACCCCCCCGCTCGGAAAACCCGCCCCTGTCAATAGCAGAACTAATGGCAGTTAAAATTGGTAAAATGTCTGTTTTCAGTCCTCCAAACACTAGGTAGCACTGTGGCCTGCCAGCCATATTCTTTGTCACTTAATTTCATGCAGGAAAGTTTTTCTTTTAATTTAATGAAGAAAGGACTTGCGTTTATATAGTGCCTTTCACATCCCAAAATTATTCACAGCCAATGAATTACCTTTCAAATGTAGTTACTGATGTTTTGTCGACAAATGCAGCAACTAAATTGTGCACAGTGAGGTCCCACAAGCAGCAAAGAGACCAAATGCTGAGTTAATCTATTTCAGTGGTATTTATTGAGGGATAAATGCAGGCTTGGACATGAGAAGTACTCCTCTCATCTTCTTCCAGTAGTGCTATCAGATCTTTTATGTCCACCTGGGAAAGCAGTTGGGACCTCAGTTTAATATCTCATTCAAAAGGTGGCACCTTCAACAATGAAGCACTCCCTCAGTGCGGCACTGAAACGTCAGCCCAGATTAGGTGCTCAAGTCGCTGTCGGTGCTTGAATCCATGCCCTTTGGACTCAGAGCTGAGAGCATTACTTCTAGGCCAAGATTTTGATTTATTTTCCATTTATATATTTCTTGTAATTAATTTCAGCCCCTGAGCCTTACCCACTCCTCTCGCCATGATTAACCCTGCTCTGGTACATGACTAGGCTCCTCCGTCTTTCCTGACCTTCGACCTGTTGCTCATCCCTGCCACTCCTCGGCCTTTTCTGAGGTCCTGCCTCTCTTTCCAGCATGCTCGCACGTTTTGAATCCATCACTGATCCTGGCCCTTCTCTTGTGACCAACTTCTGTTTCTGTCACCTGTACCCCTTAGGCTCCTTGGCCTTTTCCTCTTGCTCTTGGCACTATTATGCTGCCCTGCAGACGTTTCACAAAGTTCCCTTGTCTCTCCGAATCTCTTCCCGATCCCCAATGGGATCCCCTGCCTCTTCCTGCCTTACTCTGTGTTATTTACAGATCAAATTCTGTCCACACAATATTTTGATACATTTCTCTTGTTTTCCTGTATCACTCCAACCAGCACATTTCAAAGTTACTTCCTCTACCATAGATAAAATGGCACACTCATTTGGAAAATTCTTGACTGTAAGCAGCTGTCATTGTGGCTCAGTTACCTTGGGCAATGCCACAGGATCTCTGCTAATAATAACTTACTTATGACGAGGAGTATTCGCAAAGCAGGATTCTGTGGAGATTTCAGATAGTCTCATCATAAGGTTCTTAAATAGACGCTCATAAAACAAAACAGAAACCTTTAATCTAACTGAGGGTTATAAGTAGCTGGGAGTATGCAATTTAAAGAATAAATTATGTTGGGAGTTTACTGGGGAATAAACAGCGGTCAGAAGTGTAATACTCAGCAAATAAATGGTGAAACACGGAAGGTAAATGTTTACCTGAGTGCTTCACAAAGAATAAATAATGGACCCAAGTGTATTGTGCAGAAAATAAACAGTCTATCATTCAGAAAATAAACAACAGTCAGAGTGTGTTACACAAGGAGTAATTGGCAGTCAGGAGTGCGTTATAATGAGATCTGCAATGCAGGTTTTTGAATCTTCTAATCTGAATTGTGAACGTTTTCTCCTTAAAGCTTCAGCTGCCAACTGTGATGATCAAAAATGCTGCTGCTTCAACGGAAGGGCAGTGGTGAAATCTAAACTGATAAATCTCAACTCGATAAATCCACACAGATCCAACCTGGTCCAATACAGTGTGAGAAACAACTATGTTGCTTCTTGGTTATTGTCCAAATTCAACTAAATCTTAAAAATACGTTGAAGTTCGCTGTGTAAATTAGTTTAGAACAACAGATTGCTGAGAAGGTGACAGCTCCTTTAATGTTACTTGGTTAAGTGAAAGGGTTACCTGTGTCTCTACATCAGTGAGCTTGCGAGTTTGTTCTGCAGTTTGAGTGAGGAGGTTAGTTCCTATTTCCAACATGGCTGCTGTTTGGTTCTGCACCACATTACGATGGATTTCCACTATTTCAGTCTTCACACTGTCCTGAATATAGTTTTCAAGCTAAAAAAGGAAACAATATAAATAAATTTATACAAGCTGGGCGAAGATTCAGTATACCTGGCTTTGAAATTGCAGTGTGACCAAAAAAAAACACGATACATGAAAAGCTAAATGCATTTGCTTGTATTGAAGAAGAAGTCTACTTCTAAGAGGGAGTCTCATTATCAGAGGTCCGTTTTGTCATGTTTGTAACCTTTGTGTAACAACACTGTATACACCTGAGAAATGCACACCTTGACCACAGGGGGTGAACTTGTGGGTGACACTCCTCACCTGGTCATCCAGGTATATAAAGGGTGGTCCCACGCAGGATCATCACTTCTTGGTCCTGTGAATAAAGGTACAGGTCACAGAGTGACCTTGTCTCCAGTATGCGCCTCGTGTTGATTTGCTGTAATGTATAAGGACACAACATTTGGCGACAAGAAACGAGAATCAACGACTCAAGAGAATGGCCACCGGTAGCATGGAGGAACGGTACTGTGTTGGTGAGGACTGGGATGATTTCGTTGAGAGGCTCCAGCAGAGCTTTGTCATGAAGGACTGGTTGGGAGCGGCAATGGCTGACAAGCGAAGGGCGCATCTACTGACCAGCTGTGGACCCAAGACGTACGCGCTGATGAAAGACCTGCTCACATCCGAGAAGCCGGCGGACAAGACCTTCGAGAAGCTCAGCGAACTGATCGGTGAGCACCTCAAACCGGTGCGTAGTATACACATGGCCCGACACCGATTCTATACACACCGACGTCGGGAAGGGCAGAACATACCGGACTTCGTTGCGGACCTTCAGCGCTTGACCATGGCTGGCTCTGTTGCACAGGAGGGCACGAAAAAGAGTGGGCAAGCGATAGTGATAGGGGATTCAATTGTAAGGGGAATAGATAGGCGTTTCTGCGGCCGCAACCGAGACTCCAGGATGGTATGTTGCCTCCCTGGTGCAAAGGTCAAGGATGTCTCGGAGCGGGTGCAGGACATTCTAAAAAGGGAGGGAGAACAGCCAGTTGTCGTGGTGCACGTTGGTACCAACGATATAGGTAAAAAAAGGGATGAGGTCCTACGAAATGAATTTAAGGAGCTAGGAGCTAAATTAAAAAGTAGGACCTCAAAAGTAGTAATCTCGGGATTGCTACCAGTGCCACGTGCTAGTCAGAGTAGGAATCGCAGGATAGCTCAGATGAATACGTGGCTTGAGCAATGGTGCAGCAGGGAGGGATTCAAATTCCTGGGGCATTGGAACCGGTTCTGCGGGAGGTGGGACCAGTACAATCCGGACGGTCTGCACCTGGGCGGAATCGGAACCAATGTCCTCGGGGGAGTGTTTGCTAGTGCTGTTGGGGAGGAGTTAAACTAATATGGCAGGGGGATGGGAACCAATGCAGGGAGATAGAGGGAAACAAAAAGGAGGCAAAAGCAAAAGACAGAAAGGAGATGAGGAAAAGTGGAGGGCAGAGAAACCCAAGGCAAAGAACAAAAAGGGCCATTGTACAGCAAAATTCTAAAAGGACAGAGGGTGTTAAAAAAACAAGCCTGAAGGCTTTGTGTCTTAATGCAAGGAGTATCCGCAATAAGGTGGATGAATTAACTGTGCAAATAGATGTTAACAAATATGATGTGATTGGGATTACGGAGACGTGGCTCCAGGATGATCAGGGCTGGGAACTCAACATCCAGGGGTATTCAACATTCAGGAAGGATAGAATAAAAGGAAAAGGAGGTGGGGTAGCATTGCTGGTTAAGTAGGAGATTAAGGCAATAGCTAGGAAGGACATTAGCTTGGATGATGTGGAATCTATATGGGTAGAGCTGCAGAACACCAAAGGGCAAAAAACGTTCGTGGGAGTTGTGTACAGACCTCCAAACAGTAGTAGTGATGTTGGGGAGGGCATCAAACATGAAATTAGGGGTGCGTGCAATAAAGGTGCAGCAGTTATAATGGGTGACTTTAATATGCACATAGATTGGGCTAACCAAACTGGAAGCAATACGGTAGAGGAGGATTTCCTGGAGTGCATAAGGGATGGTTTTTTAGACCAATATGTCGAGGAACCAACTAGGGGGGAGGCCATCTTAGACTGGGTGTTATGTAATGAGAGAGGATTAATTAGCAATCTCGTTGTGCGAGGCCCCTTGGGGAAGAGTAACCATAATAGGGTGGAATTTTGCATTGGGATGGAGAATGAAACAGTTAATTCAGAGACCATGGTCCAGAACTTAAAGAAGGCTAACTTTGAAGGTATGAGGCGTGAATTAGCTGGGATGGATTGGCGAATGATACTTAAGGGGTTGACTGTGGATGGGCAATGGCAGACATTTAGAGACCGCATGGATGAACTCCAACAATTGTACATTCCTGTCTGGCATAAAAATAAAAAAGGGAAGGTGGCCCAACCGTGGCTATCAAGGGAAATCAGGGAGAGTATTAAAGCCAAGGAAGTGGCATACAAATTGGCCAGAAATAGCAGCGAACCTGGGGACTGGGAGAAATTTAGAACTCAGCAAAGGAGGACAAAGGGTTTGATTAGGGCAGGGAAAATGGAGTATGAGAAGAAGCTTGCAGGGAACATTAAGACGGATTGCAAATGTTTCTATAATATGCAAAGAGAAAAAGGTTAGTAAAGACAAACGTAGGTCCCCTGCAGTCAGAATCAGGGGAAGTCATAACGGGGAACAAAGAAATGGCAGACCAATTGAACAAGTACTTTGGTTCGGTATTCACGAAGGAGGACACGAACAACCTTCCGGTTATAAAAGGGGTCAGGGGGTCTAGTAAGGAGGAGGAACTGAGGGAAATCCTTATTAGCCGGGAAATTGTGTTGGGGAAATTGATGGGATTGAAGGCCGATAAATCCCCAGGGCCTGATGGACTGCATCCCAGAGTACTTAAGGAGGTGGCCTTGGAAATAGTGGATGCGTTGACAGTCATTTTCCAACATTCCATTGACTCTGGATCAGTTCCTATAGAGTGGAGGGTAGCCAATGTAACCCCACTTTTTAAAAAAGGAGGGAGGGAGAAAACAGGGAATTATAGACCGGTCAGCCTGACATCGGTAGTGGGTAAAATGATGGAATCAATTATTAAGGATGTCATAGCAGTGCATTTGGAAAGAGGTGACATGATAGGTCCAAGTCAGCATGGATTTGTGAAAGGGAAATCATGCTTGACAAATCTTCTGGAATTTTTTGAGGATGTTTCCAGTAGAGTGGACAAGGGAGAACCAGTTGATGTGGTATATTTGGACTTTCAGAAGGCGTTCGACAAGGTCCCACACAAGAGATTGATGTGCAAAGTTAGAGCACATGGGATTGGGGGTAGTGTACTGACATGGATTGAGAACTGGTTGTCAGACAGGAAGCAAAGAGTAGGAGTAAATGGGGACTTTTCAGAATGGCAGGCAGTAACTACTGGGGTACCGCAAGGTTCTGTGCTGGGGCCCCAGCTGTTTACAGGGTACATTAATGATTTAGATGAGGGGATTAAATGTAGTATCTCCAAATTTGCGGATGACACTAAGTTGGGTGGCAGTGTGAGCTGCGAGGAGGATGCTGTGAGGCTGCAGAGCGACTTGGATAGGTTAGGTGAGTGGGCAAATGCATGGCAGATGAAGTATAATGTGGATAAATGTGAGGTTTGGAGAGACAGACTATTATCTGAATGGTGACAGATTAGGAAAAGGGGAGGTGCAAAGAGACCTGGGTGTCATGGTACATCAGTCATTGAAGGTTGGCATGCAGGTGCAGCAGGCAGTTAAGAAAGCAAATGGTATGTTGGCCTTCATAGCAAGGGGATTTGAGTACAGGGGCAGGGAGGTGTTGCTACAGTTGTACAGGGTCTTGGTGAGGCCACACCTGGAGTATTGTGTACAGTTTTGGTCTCCTCACCTGAAGAAGGACATTCTTGCTATTGAGGGAGTGCAGCGAAGGTTCACCAGACTGATTCCCGGGATGGCGGGACTGACCTATCAAGAAAGACTGGATCAACTGGGCTTGTATTCACTGGAGTTCAGAAGAATGAGAGGGGACCTCATAGAAACATTTAAAATTCTGACGGGGTTAGACAGGTTAGATGCAGGAAGAATGTTCCCAATGTTGGGGAAGTCCAGAACCAGAGGTCACAGTCTAAGGATAAGGGGTAAGCCATTTAGGAACTTCTTCACCCAGAGAGTGGTGAACCTGTGGAATTCTCTACCACAGAAAGTTGTTGAGGCCAATTCACTAAATATATTCAAAAAGGAGTTAGATGAGGTCCTTACTACTCGGGGAATCAAGGGATATGGCGAGAAAGCAGGAATGGGGTACTGAAGTTGAATGTTCAGCCATGAACTCATTGAATGGCGGTGCAGGCTAGAAGGGCCGAATGGCCTACTCCTGCACCTATTTTCTATGTTTCTATGTTTCCCTGACCAGCCTCTGTAAGTTCACAGACGCCTGCAGGGGGGAGATGTTATGGGATTTCTTCATTGAGGGCATTGGTCACACCGGGATTTTTAGGAAGCTAATTGAGACCAAGGACTTGACCTTGGAAGCAGCGGCATTGATGGCTCAAACCTTCATGGCGGGGGAGGAGGAAACCAAGATCATATACGCGTGCAACTGTGCTCCCAACGTGGCGATGGAGCAGGGAGTTAACATGGTAAACACGACTCAGAACCCCATGGCAGGCAAGGGCAATTCGACACCAACAAGTCAGTAACAGGCTCTAGGGTGGGCCCACAGCAGAGATAATGGCAGGTTGAACGGACATTTACACCATCACAAGGGACAATACGTCCCGGGATCGGACCATTGACACCCACAAACAGAGTGCTCAAGAGTAATCAAAGAGACAATCAGAGAGGAATGCCTGGTAACAGTTCTTTTGTTCACAATAATCTCAGCTCATGCTGGAGGTGCGGGAGCAAACATGCTGCAAAGACCTGCCAGTTTCAAGAATTCACCTGCAGAAATTGTAACTTGAGTGGACATTTATCCAGGATGTGCAGGAAGCCCGCAGCGAGGCTGGTTTACGAAGTGGATGAACCACAAGAGGGGTCTGCAAGGCAGGGGTATGCCTGGGACACAGCAATGGACAATGAAGTTCAGCAGGTCCACGTGGCAAACATCCACAGCTCATACACAAAAACGCCACCTATGACGATGAGAGTATTGTTAAACGGCATCCCTGTACGCATGGAGCTGGACACAGGAGCCAGCCAGTCATCTATGAGTGTCCAACAATTCGAGAAACTGTGGCCACTCAGAGCTAGCAGACCCAAACTAGAACGCATTGACACGCAATTATGGATGTACACCAAAGAGATCATCCCAGTGCTAGGTAGTGCAATGTTGGTGGTCACACATAATGGATCTCAGAACCGGCTGCCACTCTGGATTGTCCCGGGAAATGGTCCCGCGCTTTTGGGGAGGAGCTGGCTAGCCGAGATGAACTGGAAATGGAGGGATGTACACGCCATTTCATCTGTGGAGTTAAGTTCATGCTCACACGTCCTACTAAAGTTCAAGTCATTATTTCAACCTGGCGTCGGGACTTTCAAAGGCACCAAAGTAAGGATACGCATTACCCTGGACGCCACACCAGTGTACCACAAAGCCAGAGCTGTGCCATATGTGAAGCGGGAGAAAATTGAGTGAGTTGGACAGGTTGCTAAGAGAGGGCATAATTTCGCCCATTTAATTCAGCGACTGGGCAAGGCCCATCGTCCCTGTTCTAAAAACGGATGGCTCGGTCAGGATCTGTGGTGACTACAAGGCCACCGTCAACCGAGTGTCCCTTCAGGACCAATCTCTGCTTCTGAGAGTGGAGGATCCTTTTGCCACACTGGCAGTGGGCAAGCTGTTCATCAAGTTGGACCTCACTTCGGCCTACATGACCCAGGAACTGGCCGAAGAATCCAACTACTGACCACCATCACCACGCACAAGGGGCTGTTTGTCAACAACAGGTGTCCATTTGGCATCGTTCAGCAGCCGCTATCTTTCAGAGGAACATGGAAAGCCTGCTCAAATCCATCCCCGGAACAATCGTATTTCAGGACGACATCCTTATCACGGGTCGAGACACCGAGGAATACCTCCACAACCTGGAGGAGGTGCTACTCCGACTGGATCGGGTAGGCCTGAGACTAAAGAAGTCCAAGTGTGTGTTTTTGGTCCCAGAGGTCGAGTTTTTGGGCAGGAGGGTTGCCGCAGACGGGATCCGGCCCACCGAATCCAAAACGGAGGCGATCCATCGCGTGCCCAGGCTCGGCAACTCATCAGAGTTGTGTTCATTTCTGGAACTATTGAATTATTTCGGGAACTTTCTACCGAACTAAAATACATTGCTGGAGCCGCTACACGTGCTCCTGCGTAAGGGGTGCGATTGGTTTTGGGGGGACTGTCAGGAACGGGCTTTCAATCGGGCGTGGAACCTGCTTTGTTCTAATAAGTTATTGACCCTGTACGACCTCTGTAAGAAATTGTTTTTGACATGCGATGCATCATCCTATGGGGTTGGGTGCGTGTTGCAGCAGAGTAATGATGAGGACCAACTCCAACCTGTGGCTTATGCCTCCAGGTCGCTCTCCCAAGCAGAAAGTGGGTATGGGATGGTTGAAAAGGAAGCACTCGCATGTGTCTACAGGGTGAAAAGGATGCACCAGTACCTTTTTGGCAGAAGGTTCGAGTTAGAAACGGACCACAAGCCGTTAACATCCCTGTTGTCTGACAGCAAAGCTGTCAATACCAGTGCATCAGCTCGCATACAGCGATAAGCTCTCATGCTGGCTGCGTATGACTACACCATACGGCACCGGCTAGGCACCGAAAATTGCGCTGACGCGCTCAGCAGGCTTCCAGTGGCCACCACTGAGGGGGCAGTGGAGCAAAGCGTGGGGATGGTCATGGCTGTCGATGCCTTTGACAGCACAGGCTCCCCCATCACAGCTCACCAGATCAAAACCAGGACAAACAGAGATCTCCTTCTATCTCTGATTAAGAAATGTGTCCTGACTGGGGATTGGGCGCCCGCACAAGGAGCATGCCCTGAAGAGGTCAGACCGTTTCACAGACTGATGGATGATCTCTCCATCCAAGCCGACTGCCTACTATGGGGCAGCCGGGTAGTCATGCCCCAGACGGGTAGGGAAGCATTCATCAGGGAACTTCACAGCGAGAATCCAGGCATCGTGCTTATGAAGGCCATTGCCCGGTCATATGTATGGTGGCTGGGAATTGATGCAGATCTGGAACACTGTGTTTGCAGGTGCACGACGTGTGCCCAGCTGGGCAATGCCCCCAGGGAGGCCCCACTCAGCCCGTGGCCCTGGCCCACTAAGCCATGGTCACGTATGCACGTAGACTACGCAGGCCCATTCATGGGAAAAATATTCCTCATTGTTGTTGATGCGTACTCGAAATGAATCAAGTGCATCATATTGAATTCGTGCACGACATCCACCACAGTGGAGAGTCTGCGTGTGGTCTTTGCGACCCACGGCTTGCCAGACATCTTAGTTAGCGACAACGGCCCGTGTTTCACTAGCTATGAATTCCGGCCGTTCATGTCGGGTAATGGCATCAAACATGTAAGGACAGCGCCATTCAAGCTGGCTCCCAATGGCCAGGCAGAACGTGTGGTCCAAATCATAAAGCAAGGCATGCTCCGGATTCAAGGACCCTCCCTTCAATACCGTCTATCGCGCCTACTGCTGACCTACAGGTCCCGACCGCACTCGCTCACGGGAGTCCTGCCAGCGGAACTACTCATGAAATGTACACTTAAAACTCGGCTGTCCCTCATTCATCCAGTCTTGTCAGACATTGTGGAGGGCAAGCGCCAGTCCCAAAATAAGTGCCACGACCGTAACTCAAAGGGGAGATGAATAGAAATCAATGACCCTGTATTTGTTCTTAATCACGCTGTGGGGCCCAAGTGGCTCGAGGGTACTGTAATTGGTAAAGAGGGGAATAGGGTCATAGTGTTCAGACTCAACAATGGGCAGATATGCCGCAAGCATCTGGACCAAGTAAAAAAAAGGTTCAGCATGGACACTGAGGAACCTGAGGAACAGCATGAGATGCTGCCCACACCACTGCCAGCGAACGAGCAACAAGAACCGTCAGCAGCACGCACAGTGCCTGCGGTTAGCCCGGACGAGCCGGAATCACCACAGGTGACAAAGACGCATGCCAAGGCTCAACAACCAGAGCCCCAACTGCGGCACTCCACGAGAGAGCGTCGACCGCCTGAAAGACTCAATCTTTGACCCAATGACGTTGGGGCAGGTGATGTCATGTTTGTAACCTCACACAACTGTAACCTTTATGTAACAACACTGTACACTGTATACACCTGAGAAATGCACACATTGACCACAGGGCGTGTACTTGTGGGAGACACTCCTCACCTAGTCGTCCAGGTTTATAAAGGGAGGTCCCACGCAGGGTCATCACTTCTTGGTCCTGTGAATAAAGGTACAGGTCACAGAGTGACCTTGTCTCCAGTATGTGCCTCGTGTTGATTTGCTGTAGTGTGTAAGGACACAACATGTTTGATGAAGAATTTTCACCATTGGAGCCTCTTTCAAAGAGGCAGTGCCGATACAAAGCCCTTCCGAAACAGGAATGTCAGCACCAGGATTCCTTACAAAGAGCTGAGGAATAAGTTTCCGCAGGGGATTCTCCAACTCGTGCACCGTACCTTCAGCAGCAGACCTGCTGAAACCCTAGAATTAGGGATTAAATACATTTACAGCATTGTTCCGTGGTTCCACAGATCTTCCACCGAAGTTACGATGGGCTAGCGGGAGAACTCCTGCAGAAATTCACCCCCCAATTCTCGTGGAGGTTCTCTCTATCTCTCTCCATAGTGACCGTTTATGTTGCTTCACTGGGTTCCACTCATCTTCCACCAAAGTTATGGTGGGAAATTAGGAGAGTTCCAATGGCAATTCCTCCCCAGGAATTTGTAGATCATTTCTATTGTTTTGGTCAATTAGTTATGAATTTAATTTGAACATTTTAATTCAAGACAGAGTTATCATTTTATTTTACATTGCAGGTTGAATAATCAAATGTCTGATTCAACTTATTCTATTGATCATTTTCAATTTTTTTTTAAGTCATGATAATTCATTATGCAAATGCTTGACTTCCAGCCAATGTGACAGGACCTCTATGATAGTGTTGCAAATATTGTCAATGCAAGAGAAGCACATGGAAGCCATCGATGGGAATGAGAGTCCAAGTCAGCTGAGCAGCAAATAAATCTGTACATGTCCCTCGACAGACATAACTCTTACAAACAATTGGGGTGACATTGGTTTTCTCCATTTGTGCGAAATGGGCTCATAGCTGATCTGTAGGCCATTTTACACAGCGCCCGGTTCTATTTCCCTAACGGAAAAAAAATCAGGCACCGTGTATAATGATAACTCTCTGTCGAATCTCCATGAGCCTGCTTCACACTTCTTGCATACACTAATTTCATCCTCACAATGTGCTTAAGGGTCAGCCAAATGTTAATGGAGTTTTTAAAGGGTTGTTGAAACCATTAAGCAAACTGCATAGGCTACTTTTGTTAAGCAAAATGCAATAACTATTAATACCATTTCGCAGACTCATCCAGTTCTGTTCATGACACTGGCAAAAATGTGAAGGAATTTTATCTTTGTTTATTGAAAATTTCTTAGCCGCGTTTTCGCCTACCAAGTCGGGAGTGAGGCAACTGAGGTCTGCAGTGAAGTTCTGGCCCACTGCCGGTTCCATCCCACTCTTTACAAGTGAATTTACCTTGGATTGGGCTTGTTCAGCCCACCCAGCAAGCTTCTCGGCCAATTAAAAAGAGGCGGGTCTGATGAAGTCATTTGATGGTGCATCATCAGCCGATTTCCTTAAAGGATTAGGGTTAGGGTTAGGGTTCTACAGTATTGAAGTGCTGAAAACACTGACAAGCACTGCACAAAGATTCACAGCTGCACCCAGGCTCTCCCATGATTCCCTCCAGATGCTTATGGAGCGAGTCACAGCATGCATGAAGGCTCTCTTCCTTTCCAATGGGCAGAAGAGACCCCTCCCCCCCAGGACACCAACGCAGCCTAGTTGCACATTGCACAGGAGGGCACAAGCAGAGATGTCCTCAGGAGGAGCTGGCTACAGTGGCGCAAACCTTTCAATGATCTCAGTAGATCACAAAACGTTACTGCAAAGCCGCACTCAACCTCATCCTGCTGTGCCACTCATCACATCCCCATCACTCTGCCTTCCCTACCCTACTCCTGCACATCCTTACTCATATCAACTTATTTTGCACCTCCACCCATCCCTCTCTATCTATATTATCATTTGCCATCTCACTCACACTCACCCTCGTCCAATCATACCAACTAACAACACACAAACGTCGGCACTTGGATCTTTTAGCCAATGTTCAAGTAGAGTTTCTGTTAATGTGTTGTCAAACACTGAAACATTTATTTTCAAACTTTGTCTTCTTGGACAGATTTGTGTGTACCTTTGCCTGGTGCTGCTAGTTTACCTGGTGATGCTGGTGTGCCTAGTGATTTTGATGTTGAGATTCTGAGGACCAAGGTGAGATGTTTTCAAGGGCACCAATGCTGATGGAATAGATGGCAGGTGAGGTTGAGTTGACAGAAGTGATCTGTCAGTGGTGACAGAGATTGTTTCAAGGAGGTGACAGTGGATAGAGATTTTACTCCAAACATTTCCAACCTGCATAAAGCTCAAATGTGTCTTCCAAATCCTGAAGGCTCCAACTTCTGAGATTGGAAAGTGAACAGCTGTGAAATGGTAGCTTTTATAACACTTTTGCAGCTGTCAACTATTCAGAGGAATGGATACTGATGGAACACTCAACCTACTTACCTGACGTGATCTCCGAGCGCCATGAAACTCATCAAAAAGCTGGAAAAATGGTAAGAATTGGGCAAAATGTTTAATTGGCTTTTAATGAACTCTTAATAATCTAAATTGTCTCCCCCGCCGCTTGGTGTCAGGTCTGTTAACTGCTGACAGACCCAACAAATGGGAGACTAGCGTGGAGGCAGGTTGACACGATCCGCTGTCAATCATTTCTATTTTGACAGCTGACCCACCTCCGACCCCGCCCACTCAGCGCCGGTATAATTCCGGCCCTTGTGTGGAAAACAGAACTTCTATTGCCCTTCAATCTCCACAGCTTGCCTTAAATTGGCTAGTAAAGAGAGATTGGCAATGAGATGGGGAAAACTTGCAGTGTACGTAGTGAAATATTATGTAGTGTAGATGGTCTGAAGCAGGATAATTATTAGAAATGGTACAAGAAAAGACAGACAATATATAACCTGTAAAAGAGATCTTCTGGATAAAATATATTTGTAGACTTGGCAAAGTTTTGTGTAAGATATTAAGGCTGTTTGTCAGATTGCCAAACAGAAGAGTCCCCTGTTGTGCTTTTCATATCACATAGTTTGTACAATTTGCTCTTGCAGCATTTTCACAGTGCATAATCTGTACAACTGTAACACTATGTCATTACCACATTGTGTACCTTCCGTATATTTTTGTATGGTGTCGTGCACAAAAAATATTTAAAATGTATGTTGGTTTGATATGTGTATTGATTCATTCGTATCTTGCAGAAACCAGACGCTGAAAATTGAACTGAATTGGCGGGGGTGTGTTGGGGTGTTCATTGGCACAGAGCTTTAGCAAGGCTGTCCGTTACAGAGCTGGATTTAAATCCAACCCGTCATAATGGGATGAAAGTCTCTCTCTGAGTTCAGGCTGTCTCAAACTAGTTGGAAGATACATCCTTGCAGCTGTGACTCCCCGAGCACAGATCGTATCATAATTCAGTGCTAATTGGCACTAAGTTGGCGGTCTCACTCAAAGACGGCCTAAGGATGGTTAGTGGGGAAAACAATGAAGTACAGGCTGTAGCAGAATTTCTTTTGAGATTGTTGTGAAGGAATGTTTCTCAGCCTGTACTGCTGGTGTGTTTCCTTGTATCTGACCTGTTTTATATCTTACTTGCAAAGTACTTAATGGTAACACGGGGCCCAAAACTTAGAAAATTGATCCCTTGCACCAGTACTGCTCATCTTAAAGAATATTAAAGTAAATGGAGTGACTCCTGCCAATGAACTGGATGCTACCAGAAGCTTTGCAGGTCCCAAACTTAAAAAATAATGTTCACAACAGACAGAGGTCTGTGTAAATGACAACTTTATCATTTCTTTCCCTTGTTGGAAATGCAAATAAAATTAAAAACATGCATCATTTTTCCATTAGCAATTTGATTTATAAACATGCAACTAGCAGGATAACAGTCACAGCCTTTTCTGCCCAACTGCCTTTTTGAATTAGAGACGGTTCCACATTAAAAATAGCCAAGATTCCTCAGCCAAAAGCTCCAGGCTCAACCTTATCTCAAGTTTTATATGTTTCTCTTTCTTTTTAAAGATCTTTTCTCTCATCTAAGCAGGGTGAATGCTCAACTTCGCCATTAAACTTGCTAAGGCTTCCCGTCCAAACACTGACAACGAATCGTGGTCATTAGCATTTTACACGCATTAGGATTTTATGAACAGTTACTCTCCTTTCCTAAAGCTTTGGGGACTATGGCCACATTTGAGAAGCAGGGCTGTGAATTATTTTAGTGACCAGCAAAACAAACACAATTTCCATTCTATCAAAATGGCTGCTGACTACGAAGTCCGGCAAAAATAACCAAGAGATCATTGAAAATGCTCATGCGCAACAGCTTTATGTCATTGGCAGCAGTCGCATCCTAAAAAACATTTTTCAGAAAGTATAAGCATAGAGGGGCTTGACAAACAAGCTCAGGAACCAACTCTGTTGCAAACGTCTGACGTGAATCAAGCAACACATAGGCGACACAGTGCAAACTTTTGCAACTAATTTCGCCAGCCTAACGCACGTTTTAACGTGATTTTTTTCAAGTTAAAAGTGCTTTTTTGTCATTAAAACAAACATCACAAAATTCCCCAAAGTTTAAGAATGGCGGTTTTGAAATATTGCTGAAAAGGTGCAGTGCGGAAAAAAAACACGCTGCCTAAATTTGGCCGTTCGGCGAAGCCGCTCTCGGGGCTAAAAACAACACGAGAAAAGCAGGCGTTACAGCCTCAGAAACGTCGGTCAGTAGGAAGACCTACACAAAAGTAAGTTAAAGTTTTTATTTTTTAATTTTTGTAGCGATTACTTAGTTGAGGGTCTTGTAAATGTTGTGTGATTTTTGATTTTTTGTTTTTTGCAATTTTTTTTGTGTGTTTTCTCCCCTCCCAGGGCCTTTGGCGTTGATAGGCCTCGGGCTAAAGTTGACGAGATCGCGGTTTCCATTGCAAATCCTCGCGCAATGACAATTTTTAACGACAGACTTATTTTGTGGCCAAATTTACCCCGTTAAAAAAATGGCAACATTTTTATTCTTATTTCTTTACAAAAATGACGTTATTTATCAAATAACGACAGGCTGGGGAATTTCTAGCCCTAAATTCTTCAGTAACTTTATGAACTTTAGTGCAGCTCAGTCAGGTCACTCACTTCCTCCAAATAAGGAGTTGCTATGGGAACCTGTATAGAATCATAGAATGGTTCTATGGATTTATTTATGAAGCCCAGGATCCCATATGCTTTTTTAACCGCTTTCTCAACCTGCCCTGCCACCTTCAATGATTTGTGCACACATACCCCCGATCTCTCTCTACATGCACCCTCTTTAGGATTGTACTCTTTAGTTTATATTGCTTCACCTCGTCCTTCCTACCAAAATGTATCACTTTGCACTTTTGTGTTAAATTTTATCTGCCATGTATCTGCTCATTTCACCAGCCTGTCTATGTCTTCTTGAAGTCTATCACTATCCTCCTCACTGTGTGGGCCTTGCTATGCTTGTCTGTCTGTGGGATACGTGAAAGGTTCTTTGTTTCAGTTCTACAGAGGAGCCCTGCTCACCTCTTTTGCCGGTATATCAATGCTGTATCGGTAGAACACGTGCTCGCTCTGAGCACAAGTGCTTCCAGGCTGCTTCATCAAGTGCACTGCCCATGAGCTGTGCCTCAGCACCCTATGATGTCAGTGCTGGCACCCAAAGTGCGACTGCGCTACAGGTGCTGCAGATTACATTATCGAGGCTCCATTGTCCTTTCAAAAGAGCCAATTAGCTATAAGACACAGAGTGCTGAAGATATGTTCAATATCCCTCACAGAGACACAAAGCTAACACGAAGCTGTCAACAGAACCCAAGCGTGGCTACAAAGTAAATGGGCGGAAAATAAAAATTCTTAATAAATTGACGTTGGGCACATACACCTCTATTGCAACATGCACAATTTTCAAACCCGAGTATTTCATCTTGTGAATTAAACCTGAAAATGCTGGAAACGTTCAGCTGGTTAGTCAACACACTTTACCAGATGACAATAACGCTTTGATATGGAAAGAAAACTGTCTTAAGTTTGTCTTCCATTTCGGTACTCTGTTATCATTCATGCCTCACACATTCCCTCAGGAAGCAGTGCGTCACACTGCAACATCTTTTGGCCAAACAGAGAGGTGGTTACATTCAGAAAAGATTAATTGCACAGGGAAAGTTTTTTATCCCCCCCTTCTGATTACAATGTTCCTTAATCCTTCGAGTACTGAATTTCCTTTACTATTTTCAGTGGAGTAGGTTTAGAAAAGGTTTAGTATCACAGAATATCACTGCCTCTGCAGAATTCTCTGAGTTAAAAGAAAACATAATTTTGTTACATGCTGTTGACAGGTAGATACCACACTTCAGACAGTAACTAACTAATGCACTAGCCCCTTAAGGAGAAATTTGGCTGCTTTGCGCCGCCCATTAGCGCCTGGGAACTTCACTGCTAGTTTAGTGCTGGCACTAACACTTAACGCCTGGGCCTCTAGCCCCTCGCAGATTGTGATGTCATAAAATACATAGTACCCCATTACCACCCCAGATGCTAAATTGCCTCCCGCCCCCTGCTGCATTGCCGGGTGTCAAAAACGGCAGGAAGAGGAGGCGTTGTCACCTTGGCTGGCCACTTGGGGAGCGCTAATTAAAAGCAGTGGTTTTTGGGTAGGCCAAACTTTATTCTTTGCACCAGTCTGTTGCCTGCTGAAAGTTTTCCATGCTTCATTGCTGCAAGATGTCCAAGCGCTCCGCTCTGAGAATGCTTGAGGCTGTAATAGCAGTCACCCAGGTCACCTGGCAACATAGAACTGAGCAGAAGTATGTTGTGCACCATCATTCCCTTTAAGCGAGGGAAGCAGCCTCTGATGCCAATAGCATTGTGCTGCACATTGTTCAGTGCTCTGCCGCTACCATCCTGCTCTTGCACTTTAGCACCCTAAGAGAAATGGTTAGCACCTGATTTAGTGCTCCACTTCCCTCTTGGAGTGCTAAAGCTGAATTTCCTGGGAGCAGAAAATCATTATCGCCTGGCGATACTTTTCCGAGATTTCAAAAGTTATTGCCCCAAACGGGGCGCAACAGAATTTCTAGCCCTAATAATCTTTCCGGACATTAGGCCCATAAAGCCCATTCCATTTTTGTAGATCTTAGTCTCACCTATCTGCCTTAACATTATCCTTCAATTCATTCTCTTCAGAACATAACCAATCGTCTCCGAGTCCAAATTTACATTCTGTTTCAACAGACTACCCTGGTGCGTTATTCCACAGGGCTGATTGTCGTGACCCTTATCCCCAGTAAACACCCAATTCCCCGGCGAAAAGTTCATGGGAAACAGGTCAGGGACGCAGTTTGTCAGATGTCCATCCTTTTTATATTGCCCCAGGATTTTGTGGGGGAAGGTGAACAGAGTCTGCACCTGCAGCAGACACAGGCCGATCAGAGCCATTTAACTGATATGGTTTTTGGGCGTTCCTAGCCACTACCTCCTTTTCTGGATTGCTCACTGGCTGGGTTCCCAGGGCAGAGGTGTCACAAGAACGTGGCACTGTGTGTGGGAATGAGGGTTCACATTACCTGAGTACCTCAAATCTTTCTGCGCAGTCCGTGAGACCAGCACACGACAAAAGTTAAAACAGCTTTTTGTTGAGCATGTGTTGTAAATTGTGCAAGGGGATTTTAAAGCAAATGTCGCTCTGCAGATCAGAAGGCTGACCTGTATGCCTGTCAGGAGTTTATGACAGCAATCAGGTCGCTTGTGTTTATGGAAGTTTTTGTTTGTTGGGTTTATGTTGTTGTTCTGTTGGCATTTGTATGTACCATTGATGTACTATGATTTATTGGGGTTATGCATAGAATGTAGTGATCAAAGGTGAAATTTGCTATCAAGTTGTGAGTGAACCTATGTTGAAGCAGCTCGCTCTCATATTGGAATGGTGTAGTATGGAAAGACCTGAGCTCCCATACTGGTTTTCTCATACTACCGTGCCTTCTGTTGCCTCGGCCCTAAGCTCTGGAATTCCCTACCTAAACCTCTCCGCCTCTCTTTTCTCCTTCAAGACACTCCTTAAAACCTACCTCATTGACCAAGCCTTTGGTCACCTGCCCTAATTTCTCCTTATGCAGCGCGGTGTCAATTTTTTTTATCTCATAATATTTCTGTGAAACGCCTTGTGGCATTTCACTATGTTAAAGGTGCTATATAAATACAAGTTGTTGTTGTTGGTTTTGTGAAGTATGAAAAGACTTGTGTGCTCACACTTGAATTGTGAAGAGTGTTGGCTCAGCAGCAACTCATACTGGTTGTGGATGGTATAAGGTGTCAATAAAATCCTGGTCCAGCATTACAACAACTGAGTGTGTGTGTAACCTGACATTTAAAGAAACAAAATGAAAAAGAACAAGAAAGCAGACCAACACTGTGGTCTGTTCCCGAATCTCTTCCAGCTGGAGGGTCCGCAGGAGTCCCAGAGATAACTAAGGTGAGGCATTTATTGACATTTTTCGGCCCCTCAGGTGGTTGCAATCTGATTGGAGATCAGCAATAAAACGGTCCCAATGAGGGTCTCGATCTCCAAGGCCCAACACAAACTGCAGGCATAAGAGACCAATGGCTGTTCCTCATTTTCCAACCCCTTCCACTAATGTTAGGCCCTGCCAGGGAGCAGGGCTGTGCCAAGGGTGCCCAGACCATTTAAATGTCCACAGGTAGGCTATCCCAGTTATCCTGGGATGTACTTCAGGTGCACTGCTCCTGTTTCAACACTGGGGTGGGGAGAGGGAAGGAGATCAGCCCGGTAACGCTTTGGGTGAAAGAGTTAAGCCTTACTTCCCTTGCGACTTTGTCTCTTACTAATTTCTTTGCTTTTAACCTGCGACCCTTGGTATTTGAACCCTTTGTCACTAGTGATGTGACTCGATATTGTGCAGTTACGTATTGTGAGAAAGCTTGTAATACAGGCGGACATTAATGTTGCTGCAGTCCGTGTCCACAGCAGAAAGATCCAGCAATGTTCTGACGTGGGAAATACTAAAAGAGTTTCCCAACTTCTAGGAATGAACAAAAATATAAAACAAAGAAATGCAAAGTAAAAAAAAAACTAGCAGAAAGGATAAAGAGGAAGGCAGCAATACAATGAGGGGACTTAGAAACCTTACAAAAGCAAAACTTCAGCAGTTAACTTAAAACAACTGAAGCCCAAGATCTACGCTCCTGAAGTACCCAATCATACATTATTTATTCTGCTGCAGAAAAGTCAACTGGGAAAGTTTTAATATACACAAAATAGATAGGCTGGATGAGGACATAGCGTTACATTACAGCCCAGGAGTTCAGATGACATCATAAACCATAACAGCAAGCTTTCCTGTGTCATTTCCCTCTTCTATCTAAGGGATGTGTCATGGATAATGTTGAGACGTGATAGTGAAAACTGGCTTGATAACTTGGAAGTGACTTCATTGCCAGCGGCTTGGGGTCAGCAACTACTCAAGGAAATAATAAGCTTATCTCAATGCTTCCGATGACATAATTATAATACACATTCAAAAGACGCAGTTGCTTGCACTTTACTGATCACGTGATAGGTGAATATTCTGTTCAGTGAATAGAAACAGAGAATGCTATCTGCGCCCACTGTACATTTCTGCTGATATATTTTGGTGGCCAAAATGTTACTTACTTAACAAGAATTTGTTAAATGAGTTTGCAGTTTCAAGGAATCGTAAGTGTAGAGCTACAAAAATATATATTTCCTGTTCCCTCAGCACATACTGTTTGAATCGTTGCCTTTGCTGTGCTGTCCTCACTTGGTCTTCGTTCCTTCTGGACTGAAAGATGAATCTGCCATCAATGTCAGTGTTTATGCGACTGACAACTGGCAGGCCTAACTTGGTCCGTACATTCTGCAGAAAAAACCTAGAGACTTAAGCAATGGCAATGAAGAAAGGACAGTGAATTAAAGAGAAAAGATTCTTCTTTAGAGAAAGAAGAAAATGTTCAGACTCAAAGCCCATGATACAGATGATGGTTATAATTAACACAAGCTGTTTTATAATAATGACATGGTAAATTGCCAGTGCTTGGAATAATTTTCCCATTTTGGGTATTACATTTTAAAACATACTCAGTTCTTTAATACTCATGGATTTCTGACACAACAGTGCGACTGCAAATATTCCTCTGCCTGGGACCAGTCTGGAATTGTGTATATCAACAACAACAAAAATTACTTGCATTTCTAGAGTGCCTTTAAAGTAGCAAAACGTCCAAAGGCATTTCACAGGAGCATTATTAAACAAAATTTGACATTGAGCTACTCAAGGAGTTATTAGGGCAAATGATGTAGGTTTTAAGAGTGTCTTATAGGAGGAAAGAGAGTTGGAGAGGCATAGGGAGGGAATTCCAGAGCTTAGGACCTTAACAGCTGAAGGCACGGCCACCAATGGTGGAGCGATTAAAATCGGGAATGCTCAGTGGGCCAGATTTGGAGAAGCGCAGATATCTTGGAGGGTTGTATGGCTTGAGGAGGCGACAGAGATAGGGAGGGGCGAGGTCATGGAGGGGTTTGAAAACAGGTTGAGAATTTTAAAATTCAGGCATTGCTCAACCGGCAGCCAATGTAGGTCAGCGAGTACAGGGGTAATGGGCAAACTGGACTTGGTGCGAGTTGAGGCGGGGGTGGAATTGGGCAATGTTACAGAGGTGGAAGTAGGCAGTCTTGGTGATAGCATGGATATGTGGTTGGAAACTCATCAGAACATAAGAACACAAGAAATAAGAGCAGGAGTGGCTCCCCATGGTTGATCTAATCTTGGTCTCAGCTCCACTTCCCTTCCTGCTCCCCATAACCCTTGACCCCCCTTACCTTTCAAAAATCTGTCTATCTCCAACTTAAATATATTCAATGACACAGCCCCCACAGCTCTCTGGGGTAGAGAATTCCAAATATTCACAACCTTCTGAGAGAAGAAATTCCACCTCATTTCTGTTTTAAATGGGTGACCCCTTATTCTGAAACAATGCCCCATAGTTCTAGATTCCCCCATGAGGGGAAACATCCTCTCTGCATCTACCCTGTCAAGCCCCTTCAGAATCTCACTTAGCCTATTTATATCCCTTTGCAGATAATTTCCGTCTTCCTCACAACTTGCTTTCCTACCTATCTTTGTATTATCAGCAAATTTGGCTACATTATACTCGGTCCCTTCATCCAAATCATTAACAAATATTTGAAATAGTTGAGGCCCCAGCACTGATCCCTGCGGCACCACACTAGTTACAGTTTGCCAACCTGAAAATTACTCATTTATCCCAACTCTCTGTTTTCTGTTAGTTCGCCAATCTTCTATCCATGCTAATATATTACCGCGAACCCTGTGAGCTCTTATTTTGTGCAGTAACCTTTTATGTGGCACCTTATCGAATGCTATCTCGGGGTCAAATACGACACCAAGGTTGCAAACAGTCTGGTTCAGCCTCTGACAGACCAGAGAGAGGGTGGCAGTTGTTGGCTAGGGAATGGAGTTTGTGGCGGGGACCAAAGACCTGGGCCAAAAATTGCAGTCTCTACGGGCGAGTACGATGTGCGCACGCACCCATAGAGGCCCCGCAAGTGCCGATTCTCGGCGCTCAATGCGCATGCACTGAAATCCGGCACTTGCGACTGTCAAAAATTACTTTTGACAGATCCAACGCATCCCTGGGAGAAGAGCCTTCACGGGTGGAAATGTGGGCTATTTGCCCAACTCTTGCCAGCGAATGTCCTTCAAACTCTTACGCCTGGTAAAAGCAAGTGTAAGGCCTGCTTTTACAAGCATAAGCATTTTAAAAGATAGAAAAATAAAATTTTATCAATAATTTTTATATTAAAAACCCTAAGGTAAGATTATCCCTATTAAAACATATTTTTTTAAAAATCAACAAAATAATGTTTTGTCTAAAACATTTAATTTTAATTAATTTTAAATATATGAAGTGTTTTTCTTATTTATTTAAAATGTTTGTGTTTTTGGGGGGTATTACCATTCATAGAATGGAACTCACCATTATTGTGAATTGGGAGACGCCATTTCCATTGGTTGGTCCGGTCCACGTGATCCCAGGCTGTACAATCGCTCCTGGAATATGTGACTTTTCAAAACTTTTCAAATTGGGGAAACTTTTATAATCTATTATTGATTTACACCTTAGACTTTTAGCAACTTTTCGAAACCTTTTAAAACTTTTTAACAACCCTTAGAAACTCTTGAAATAAATTGGGAATCTTTATCAACTTTTAACTTTTAAAATAACTTTGGAAGTCACCTTCCTAATGCCTGCCCCCCAACCGAGCCTCGGGTCAACTACCATCAATGGCACTACTCGGCACCGAGCTTGCGGCCAACACTTCGCCATAGGTAATTAGACTTATAGAGCTGTGCCTGGTCTCCAGTTGTCTTGGACCCCCTTGCCACTGGACCAAGACCTTGTTCAGCTAAGCCCGTGTGGTTGCCGGTCAGCGGCCACCTCATGTTAAAAGAACTCACGCACAGGCATCTTCAACTTCGTATAAAGTTCGGGACCTGGAACGTCAGGACCCTCATGGACAATCCCAACAGCAACAGGCTGGAACGCCGCACCGCCATAGTTGCCCGAGAACTCAGACGTTTTGACATTGACATCGCCGCCCTAAGCGAGACCCGGTGGGCAGGGGAAGGACAGTTGAAGGAACATGGTGGAGGTTATACCTTCTTCTGGAAAGGGAAACCAGAGGCAAAGCAGAGAAACCTTCATGGAGTCGGCTTTGCCGTCAAGAATGAGCTGGTCGACCGCCTCAAAGACTCCCCTGTGGGGTTAATGAACGCCTCATGACTCTCCGGATCACCCTATCTCGGAACCAATGTACCACAGTCATCAGTGCATACGCCCCTAAACTCGATGGAACAGATGAGGCTAAAGAGGGATTATTCCAACCTCGAGACATCCTTGCCCCGCATCCCCACGGGAGACAAATTGATCCTCCTGGGTGATTTTAATGCCAGGGTCAGTGTGATTGGCAGAGAAGGGGTAGGGAAAGCCAAGTCCAGCGGTACCCTAATCCTGACAAAATGTCTAGAACATGAACTCTCATCACCAACATCCTGTTCTGCCAGAGGGACAAATACAAGGCATCGTGGCAACACCCTCGCTCCAAACACTGGCATCTGCTCGACTATGTCATCATCTGAGCCAGGGATTGCAAGGGTGTGCGCATCACCCGCGCCATGACAGGAGCTGACGACTGCTGGACGGACCACCGCCTAAACCGATCCATCATCAACATTAACATTTCCCCAAAGCAGAGGGGACAGCAGAAGCAGTTCCGCAATAAAGTTAACGCCAGGGCACTTAGAGACCCAGCTAAGGGAGCCCTATACAGCCAGCACTTCACAGCCAATCTGGGGTGCCTTGATGACCCTGAGATGCTCAATGCCCACAGCGCTTGGTCTGCCCTCCAGGCCTCGATAACCAGTGCCTGTGAAGAGACACTTGATCACTCAACCAGAAAACACCAGGACTGGTTTGATGAAAATGATCAGGAGATCGAAGAACTAATAGATCACAAGCGCAAAGTATTTCTGTGCCTCAAGCAACAGCCCAACTCGGGAGCTGCAAAACAACATTACAGACGGCTCAAGGCTCAGGTCCAACAAAAAACTCGGGACCTAAAGAACAGGTGGTGGATGGAGAAAGCACAGGAGATACAACAACTGGTCGATATCCATGATATGCGAGGATTCTTCGCTGCAGTCAAGGCCACCTCTGGTCCAAACTCCCAAGGCCCCACCCCACTCCTAGCCAAGAACGGGGAAACACTCATCAAGGACATTGAGGCTGACAGGGCCCGATGGAAGGAGCACTTTGAAGATTTCCTCAATCGAGACTCTGCCTTTGACTCGAGTGTTCACGACTCCATCCTGCAGCATGCGACCCGCCATCAACTCAGTGAAACTCCAATGTTGCACGAGGTAGGCAAAGCCATAAAACAGCTCAAGAATAACAAGGCTACGGGTGCAGATGGAACCCCTGCTGAGGCGCTAAAATATGGTGGAGAGGCTCTGTTGGCGCGGATACATGACCTCATCTCTCTCATCTGGAGGGAGGAGAGCATGCCGGGAGATCTGAGAGATGCAGTGATTGTGACCATTTCTAAAAAGGGGGACAAGTCCGACTGCGGCAACTACAGGGAATCTCCCTGCTTTCAGCCACTGGGAAAGTAGTCGCTCGAGTTCTCCTCAATAGTCTTCTCCCTGTGGCCGAGGAGCTCCTCCCGGAATCACAATGCGGATTTCGTCCTCTACGAGGCACAACAGACATGATCTTTGCAGCGTGTCAGTTGTAGGAAAAATGCAGGGAGTAGCGCCAGCCCTTATACATGGCCTTTTTCAATCTTACAAAGGCCTTTGACACTGTCAACCGTGAGGGTCGATGGAGCGTCCTCCTCCATTTCGGATGCCCCCAAACATTTGTCAACATTCTTCACCTGCTTCACAATGACATGCAGGACGTGATCCTTACCAACGGATCCATTACAGACCCAATCCATGTCCGGATCGGGGTCAAACAGGGCTGCGTCATCGCTCCAACCCTCTTCTCAATCTTCCTCGCCGCCATGCTCCACCTCACAATCAACAAGCTCCCCACTGGAGTGGAACTAAACTACAGAACCAGTGGGAAGCTGTTTAACCTCCAGGCCAGGTCCAAGATCACCCCAACCTCTGTCGTTGAGCTGCAGTATGTGGACGACGCCTGCGTGTGTGCACATTCAGAGGTTGAACTCCAGGATATAGCCAATGTATTCACTGAGGCATATGAAAGCATGGGCCTTACGCTTAACATACGTAAGATAAAGGTCCTCCACCAGCCTGTCATCGCCACACAGCACTGCCCTCCAATCATCAAGATCCACGGCGCGGCCCTGGACAACGTGGACCATTTCCCATATCATGGAAGCCTCTTATCAACAAAGGCAGACATTGATGCGGAGATTCAACAGCGCCTCCAGTGCACCAGCGCAGCCTTCGGCCGTCTGAGGAGAAGAGTGTTTGAAGACCAGGCCCTCAAATCTACCACCAAGCTCATGGTCTACAGGGCAGCAGTAATACCCATCTTCCTGTATGGATCTGAGACATGGACGATGTATAGAAGTCACCTCAAGTCGCTGGAGATATATCACCAACGATGTCTCCGCAAGATCCTGCAAATTCTCTGGGAGGACAGGCGCACCAACATCAGTGTCCTCGACCAGGCTAACATCCCCAGTATTGAAGCACTGACCACACTCGATCAGCTTCGCTGGGCAGGCCACATAGTACGCATGCCAAATACGAGACTCCCTAAGCAAATGCTTTATGCGGAGCTCCTTCATGATAAACGAGCCAAAGGAGGACAGCGGAAGCGTTACAAGGACACTCTCAAAGTCTCGCTGGTAAAGTGCGACATCACCACTGACACCTGGGAGACCCTAGCCGCAGACCGCCCGAGGTGGAGAAAGTCCATCTGGGTGGGCGTTGAGCTCTTCGAGTCCCAATGCAAAGAGCATGAAGAGGCCAAGCGCAGGCAGCGGAAGGAGCGCGCATCAAACCAGCCCCACTGACCCCTTCCCTCGACGAATGTCTGTCCCACCTGTAACAGGGTCTGTGGCTCTTGTATCAGACTGTTCAACCATCAAAGAGCTCACTTTTGGAGTGGAAGCAAGTCATCCTCAATTCCGAGGGACTGCCTATGATGATGAATCCGGGGGCCTCGACACTGGACTGCGCAGCTAGGCCTTGGAGGGCATGGCTACGTTCATCCAGGACCAGCAGGTATTTTCGTAATTTTTTTTTCGGTCATAGGCATCTGCCCACGGGAAGCCCCCGACCGCAATATTTGGTCCAATATTGTTTTAGCAGTGTCGAACTAATGGAAAACAAAAGTGAACAAAGAACCCCATGCAGCAGAAGCTGAACCACAGATGATTCAGCTTAGCCGACAGGTAGTGTTGGGCACAGATTCTCGTGCTGAGCATCAGCTATGGAAATAAAAATTCACCAGAGTTGAGCTGTCTCAGTGTTCCTAGCTTACGTCATCAACGAACTGCTAATATGATCGTTTTTTATTTTGCTTTCTTTTTGATGTGCTAACATCCTGACTAAAAGTACCTGAAAAGAATCACGTTCAGCCTTCAGTCCCTTGATTCGCTCTGTGTTTCTTCTAAGAGTCAACAAAAGGGATTAAAGCCAACTAAGTCATCTCTTCAAACAGCAGATAGCTCAGTCCTAACAGAACTGCAGCTGCAGTGTTCCAGAATTTAGATCATTTATTCTAAACCCATCTGCAAAGCCTGAATTTCCTTCATAAACACATGTTCTTCCAACTTTCTTTGAAAGGATTAATCGCTCTAGCATTCGCTCTTTTTCAGAGAAGGCCAAATCCACATATGTGGGGAAAAACAATACCTTGCAATTTTAGTTTTCATTAAGGCTTATTAATTCTGTATTTGTTTCCTTTAGTTAGACACTACAAAAAGCAGTACATAATTATTGATTATCTTGTATTGTCATATGTCAGAAATATCAAAATGTGAAATGTTTTATGGCATTTTTAACAGAAACCACTCAATTGTGAAAATGTTATTCCATACAGCTGGATTGTTAAGCGATGGATTATAGAAAATGGCTAAGTTGTTTCCAGATGTCAATTCCGATGGAACACTGTAAATTACACAACTTGTAAACAGCAAGCACTTGATATCAAGAGGTTCGGATATTTTTCTCAGCTTGTTTTGATCAGTTTGAAGAGAAGCTGTGCAACTAAATTCCAATGTTTCTTACTAAATGTTTTCTGCTCCGAGATTACTTTGACAATTTTAAATCAACTCCTTTTCATTGTGATATCCAGAACATTGAGAAAATGATTTGCTGTGGCATTTTAGTCCTTCTTTTTTTAAAAAAGGATACCAATTCATTTTCCCTCTACCACAGTCTTCTTAGGCAGGTTAACCTATGCCAGAGATAGTGGGTGACCTACTCCCATGCCACAGCCGCTGACATTCTCAACAGGCCACAAGTGTCTGCCACGTATACATGAATAGGGTGAGAGAACTGCAATCTTAAGCAGATCCAACCAGTCGACCAACAACGCCAAGTGCTAAAATATGCTGTGAACTTGCTATATCTCAGTGACTGTTGCAAATTGAAACCTGCCCCAGGGTCGTGTTTGAGAGGAGCTTGCAAATTTTATTTTTAAACATTTTGCAGCATTGATTTGTGTGACAGTCGCACGGACGCTCGTTAGAATCGGAACATTGTGACTATGGCTCATGATTTATCTGGTCAGTGTCATGTGCAAATAAAAATTGTATTTCACAGGGAAGCATCGAGTATTCTCAACTGGTGTCAAACCTGTCACTCAGTCTTGTGGAGTTCTGTTACACTAAAGAAACATTACCACCTCATTGGGGAGCTTTCAAAGAGGCTCACATCCTGGAACACCCAGCAACAGTCGGTTCTGAAAACACTGTTACCATGCCGACATGTCAACAGGCCATTTGTTGTGTCTGCTGAAGCACAATCTTTTTCAGTATGTGTTTTCATTTATCTTCACAATTACGAAACCTGTTGGGTAAGGAGCCGTCACTGCAGAGAAGAGTCTTCTCATCTCCTCAGAGCGAAGCAGCCAGCGTTTTATCTCCTACAAATAATTTAATCACTATGGACTGCCGCACAATGAAGACATCTGGCTAAAGATCATTGATATGCATAATAATGCAATCAGATATCAGCTGAAGATTGAATACAACTCCTTTCTCTTTATGTGGAACCTGGGATTAATATACAGAGCTCTGATTTTCACATGGGTGCATTTACAATGCCCTGCAGTCTAAGGAACCCTGCGATCCAGTTAAAATTCTCTTGATGTTATCCAGCTGATGCTTCCTCTCCACAGGAAAAGTGATGAAGGTGTTGCCCCTTTCAAACATAGCATTTGCCATTTACGCAATTATTTTTAGCTATGGCAGATGTTCCCTGCTATGGTTTGGAAGGCTCCAGGAGTATGAAGGCTTCATGCTGTGGTAACCTTCACTTCGGCGGGAAGAACCATCCCTGCTTCAGAGGTTGTCCGCAGACCATCCGGCGACAATTGGCACAACAATGTGGTAGCCTCTCTTGTGAAACGGATTTGGTGAAGACAGGTTTCCTCTGACACGCTCGGACACGTTTGATGGGGGGAATAAGCACGGATTACCAGAGCATAGACTGGCTGCCAAAACGCCTCAGGTTTCAATGCACATGTGTTGGCTCCTCATGAACGCCTCTTCCCTTTGTAATCATGCAGCGTAATCAGAACCCCTAAAGGAGACCCACCCTTACCACCTAACTGGCAGGAGCAACCAAAAATAGTGAAGGGAAAGTATTGGAAAATAATGGAAACCAGTCAGGAAGAAGAAACAAAGCATGGTGCAATTACAACACACGCAAAAGTAAAATCTGTGGAATAATAATATCCCTTTACGAAACGAACTTGAACAGATCAGATCCCAGGATCAACACTGCACTCAATTTATATCAGTGAGGTACACAATTGGATGGACTCTGACCCGAGGGGAATAACGTAAATAAATATTCTATGAAAATGAGGTTTGTACCTGCGGTGAAGTGCCTTTCTGGCCCCGAAATTCTGTGCATCGCAAAATGTAGCAGGTGCCCCTGCAGAGCCTCATAAAGTCAGCCCTTATGATATATAGTTTAAGGAATGCAATAGTATACACTGCTAGAAACTGATGCACACAGTATCATATGAGGGGTAATTTTAACTGAACCTAACCAGCAGGAAACTGATGGGATTGGACCCACCACCCATTTTACACCCCGCCCGATTTTACTTACCTTTGGCTAAAATTCTGGAGATAACTTCAGGAATTTTTCGATTCATCTTGGTCCAAAGGGTAGACAAGGCCAATATAATACCTGGCAGAAGTATGACAAATACTTACTTGTACTCTTATAGTCGCAGATATTTTGAAATAATGTACCCGGGATGAAAGATTTCAGTAAAAGGGGAGGAAAGGATTTGCGGTTAAAGCCGATAATTATAATGAGCACTCAACGTTGGTTTTCGTTTCCTGTGACCACAGCAGTATCTAATGAATAATGCTTGTCCACGAGAACGAGCACCACGAGATCTGTTCAGCACAGATAGCAGTGTCATTTGTTTAAGGCATAGAATCATAAAATCATAGAATGGTTACAGCACAGAAGGAGGCCATTTGGCCCATCGAGCCCGTGCCGGCTCTCTGCAAGGGCACTTCAGCTAGTCCCGCTCCCTCGTCCTTGCCCCGTAGCCCTGCAATTTTTTTCCTTCAGGTACTTATCCAATTCCCTTTTGAAAGCCACAATTGGCTCTGCCTCCATCACCCTCTCAGGCAGTGCATTCCAGATGCTAACCACTCGCTGTGTAAAAAAGTTTATACTCATGTCGCCTTTGGTTTTTCTGCCACTCACTTTAAATCTATGTCCTCTGGTTCTCAACCCTTCCGCCAATGGGAACAGTTTCTCTCTATTTATTCTGTCCAGACCCCTCATGATTTTGAACACCTCTATCAAATCTCCTCTCACATTATTAATAGCCTAAATGATTATGTGATCTAAACCCCAAGTGTGCCAGAAGATTGTAACAAAATCCCAATCCTCTCATTCTTCGTATCATATGTAATGGCTAGTTTACACTCAAATAGAGTGTAAACTCATTAGGCATGACTAGAGAGAAGCCATTTCCGAAAATCCAAGGGAGAGCAGCTGTAGACCATAGTAGAATTAAAGATCAAATAAACAAATATCGACTCCAGCAAATAACATACCTATCATGTCTGCCAGAGTATTCTTGAATAAATATTTTTGCAAATTCACTGAAACAATTAAAACCAAAGTTTTCACAGAGGCTTTTTGGAACACTCCCCAGTATAACAGCCTGAATACATACTTTTATAATGTATTTTTCTCCAGCCTTAATCTTTATTTGTCCTAATTGCTCTATTTGGGTATAAACTAACCATTGCATATAATATGAAGAACAAGAGGATTAGGATTCTACTACAAGCTACCAGCACACTTGGGGTTTGCATCCCATAATCATTTAGAACCTTGAATAAAAAATGTATGGAGAGTGGGAACTTAAACTGTGTACTCAAGACAAGAAGGAATGAGATTGGCAAGCCTCAAGAGAGATCAGTAATTGGAATATTTACCTGCTCACCCCAACTCACACTGAAAGTAGCTAATGCTACGCTGATTAGCTCTTTTAAAAAGGAGCTATGTGCACCCTGGTTAAGTTTGAGGTGGAGATGAGATTTAGGTAGCTAGACTTTCTGTGGACCCAGTGCTGCTGGGACCGTGGGAATGAGATCTGTGAAATGGCATCGGTCAGAGTGAGTAATGTACAATGCTAAATTGATGTCCCAGAGTTTTCACTGAATTACCTTTTGTAAGCAGTGGCGGGGGGGGGGGGGGGGGGAAAGAGTCAGGGGAAAACTTTTATAACATTTGCTGTCTTGCTGGAAGGTTTATTGGATTTATTCATGGCCCTCAGGAGATTAAATAAGTTGAAGATATTTCACGTTACAGTAAATTGGATCTGTCTTTTCGAAAGCATGGCCTTCATGGACCAAACTGCTTTTTTTTTCATTTCATACTTACTTAGGTTATTGTCAGAGATTTGTGATTTCATCCCACAAATGTCCTCAGGGGCAGAGAGAAGAGGTTTGGACAGTGGAGCTGAATTTCATTACCGGGAACTTTGGCCGGTGGGGGCATCGATCCCTTTCTGACTGCCCTCCATGTCATCGGCAAGAGGACCAAGCCGCTTCGATGGTCAGACTTTATTTACATCTGACTGGCGACCTGCGAGTGCTAAATCGAGGTGAGGGGAGCAAGCAGGAAATCAGGTGGCTCCTTCTCGGAGCTAAGCTAGAAGCACAAGCTTAAATAAAGGCGAGGCAATCGTTGGAGGGGTGCGGCATGGAGGGACTGGACAGATACCCACTGTTTTGATGAGCAACTTGTAGTGCTCCCTTTAAGGGCTGCTGGTTAGGCAAATCTACCTCTTGTACCAACAGGCAGAGCATGTACTGCACAAACTCTGCCCACTGGTACCTGAAAATTGCATCGGCGTCCTGTGTATGTCAATGTTTAGTATACGTTAGTGAGGTGGTAAGTTCGGCATCGTGATTTTCAATGTGCTCTCTCCTCGTTCCCACCCAATGGAAGCAATGAAAATCGTCCTCTATGTGTTTTAATTCTTTCTTCCCTGACATGTTCCTCATATTTTATGATTCCAAAATAAAATTGAAATCTTGCCCTATTGGGAACCCAGGTTACTTGCTTTACCTTCGTGGCTTTACTGAACTCTTCACTCAAAGACATTCTCAGAAGGGAGGCTGAACTCATATGGCAAATTCCACAGGGACTGTGAACAGCCACTCGTGTCGCATTAATCATAATTAACAGCCTGTCACACGGACACTCGCCAATCAGATAACAGAGCTGACAGTGCAAGAATATTGCTTATTTCCAGGTCAGTCTGACATTCTGGACTGCTTGTTCCCCACTTAACTCGTGCAACATTTGAATTAACTTAAAGGAGCAGGCACTGAGATATATTTAAACATCCTGAACACTCCAGCAGAGATAAATAGGAGCACACAATGAAGTTAACTTAAAATCTCAATTGTCCAAAATTTTGCTCTGCTGATTTAGAGTAGTCTCTTTAAGAAACTACTCACAAGGGTCCCTATTGTGTCTCTCAAAGTCTTTGTAAGAAGACGTCACCAGTGCTGGTGGCAGCTGCTGACACAGTTTTCATATTGCCCATTGTGTATGTCATTTGCATTTTATTTTCTTTCTGGGGTTATATCGGTGCCACGTACAATCTGAGATGACAGGCAGGAAAACGACTTCAATCCTTTTCCATGGGGAGCTGGTTACGGGAAGGTACAAAACGTCCAACAGAATGTCCTACCCAGTGCTTTTCTGTCTCTCCCCTTGGCATCTTCTCAGCGCCTTCTGGAATTCAGTGTGTGGGGAATTGTATGGAGAAAGGATCTCGCATTTATGGGAGATGATCTGCATGCAATTACACTGTGACTCACCATATATCTAGTTAACGAGCAGTCAAATGTGGGAGGCTTGCCTGATTTCCATAATGATGTGCTGGAGATAGGAAGAGGACTGTCCAAAATCTATTCGTTTTGTGAGGAACATCCAAGGTCCTAGCACCTCCCCTTCTTTATTTTTTTCTGAACTTCAGACTAAACCAATATTGAGTGTTCTGACGAGCTCTTACAGCAGAATATAAGAACATAACATAAGAAATAGGAGCAGGAGTAGGCCAAACGGCCTCTCGAGCCTGCTCCTCAATTTAATACGATCATGGCTGACCCGATCATGAACTCAGGTCCACTTCCCTGCCCGCTCCCCATAACCCCTTATTCCCTCATCGGTTAAGAAACTATCTATCTCTATCTTAAATGTATTCAATGTCCCAGCTTCCACAGCTCTCTGAGGCAGCGAATTCTACAGATTTACAACCCTCTGAGAGAAGTATTTCCTCCTCATCTCAGTTTTAAATGGGCGGCCCCTTATTCTAAGATCATGCCCCCTAGTTCTAGTCTCCCCCATCAGTGGAAACATCCTCTCTGCATCCACCTTGTCAAGCCCCCTCATAATTTTATACGTTTCGATAAGATCACCTCTCATTCTTCTGAATTCCAATGAGTAGAGGCCCAACCTGTCAACCTTTCCTCATAAGTCAACTCCCTCATCCCGAGAAGCAACCGAGTGAACCTTCTCTAAAATGCCTCCAAAGCAAGTATTTCCTTTCGTAAATATGGAAACCAAAACTTGTACGCAGTATTCTCCCTTGAAGATAAGTGTCAACTCTTACATTGGTCCTTAAGAAAATAACAGCATCCTTGTGTCCTCACTCTCCTTATTATGCACAAATAGTCAAACCAAATCATACAAAACAAGCAAAGGACAATAGTATTGTTAAGCTGCACCTCCCAGTTTAAAGCTGCTTTCGGTTTGCAGAGATGCTGTAATATTTTTTAAAGTGAATATCTGCAGCGATGTTGCTTATTAGTTCTATGTTTTACTCTCAGTCAGCTATTTGGGTCATTTTTCTCTGTGTTGCCATTACTCAGCTCTGCACAGCAGTGAAGCTCCTCGCTGTCGCAGGCCAGAAGGAAAATGACATTGTAACACATCAATCTCATCTCACCTCCTGCTGGTTCATCATGCCCTGACAGAGTGTGGTGACACAAAGAATTCTGCAGTCCAGATTACCTCCCATTCCCAGCAGGCAGAGGAGTGTTCATAGTAAATGGAGATTGTCTCAAAGAAAGGAGGGATAGGATTATAACCATGCCATGAATAGAGCTCAGTAAACCGAATTATAATATTAAAACAAAGAGATAATAATGAGTGAGGTGGTTCTGTGTCAGTGGGTAGCATTCTCATCTCTGAGTCAGAAGGTTGTGGGTTTAACTCCCACTCTGGGGACTTGAGCACAAAATCTAAACTGACATTACAGTGCAGCACCTCAGTATCTCAGATGGATGTAAAAGATCCCATGACACTATTTTGAAAAAGAGCAGAGGTGTTTTCCTTGGTGTCATGGACAATATTTATCCCTCAATCAACATAGAATTATAGAATGGTTACAGCACAGAAGGAGGCCATTTGGCCTGTCGAGCCCATGCTGACTCACTGCAAGAGCACTTCAGCTCGTCCCACTCTTCCGTCCTTCCCCGGAACCCTGCAATTTTATTTCCTTCAGGTACTTATCCAAATCCCTTTTGAAAGCCACGACTGAGTCTGCCTCCACCACCCTCTCAGTCAGTGCATTCCAGATCCTAACCACTCGCTGTGTAAAAAATTTCTTCCTCATGTTGCCTTTGGTTCTTTTGCCAATCACCTTAAATCTGTGTACTCTGGTTCTCGACCCTTCCGTCAATGGGAACAGTTTCTCTCTATTTATTCTGTCCAGACCCCTTATGATTTTGAACACCTCTATCAAATCTCCTCTCAACCTTCTCTGCTCTAAATAGTACAACCAGCTTCTCCAGTCTATCCACATAACTGAAGTCCCTCATCACTGGATCCATTCTTGTAAATCTTTTCTGCAACCTCTCTAAGGCCTTCACATCCTTCCTAAAGTGTGGTACCCAGAATTGGGCACAATACTCCAGTTGAGGCCAAATCAGTGATTTATGATGATTCATCGTAACTTCCTTGCTTTTGTACTCTATGGGACCAAAATTCATGGTCCGGAAAACATCCGTTACTGCCAGAAAGCGGCGGCCAGGTGGTGGAGTGGAGTATCTGCCGACTTCCAGTCCAATGGCCGCCACGACTCAAACTCAGCTCGGGATTTTTTTTTAGCGATCCCCTCGATTGCCTCGCCACAAGCACATCATCAAAGCGCACACCGTCGATCTCTAGCACCTCCATCACACTCCACGTGAAATTTATGTCCAAAAATCCTAAATTGGCCGCGCGGGACCCCCGACAGCTTTCTCTGCCAGTGCACCTTGTTTTTTCTGTGTGAGCCATGGCAGCGCAGTGGCCATTCAAAGGGAAGGCACACTGCTACGGCCGCCATGTTTTTTTTTGACAGCCGACTTACCGATTGGCTGGACAATTATGTCCCCGGGTTCGGCCGGGCCACCAACAAGTAGCCTGGGACCAAGCTTGGGTTCCAGGCCGCTGGCCTGTTCGGTACCCTCCCTGGTGGCCCAGTGGCCGATCCTAATTATTCGCTGCTTCTCTCCCCTTTAAAGCAAGGGAGAGACGTGGTGATGCAGACGCGCAATGACGTCACTTCCGCCCCCATTATGACCAGCTTGTGGTCCGATCCAAAAAAAACAGCAAAGAGAAGAATATCGATCGAGAGCCCGCCACATTGGACCCGACAGTAAAAACTTTTTAAAAATGGAATGTGCGCCAGCTTTCTGGCAGGCATGAATTTTGGCTCCTTTGCCTCGGTTTATGAAGCCCAGGATCCCATATGTTTTTTTAACCGCTTTTGCAATCTGCCCGCCTTCAACGATTTATGCACACATACCTCCAGGTCTCGATGTTCATGCCCCTTTAGAATTGTACCCTTTAGTTTATATTTTCTCTCCTCATTCTTCCTACCAAAATGTATCACTTTCTACTTTTCTGCATTAAATTTCACCGGTCTGTCTATGTCCTTTTGAAATCTATCGCTATCATCCTCACTGTTCATTATACTTCCCAGTTTTGTGTCATCCGTACATTTTGAAATTGTGCCCTGCACACCCAAGTCCAAGTCATTAATATATATCAGGAAAAGCAGTGGTCCAATACTGACCCCTGGGGAACACCACTGTATACCTTCCTCCAGTCCAAAAAACAACCGTTCACCACTACTCTCTATATCCTGTCACTTTGTCAATTTCCTATCCATGCTGCCACTGTCCCTTTTATTCCATGGGCTTCAACGTTGCTGGCAAGCCTATTATGTGGCACTTTATCAAATGCCTTTTGGAAGTCCATCTACACCACATCAACCACTTTGCCCTTATCAACCCTCTCTGTTACCTCATCAAAAAACTCATCACTAAACTTCACTAAATAAATTATCTAGTCACTATCTCAACACTGTTGGTGAGGTCTTATTTGTGAGGCCAATTGGCTGCTGGGTTTCCTACACTACAGTAGGTAGCACTCTCGCCTCTGAGTCACAAGGTTGTGGGTTCGAGTTCCAGAGACTTGAGCACAAAAATCTAGGCTGACACTTCAGTGCAATACTGAGGGAATGCTACACTGTCGGAGGTGCCGTCTTTCAGGTGATACATTAAATCAAGTCCCTGTCTCCTCTCTCAGGTGGATGTGAAAGATCCCATAGCACTATTTCGAAGAAGAGCATTAGAGTTATCCCTGGTGTCCTGGCCAATATTTATCCCTCAGTCAACATCACTAAAAGAGATTGTCTGGTCACTATCACATTGTTGTTTATGGGAGCTTGCTGTGTGCAAATTGGCTGCTAAATTTCCTACATTACAACAGTGACTACACTTCAAAAGTACTTAATTGGCTGCAAAGTGTTTTGGGATGTCTAGTGGTCATGAAAGGTGCTATATAAATGCAAGTCTTCCTTTCTTTCTTTTCCACGTCAGTACGCAAGGTATGGTGCTGTACAACTTGTAGAATGTGAATGTTATTGCATCTTTCTTAGACTTAATAACTGAGATCAGAATGTGAAAAGCTTAATAATTCAGTTTACCCCCTCTAAAATCCCTTTGAGATAATAACATCCCTTTAATATGATTTTAATTGAACTAAATTAGAATATAAACTCTGCTGGAGAACTTGATATTTTACTGCTACGTCAGCCGTCTAGGGCTGAACACAAAGGGAAATATTTTGAGCAACAAAGCTATGGAATATTTTACCATCGCTGAAAGCCTCGTCCATGGTCCTAATGTTGACCTCTCTCCTGCGGCCATTGTTGATACTCACACTCTTGTGCAAACTGACCCCTAGGGTCTTGTCGCAGCCAAAGAAAAGAGAGCGGGCCATTCTCAAGGATACTTCACACTGGCAGCGACAGCCTATCTGGTGTCTCAAGTGATAGCAGCCTTTTGATGACCCTGCAAGAGGTTCAAAAGTTATTTAGCTGTTTGTGACATTTCTTTCCTCCCCGTTGTATGCCCCATACATCCTGATTCCAGACGAGTCAATGGTTCAGGGGTTCAGTGGTGCCTGACGCTCAGCTCACTGGAGTTGGAGCTTTTTTTTTTGCAGATCAAGAGGTCAGAATAAAATGTAATGTTTCTCACTTTACAAAGCCAGTGGTCCTGTCAGAACGCCCACGGCTTTAGTGTAATGCGGAAACTCCCTAGGCTGTATTACTTACAGAAAGGAGCAACGCTAAATCAGCAGTAGATCGTAACCACAACAAATGGGCACAAATTAACTTACAACAATGCGAATCATTCATCGCCAAAACATCACACGTGATGAACAGCAGTACGATTCATGGCACTCGCGCGCACTCCTCTATCACTTGCAAAGCACACATACATCATCTCTTCATGTTTGCTGCTGCCACTTTGTGGTTTACATGCTGTGTTCTGCCCTGTTGTGACCTTAAAATGAAGAGAGTGCTGCAACTTTCATAGCGCGAATGTGGCAGTGTGAGTTGACTGGTTGTTCTTGTGGTGTAATGCATACTAACCATAGAATCTACTGTAAATGGTTTGTTGATAAACCTGCAACAATGATATCAACATTGTAATGTATGCACCCGTGGGCATGCTCACAGGTTTGTAGAGCTGTTGAATTTCTGCAGTCTGGAAGAGTCCATGTTCCACATGTTTGTAAAGTATGTGAGGTTACAGCCCTTTTTCCATTATTTGAAGGGGCTGCTCCTCGATTTTTGGTTGCACTGCTATCCCACGTTCCTGATCTTTGGGCACCCGGTGCGGAGGGGAGCGAGCAGTAGTAGGGCCTCCTCGTAGGACTGCTCCTGGGGCTGGCCAAGGTGACCATTAACAGGTCCAGGCAAAGGGTGATCAGGGGGTTGTTCAGCTCAACTGCCTGCCTCTCTTTCGCGGTTACTTTCGAACCAGGGTGTCCCTGGAAATGGAGCACCCGGTGTAAGAACATAAGAAATAGGAGCAGGAATAGGCCACCTGACCCCTCGAGCCTGCTCCGCCATTTAATAAGATCATGGTTGATCTGATCATGGACTCAGTTCCACTTCCCTGCCCGCTCCCCATAACTCTTTATTTCCTTATCGCTCAAAAATCTGTCTATCTCTGCCTTAAATATATTCAATGACCCAACCTCCATAGCTCTCTGGGGCAGAGAATTCCAATGATTTACAACCCTCTGAGAGAAGAAATTCCTCCTCATCTCAGTTTTAAATGGGCGGCTCCTTATTCTGAGACTATCTCCCGTAGTTTTAGTTTCCCCTATGCATCCACCTTGTCGAGCCCCCTCATTATCTTTTATGTTTCGATAAGATCACCTCTCATTCTTCTGAACTCCAATGCGTATAGGCCGAACCTACCAGTCTACCAGTACACTCGCGGCCTTCCGCAAGAGGTGGGCACCAGAGGGACTGGAATGCATCATCACCCCCGGGAACAGAATTTTAATTTAATTTGGCAAAGTTCCCAGTTAATTTGGAAATTTGTGGGTTCTAGTGCCCTTACTAAAAGGGGATACTTGATTTAAAAGTTCTATTTAAAATAGTTGTAGAGCTGTTGAGTTGGGAGTGGCTTAGCCAGTCATGTGATGTTCACAAGACTCAATAAAACTCCAGCCAATTGTGTTCAGGGGTTCCATGATGAGGCAGATGGTTGTGAGCCTGGGGGATCAACTGTAATGTGTAGTGTGATTGTCAAACCTTTGCTAATAAACCAACTAGTTCTTAATAGCAATGTGTTGCTATGAATTCTTAAGCAAAGGACCCATGAAGCAAATAGATTACAAATATCATTAATCCTTCAAAGCCCGTTTCATCAGACACCATTGACCAGTGCTATAACAGGCACTGCTAGCTCGCATACTTGGAATGTTACTGAATTTGATGGTAAAAGATTGCACATCATATCTGTATTATACTTTGTGCCAGGGAATACTTTTTTTCTAGTTTTCTTACCTCCCCTTCTCCTGAAGCCGTTGGCTCCTTGCTGGGGTACAATAACTCGGGAATCGGACACCATCTATTACCTTGGCCAAGCCTGAGCCCGGGGAGTGTCAGCAAGTTCTTTGATAAGGTGAATTGAGGCAGGACAGAGCCCAATCCTGTGCCCACCTGTATGCTAGCAGTGATCACTGGAGCATAGGCAAATTCCCCCTGCTTAGCCAGGGGTTCTGAGGCCATTGATCGTTCATCTAGTGCTGAGATCAGCTCAGTCAGCAAGTCCCAAGTATTGAACCTGGTCTGTATGGCTCAGCTACTCCCTCCCTTAACCAGCTGAGTCATTGGAACGCCCCGCCCCCTGCTGTTGGCAGGGTTAGAAGGTTGCCCACTTCTTTACTCAACCATAGATTGATTGAAGTAGTGAAGTAATTACATCTAATTTATTACTGAACAGCTTCCAGAGAAGACAAAATAACATTTAAAGGAAGACTTGAGGATAATGGGATTCAGCGGCCTCTGTTTTCCATTGGCAGTTTGCCAAACACCCAGTTAGAGCTACCATTTCTGAGCCTGAGGGGTAACAACTCAGTGTCCCAGCATTAAGTCCTTATACACTGCGTCCTATTACTAATGGAGTACCTCTTGGCCATGGAGATTATGACTCGTCATTTGCCTTGGCCCGCTATCGGGCACAGAATTGTTCTGCATGGAAAGCAGTGCCCCAGCTGGAAAGTCCAAGTCCGGCCTGAAATTGGGTCTCGGGCTTCATTTCCATCATTTAGGTGAGCTGCATATTGCACCTCCACAGGCAGCTTGTCCAATTGAAGAAATAAATGTTAGGTTACTTTGTCAGCTGACAGCGGCTCGAGGGTAAGTCCTAAGGGGGGGAATGGGGCGATCGGGATACTGTGGTGCTGGCAGAGGAAGCTTGCTTCTCCTGAATCCACAGGAATATTACTTTTTATTCGGGCCTCTGCTTACCCTGCAAACGACACCGAGGAATCCAGTGCTTCCTGTGCGCTGCAATATACAGTTTCTGCAATGGGGCCTAAGACTGGCATTAGGCCCCTCATTTACATATGTAAGGGGCCTGGCACCTGTTTTAGACATACTCCATGGACTCCCAAAGCAAGAGCTCTGCTCGGAACTCCTACACGGCAAGCAAGCCCAAGGTGGGCAGGGGAAACATTTCAAGGACGCCCTCAAAGCCTCCTTGATAAAATGTAAAATCCCCTTCGACGCCTGGGAGTCCCTGGCCAAAGACCACCCTAAGTGGAGGAAGTGCATCCGGGAGGGCACTGAGCACCTCGAGTCTCATCGCGAGAGTATGCAGAAACCAAGCGCAGGCAGCGGAAGGAGCGTGCGGAAAACCAGTCCCACCCACCTTTCCTTCAACGACTGTCTGTCCCACCTGTGACAGAGACTGTAATTCCCATATTGGACTGTTCAGTCAACTAAGAACTCACTTTTAGAGTGGAAGCAAATCTTCCTCGATTTCGAGGGACTGCCTATGAGATGATGAGACTCCATGGATGCCTGAAAAATGGCTCGACCCCATTTCGAGTCGGATGTTTTTCAGGCATCCTTGGGGCGCATGACGTTGGTCACCAAAATTGGGCAAAATTGGACATTGTCATGCCTGTTTTACCCCATGTGTCTTAGGAATCATTTTGCATTCAATACCTTTCATGGACACCAGAGGAGGGGATTGCTCTACAGTATTAGTGATTTGAAAAAAAAAGGCCTCCAGATTTATTGGTTGAAGAATAATGAGGACATTTTCAGAAATGGTTAGCAGTTGCTCTTGACTGTTTTTACTGTGATATTTATAAAGCCAGACGTGATATTTTGTACTTCACCTCATGCTGCCTTCATCTATATGGACAGCTTAGTAATTGTTATTGTAGTGACGGTAAGTAAATCAGGCTCGGTACTGAGATCTTGGTCTGATTTGAGTGATCCATCAATTCTGACTGCTAAATCCACACCACAATCAATGGAAGCAAGTGGAAATCTGGGTCATGTCCAAATATCTAATAATAAGCAGTAATTCTGAAAGGAATGAATCCAATGAGACTCACCAAATTTAGAACAGCTTAGCTTTCTGACCTTACGTCTTTCTAATTAAAATCCAGATGTTAAAAACATAATTTTAAGGAATGCTAAAGAGTTTGCTAGCAACCACTAAGGAGCTCACAAGATATTGGTGCATGGATGACAGGTCAATTGCTAAAATGGAACCGGTAATAAGGGATGTTAAAAATGGGACGCCTGGTGTATAATGTAGCAATCTGCTGGATGTATATGCACGCCTTGTTTTCTGGTTTTAATACTGTCAGAGCAAACGAAAAAACATTTTTTATCTCCATCTTGGTAAGCATTGATGTGGGAATAATGGCCAAGCTAAGCTCACTTTGTTTTTTTAAATTGCATTCACATTACACACAGGTCACCACCTGACCCCCTTCAAGTCTGAAGATGGCACATATGCTCAAGTGCTCGCATTCCCCTTGGGTTTGAGCGGCAGAGCCTTATATTTAAGTTCTCAGATGGCCTCATGCTGGCAATTCCGTGGGAGTCAAGTGGGAGAGGAAATGTGTCCAATGTACTACCTGGACCAGGGAAGCTCACCTTGGCCATGTATCTGCCTCTGTTTCTGTATTTCATACCTAAATCAGGTCGAGGGACATGTCATACAGATCTACAGTCAACAGTTAAACTGCAAAACACGGGTCATGCTGTCTTTTGGAATGTGCAAAATAAGAACATAAGAACATAAGAATTAGGAACAGGAGTAGGCCATCTAGCCCCTCGAGCCTGCTCCGCCATTCAACAAGATCATGGCTGATCTGGCCGTGGACTCAGCTCCACTTTGCCGCCCGCTCCCCATAACCCTTAATTCCCTTATTGGTTAAAAATCTATCTATCTGTGATTTGAATACATTCAATGAGCTAGCCTCAACTGCTTCCTTGGGCAGAGAATTCCACAGATTCACAACCCTCTGGGAGAAGAAATTCCTTCTCAACTCGGTTTTAAATTGTCTCCCCCATATTTTGAGGCTGTGTCCCTTAGTTCTAGTCTCCCCAACCAGTGGAAACAACTTCTCTGCCTCTATCTTGTCCATCCCTTTCATTATTTTAAATGTTTCAATAAGATCACCCCTCATCCTTCTGAACTCCAATGAGTAAAGACCCAGTCTACTCAATCTATCATCATAAGATAACCCCCTCATCTCCGGAATCAGCCTAGTGAATCGTCTCTGTACCCCCTCCAAAGCTAGTATATCCTTCCTTAAGTAAGGTGACTAAAACTGCACACAGTACTCCAGGTGCGGCCTCACCAATACTCTGTACAGTTGCAGCAGGACCTCCCTGCTTTTGTACTCTATCCCTCTCGCAATGAAGGCCAACATTCCATTCGCCTTCCTGATTACCTGCTGCACCTGCAAACTAACTTTTTGCGATTCATGCACAAGGACCCCCAGGTCCCTCTGCACCGCAGCATGTTGTAATTTCTCCCCATTCAAATAATATTCCCTTTTACTGTTTTTTTTTCCCCCAAGGTGGATGACCTCACATTTTCCGACATTGTATTCCATCTGCCAAACCTTAGCCCATTCGCTTAACCTATCCTGTTTATTCGAAGCTTATAAAATCTTTGGTTTCTGAGAAATCTTGTATTTCACAATCAGTTTGGTCTTGTAAGTACTAATGTGGATAGGTGCCAGATAATTAAAGCTGAAATGTTGAATGGCCCCCATTTGAAAGATAAATGATAGAAAGATTGTCATTTTTCAATGGGTGAAAATGGAAACAAGTCGGAAATCTCTTCCCTTCCAAGCAATTTAATGGGACTGAGATGAGCTTCAGATAAGTCTGTAGAATATCAGTTCACTGTGTCAATCTAGAATTACCTTATCATAACAGTCATATCCAAACAATCTGCAATCATCAGTAATGGTTTGAATGATATGCTAGGATAATAAATGGGAGCAAAATTATGTTTCATGTAAAAATGAATTGAATCAGTCCATGTTGACAACTTTGGATAACTATTTGCCAAAAAAGTGTTCAGCAGTGTATATTACATCGCAAAATTGGGGAATTTGCCTTGATTGTATTTCTCATCTAGACAGTGGATGCCTTTGTGACTTCATGTCTGAATTCCAGTTCGAGATGAGCTGAAATTTTCTCCAATTGAATATTGGTGTTATATATGTAAACCTGTAAATACCTTGTTTAACCACCAGAGGGCTCATCCCCTGGAGTCTCAAGGGATCTCACAATCCCTTGGGAGCACCTGTACATTAGATGGCTGCACAGGCTGGAGAGGCACTCAGGAGACCTGTAATAAATCTCTACAGTCACACATTACGTTAAGCTTACAGCATCTGGTCAGATTCTTTATTTAAGACATAACAACTGGCGACGAGATACAGATGATGAACCCCATCACAACAATGCAGAGAACCGTGGGCATCCTGGAGAAATTTTTGGAGGGAGATGATTGGGAAACCTTCGTGGAGCGACTCAACCAATACTTCGTGGCCAATGAGCTGGAAGGAGAAGTGAACGCTGCCAAACGAAGGGCAATACTCCTCACTGTTTGCGGGGCACCAACGTATGGCCTCATCAAAAATCTGCTTGCTCCAGTGAAACCCACAGAGAAGTTGTACGATGATTTATGCACACTACTCTGGAAGCATATAAACCTAAAGGAAAGCATTTTGATGGCGAGGTACCGGTTCTACACGTACAAGAGGTCTGAAGGCCAGGAAGTGGTGAGCTACATCGGCGAGCTAAGGCGCCTTGCAGGACATTGCGAATTTGAAGGACACTTGGAGCACATGCTCAGGGACTTCTTTGCACTTGTCATTGGCCATGAAGTAATACTTCACAAACTTTTGACTGTAGAGACCCCAACCTTGAGTAAAGCCATAGCGATAGCCCAGGCGTTCATCGCCACCAGTGACAATACCAAACAAATCTCTCAGCACACGAGTGCTGCTGCAAGTACTGTGAACAAAGTAATGTTGTTTTCGAATCGTAACGGACAGGGCAGGACTCCGATGCCTGCAGCTGCACGTCTGCATATGTCTCAGAGTTCACCATCAAGGGTGGTGAATGCAAGGCCATTAATACTTTGTTGGTGTTGCGCAGGTGAGCATCGTTTCCATTCATGCCGCTTCAAAGGATACGTTTGCAAGGGCTGTGGAACAATGCGACACCTCCAACGTATGTGCAGGCGAGCTGCAAACAATGCTAATCCTGCAAACCATCATGTTGCAGAGGAGGACAGATCCACGATGGATCACAACGAACCAGAGCCTCAGACTGAGGAGGCAGAGGTATATGGGATGCACACATTTACCACAAAGTGTTCCCCGATAATGCTGAAGGTTGAATTAAATGGACTCCCGGTGACAATGGAGCTGCACACGGGTGCGAGCATCACGAGCAAAAAGACTTTCGATAAATTGTGGTGCAGCAAGGCCTCAAGACCAGTCCTGACTCCCATTCATACTAAACTGAGAACTTACACAAAGGAACTGATTCCCGTAATTAGCAGTGCTACCGTAAAGTTCTCCTACGATGGAGCAGTGCACAATTTACCACTCTGGGAGGTACTGGGCAATGGCCCCACACTGTTTGGCAGGAGCTGGCTAGGAAAGATGCGCTGGAACTGGGACGACGTTCGAGTGCTCTCGTCCGTCGACGACACTTCATGTGCCTAGGTCCTAAACAAGTTCCCCTCGCTGTTCGAACTGGGCATCGGGAAGTTCCAAGGAGCAAAAGTGCAGATTCACTTGATTCCGTGGGCCCGACCCATCCATCACAAGGCGAGAGCGGTACCGTACATGATGAGAGAGAGGGTGGAGATCGAGCTGGACCGGCTGCAACGAGAGGGCATCATTTCGCCGAACGAATTCAACGAGTGGACCAGTCCGATTGTTCCAGTCCTCAAGGCAGACGGCCTTGATTACAAAGTAACCATCAATCGTTTCTCCCTGCAGGATCAATACCGCTACCTAAGGCAGAAGACCTATTTGCGATGCTGGCGGGAGGAAGAATGTTCATGAAGCCGGACTTGACCTCAGCCTACGTGAAGCAGGAGCTGGAGGAATCATTGAAGAGCCTCACCTGCATCAACACGCACAAAGGTTTCTTCATTTACAACAGATGCCCGTTTGGGATTCGATCAACCGTGGTGATACTCCAGAGAAACATGGAAAACTTGCTGAAGTTGGTCCCGCACACCTTGGTCTTCCAGGACGACATCTTGGTTACAGGTCGGGACACCGTCGAGAACCTGCAGAACCTGGAAGAGATTCTTAGTCGGCTTAATCGTGTGGGGCTCAGGTTAAAATGCTCGAAGTGCGTTTTCCTGGCGCCTGAAGTGGAGTTCCTGGGGAAAAGAATCGTGGCGGACAGCATCAGGCCCACCGATTCGAAGACGGAGGCAATCAAGAACGCACTGAGACCACAGAACGTGATGGAGCTGCAGTCGTTCCTAGGACTCCTGAACTACTTTGGTAACTTCTTACCGGGTCTCAGCACACTGTTAGAACCACTGCACTCTTTACTGCGTAAAGGAGATGAATGAGTATGGGGTAAAAGCCAAGAAAATGCCTTTGAGAAAGCTAGGAAACTGTTATACTCAAACAAATTGCTTGTGTTGTATGATCCATGTAAGCGTTTGGTACTAGCATGTGATGTGTTGTCATACGGTGTCGGGTGTGTATTGCAAAAAGCTAATGAATCTGGGAAATTGCAGCCGGTTGCTTATGCATCCAGAAGTCTGTCTAAGGCCGAGAGGACCTACAGTATGATCGAAAAAGAAGCGCTAGCCTGTGTTTACGGGGTAAAGAAAATGCATCAATATCTGCTCGGGCTCAAATTTGAATTGGAAACCGACCATAAGCCGCTTATCTCCCTCTTTTCTGAAAGTAAGGGGATAAATACGAATGCATTGGTCCGCATCCAGAGATGGGCGCTCACGTTGTCCGCATACAACTACGCCATCCGCCACAGGCCAGGCACAGAAAACTGTGCCAATGCCCATCACCGGGATGGAGATGGCACAGTCCGCAGATTTAGTTATGGTAATGGAAGCATTTGAGAGTGAGCAATCACCTGTTACCGCCTGACAGATCAGAACCTGAATGAGCCAGGACCCCTTACTGTCCTTTGTAAAAAAAACTGTGTGCTCCACAGGTGTTGGTCTAGTGTCCCGTTAAAGATGCAGAAAGAAATAAAGCCGTACCAGTGGCACAGAGATGAAATGTCCATACAGGCAGACTGCCTCCTATGGGGTAATCGGGTAGTGGTGCCAAAAAAGTGCAGGGACATTTTCATTCGTGAACTCCACAGTACCCACCCAGGCATTGTAATGATGAAAGCGAAAGCCAGATCTCACGTGTGGTGGCCCGGTATCTTTGCAGACTTAGAGTCCTGCGTGCACAAATGTAACACATGTTCACACTTAAGCAATGCACCCAGGGAGGCGCCACTAAGTTGATGGTTCTGGCCCTCCAAACTGTGGTCCAGGGTCCATGTCGACTATGCAGGCCCATTCTTGGGAAAAATGTTCCTTGTGGTTGTAGATGTATACTCCAAATGAATTGAATGTGAGATAATGTCGGCAAGCATGTCCGCTGCCACCATTGAAAGCCTGCGGGCCATGTTTGCCACGCACGGCCTGCCTGGTGTCCTTTTGAGTGACAATGGGCCGTGCATCACCAGTGCCGAGTTCAAAGAGTTCATGATCCGCAATGCGATCAAACACGTCACATCTGCCCCATTTAAACCAGGGTCCAGTGGTCAGGCAGAGTGAGCACTGCAAACAATCAAGCAGAGCTTGAAGAGGTTAACTGAAGGCTCACTGCAGACTCGCCTATCTCGAGTCCTGCTTAGTTACCGCACAAGACCCCACTCGCTCACTGGCATTCCCCTTGCTGAACTGCTCATGAAAAGGGCACTTAAGACAAGGCTCTTGTTAGTCCACCCTGATCTACACGAACAGGTAGAGAGCAGGCGACTTCAACAGAATACATATCATGATCGCACAAATGTGTCACGCGAAATCAAGATTAATGATCCTCTATTTGTGTTGAACTATGGACAAGGTCCCAAGTGGCTTCCCGGCAATGTTGTGGCCAAAGAGGGGAGTAGGGTGTTTCTGGTCAAACCTTCAAATGGACTCACCTTCAGAAAACACTTGGACCAAACCAAACTCAGATTCATGGACTATCCAGAATAACCCACAATAGACTCTACCTTTTTCTACCCCCCAACACACACACAAGTGGCAATCGACCCAACGGTTGACTACGAAGCAGAACACATCACCTGCAGCAGCCCAGCAGGACTCACCACACCCAGCACCCCTGCAAGGCCAGCTGCGCAGCAGCCCAGCGAGGGTGCAACAAACGACTCACCAAACCAGCATTTGCACCGAGACGATCAACCAAGGAAAGGAAGGCACCAGATCGACTCACATTGTAAATAGTTACACTATTGACTTTGGGGGGGGGGGGGAGTGTTGTTATATTTGTAAACCTGTAAATACCTTGTTTAACCACCAGAGGGCTCATTCCCTGGAGTCCCAAGGGATCCCACAATCCCTTGGAGCACCTGTACATAAGGAGGCTTCACAGGCCGGAGAGGCACTCAGGAGACCAGTAATAAAGGACTACGGTCACACATTACTTTAAGCTTACAGTATCTGGTCAGATTCTTTATTCAAGACATAACAATTGGGAAGACCGAAGCTATTGTTCTCGGTCCTGCCACCAACTCCGTTCTCTAGCTACTGACTCCATCCCTCTCCCCAACTTCTGTCTGAGGCTGAAGCAGACCATTCGCAACCTTGGTGTGATATTTGACCCTGAAATTAGTTTTCAACCGCAGCGTAATTAAGACAGCCTATTTGCACCTCTGTAACATCATCCATCTCTGTCCTTGCTTCAGCTCATCTGCTGCTGAAGCTCTCATCCATCTCTTGAGTTGACTATTCCAATGCACTAAGATGTCGTTTTCGCACAGCTTATTGCACTGTACTCACCTGAAGTTACTGTCCGATTTGTACAGTTAGCCTCAACATTACAGTAAATTCTGGCCCATCGGATGAGTTAAATTAGGAGACTGTAGTGATGAATCTTGAATCTTGATGAATCAACACAGCGAAAAAAAGAAGAAAGACAAACTTATGTTTAGAACCTCTTCCATGCAGCAGTCCTCACCTCCCTTTAGCTGCCAGGTTTCCCGAAGCATGGGAAACACAGCCCACCAGTGTTAAAGCTGGAACAGAGAAAAAAATCTGAGGCATGCAGCCTCATTAAAATATTTAAATGAGTGACCCACCTCCTGCGAGCGGGTTGGTCGCCCATCCCTCCGCCTCCCTAGCCCCCATCCTGTCTCCATTAAAGCTGGAAGTGGGCGGGTTCGAGGCGGGTTTGAGATTTTTCACATTTGTACTTCCCACCCAACCCAAACCCACCTGTTTATGGAGGTTAAAATTCCACCTCCCCCCCGCCTCCCAATATCTTTCTTCTACTGAGATTTTCTTTTCCAAGATAACTAGTCTGGACTGGAATAAAGAGATGCTAAACATAAATAATTTTACAGTTCTAAAATGAAATAGAACGCAAAATCTGATTGGTAATGTGGAGAATCCTCATTTCTGATGCAGCAAATGTGCTGAGCTGGCAACTCATGGTCTATTTGTTCTGAAAAAGAATTACTGTTGCCAGGGCAGTGCCGCTCGTGTTCCTTCCCACATCGCCCAGCCCAGCGCATGATGCCAAAATGCATCTTACTGTGCATTATAATAATTAAATAGCAACTTGTCAGTTTTCGTTGTGTACAAGCAGGAAATCAGCCGACATGTTGTGGGTTTGCCACAGCTGTTGTTGGTGAAGCTCAATCACAGTTCATAATTGAGTCATTTTAAGCATCAGAGATGTGGATTTTAATAGTAATTTGCAACACAGGAGTAGATTACGTTGAATAGGTCACAATTTGATTTTATTACAGAATGAGCTGGAAAACCATCAAGACACTGTAACTTTCATGGACCAACTTTTCGCCAGGTTTTTAGTCCTTCTTTGTCCAGAATACTGGTAAATCCTTTAAATAACTGAAAACCTTTGCTTAAAAAACCTTTACTTCCCGATAGTAACGTTAATCATTCTGAAAGGATAGATCATGTCATTATATTTGGAATTTTGACCATTGTTGCGTGCTTACAATTCTGATTCAGTACTTTGAGCAGCACAGCATTGTGATCCCATCCCGGCGGGCTATAGGAGTTCCAACTTCACCCTTGGCTGACGTTCCAGTTCGCATGCCCTCTCTCCCTGAGCAAGTTTCACTGGTTCATAAGAGCAGGGCTCATAATTGAAACAGTGCACTGCACAATGTTTAGTGTCAGCTCTTAGGAGAAGGAGGTTTGCAAAAGTTTGCAAAATCCGTTTAAGACGGATTGCAAAAGTTTCTATAGATATGTAAAGAGAAAAAGGTTAGTAAAGACAAACGTAGGTCCCCAGCAGTCAGAATCAGGGGAAGTCATAACGGGGAACAAAGAAATGGCGAACCAATTGAACAAGTACTTTGGTTTGGTATTCTCGAAGGAGGACACGAACAACCTTCCGGTTATAAAAGGGGTCGGGGGGTCTAGTAAGGAGGAGGAATTGAGGGAAATCCTTATTAGCCGGGAAATTGTGTTGGGGAAATTGATGGGATTGAAGGCCGATAAATCCCCAGGGCCTGATGGACTGCATCCCAGAGTACTTAAGGAGGTGGCCTTGGAAATAGTGGATGCGTTGACAGTCATTTTCCAACATTCCATTGACTCTGGATCAGTTCCTATGGAGTGGAGGGTAGCCAATGTAACCCCACTTTTTAAAAAAGGAGGGAGAGAGAAAGCAGGGAATTATAGACCGGTCAGCCTGACATCGGTAGTGGGTAAAATGATGGAATCAATTATTAAGGATGTCATAGCAGTGCATTTGGAAAGAGGTGACATGATAGGTCCAAGTCAGCATGGATTTGTGAAAGGGAAATCATGCTTGACAAATCTTCTGGAATTTTTTGAGGATGTTTCCAGTAGAGTGGATAAGGGAGAACCAGTTGATGTGGTATATTTGGACTTTCAGAAGGCTTTCGACAAGGTCCCACACAAGAGATTGATGTGCAAAGTTAGAGCACATGGGATTGGGGGTAGTGTACTGACATGGATTGAGAACTGGTTGTCAGACAGGAAGCAAAGAGTAGGAGTAAATGGGTACTTTTCAGAATGGTAGGCAATGACTAGTGGGGTACCGCAAGGTTCTGTGCTGGGGCCCCAGCTGTTTACACTGTACATTAATGATTTAGATGAGGGGATTAAATGTAGTATCTCCAAATTTGCGGATGACACTAAGTTGGGTAGCAGTGTGAGCTGCGAGGAGGATGCTGTGAGGCTGCAGAGCGACTTGGATAGGTTAGGTGAGTGGGCAAATGCATGGCAGATGAAGTATAATGTGGATAAATGTGAGATTATCCACTTTGGTGGTAAAAACAGAGAGACAGACTATTATCTGAATGGTGACAGATTAGGAAAAGGGGAGTTGCAAAGAGACCTGGGTGTCATGGTACATCAGTCATTGAAGGTTGGCATGCAGGTGCAGCAGGCGGTTAAGAAAGAAAATGGCATGTTGGCCTTCATAGCAAGGGGATTTGAGTACAAGAGCAAGGAGATGTTGCTACAGTTGTACAAGGCATTGATGAGGCCACACCTGGAGTATTGTGTACAGTTTTGGTCTCCTAACCTGAGGAAGGACATTCTTGCTATTGAGGGAGTGCAGCGAAGGTTCACCAGACTGATTCCCGGGATGGCGGGACTGACCTATCAAGAAAGACTGGATCAACTGGGCTTGTATTCACTGGAGTTCAGAAGAATGAGAGGGGACCTCATAGAAACATTTAAAATTCTGACGGGGTTAGACAGGTTAGATGCAGGAAGAATGTTCCCAATGTTGGGGAAGTCCAGAACCAGAGGTCACAGTCTAAGGATAAGGGGTAAGCCATTTAGGACCGAGATGCGGAGGAACTTCTTCACCCAGAGAGTGGTGAACCTGTGGAATTCTCTACCACAGAAAGTTGTTGAGGCCAATTCACTAAATATATTCAAAAAGGAGTTAGATGAGGTCCTTACTACTAGGGGGATCAAGGGGTATGGCGAGAAAGCAGGAATGGGGTACTGAAGTTGAATGTTCAGCCATGAACTCATTGAATGGTGGTGCAGGCTAGAAGGGCCGAATGGCCTACTCCTGCACCTATTTTCTATGTTTCTATGTTTCTATGTTTCTATGTTGGTGGATGGCGGGGGGAGGGGGGGGGGGCGGGGTGGCGGGAGGCAGGGGGAGAGAGAAGGGCTCACAGAAAATATTAACATCCTGTAGCAATATAACTGCTGTCAACCTCCAGTTTGTATCTGCAAACATTGTGTAGTCCAACCGTGTGATGCATTCCTTTCACTGTACCATGACTCTGGAGAGAGTGTAAACTTTGTTAAACTCAATAGAGAGGGATAAGAAGCATGTAAGCCACTGACAGTGACTTTGAGAAGTTCAAAGATCGGGCATCCCCAGTACATCAGCACGTTTAAAATCATATAATTACATAGTGTTTACAGCACAGAAACAGGCCACTCGGCCTAAAAGGTCCATGCTGGCATTTGTGCTCCACTCGAGCCTCTTCCGACCCTACTTCATCTAACCTTATCAGTATATGTATTTATCTAGCTTCCCCTTAATCCATCTATTCTATTTGCCTGAACTATTCCCTGTGGTAGCGAGTTTTACATTCTAACCACGCTCTGTTATTTCCCTGTTGGATTTATTAATGACTATCTGTTATTTATGGCCACTAGTTTTGGCCTCCACCACAAGTAGAAGCATCTTCTCTATGTCGACCCTATCAAACCGTTTCATAATCTTAAAGACCTCTATTAGGTTACCCCCCAGCCTTTTCTTTGAGAGAATATGCTAAAGGCAAACTACGCATATCATGGGATTTAGAAAAATGAATTTTTTGCACTTGGGCCACAATTAATCTCAATCGAACATTGTGTTGGTTAATAATAATAATAATTTTTATTTATATAGCGCCTTTGACATAGTAAAACGTCCCAAGGCACTTCACAACAATTTTACAACACATTAGATATTGACCATTGAGATAAAGAGAGAACAAGCGTGAGAAAGAAGTGTAAAGAGAGGTTAACGGCTCAGGTCTGAAACGGCAGCCAAAATGTGCACGCAGATAGACACAGGCGAAAAAACTGAAAAATGCTAACTATGGCTGGAAACTTCTGCTCACTGTGTCCCACAGTGTTTTTTCCCTTGAGAACCGAGAATCCATAGCATGTCAGTATATAAAAAGGACTACAAATCATTTTCTGCCGTTGCACACTACTTCAGCAGAGAGAGATTCCATCTACTACTGCAATCCAAGTACAGCCTTTAAATTTATCCTACAGTTCTGCACAGCAGACAAGCTGCCAAGTGATAATTCACGTGGATGATCAATTTCATTTTTCACTCAAATAATTTATGCCCCTGCTGCCTGGTGAAAGTATCATTCACTTTCTCCGACTTTTGCAAGGATATTAAACAGTTTACATTTCAGAGCTTGGAGTTTCTTAGAAATATGCAAGTTTTAAATCAAATTTCAAAACAATGGGGCAAAGAGGCAAATATTTCAGTGGGAGCCACTTGGCTAAGGCAGACACTATGACAGAGCATCACATTGGTATCGAGTTACTGAAGTAGAATTCAAAGTTCAGTTCAGTGACATAAATACAATTTTAAGAGTCACTCCTTTCCGAAAGCTTGATGCTGTGCAAGGTAATAAAAGGTATTGGAGAGATTAGATATATAGGTATATAGGTCGCTTCTATGACCCAGATTCATATCTAGCCCAGTCTAATGGGTTGAAGTTTTCCTTGCTCTGCTGGCTGTAAGAATTGGATGTGGAATAAGTGTCAGATAGTCTTAACCCAGCTCCAGCAAACAGAGGTTCGCAAATTTGCACACTAAATTGTCAGTCTCAATCAGAGAGGCCACTGACGCGAACACAACGTGGAGGAGTATCTGGAGGATGTGTGACTGCAGGACCAGATGGTCAGTGGTCTGGTGTCGGAAAGGACAGATGACAGTCCATACTTCGTTGACACAGGAGACAAAAAGAAAGAACTGCTCCATAATAAAGGAAGATTGAAGCCACTGTGGATCGACCCAGTTCTAATATGGGGAATTAAAATAATTAGTAAAGTGTAACAGGTACTTTGTTGAGACTGTGTTCAATCTGCGTTGTTGAGGGAGAGCAGAGGCAGCCTTACTGTGCTTCAAACCATGCCATACCCGGCATTGGAGTGCTTGATACTAGCACTGAATGAAGCGTGTTATAATGCAAAAGGATTGTATACACTAAACCTCACCGAAAAGTCTATAATAATAACAATATTCTGGATTATGACCCAAATTTGCTATTTGTTCAGTCCTGTAACATCCTCAGTTAATCTCTGGTGTAAGAGGTATTTTATAATCCTCCCTTATTGATAAATCATGAATAATGCCCTCTTTATAAAAATCTTACTACAACCATCTTTGTAATTGCCCCTCTGTAACTGTAACCCTCTGACATTTCCCTTCACTATGGCCCTCTTTGTGATACCTCTCTTCCAATAATACTCTTTGTGAAATATTCCTTAATACAGTATTTCTTTTGAATGGTTCCTAAATATAGTGACACAGTCATATTGAGAAATCTAAAATGAGATGCAGTGTCATTTTGGAGCCTTTACACATGTAACATCTATAAACAGAAATCTATGGCACACTTCATCTGCCCTAAGTTATCATGTTTGCCTCACTTGGCAAAATAAATATAATTTCACTGGCTCCACAAGATATTCGTTATCTGTGACATGAAGTTACACTAAGTCATTTAGTCAAACCAGAGAAGCATTCAATGACCATTTTACAGATTGCACACATCTGGACGAGAAAGCTATATTATGGGAATGCAGAGTGACGGGCAAATTAGGATGTTATGGGAAACAGTGGCATTCTGTAGAACCTAGCCAAACCAATTAGGAAAATGCATTTTTAAAATGTGAGAAAGCTATGTTATGGGAATATGAGCAGAAAGGTTATGGCAGATTTAATATAAGAATACTGTAGTTTTCCAGGAGATGTTTCATTATGCAAGTTGTTTTTTTTAAACCTATGTCCTCCTTGACAATCTGTATTATATTTAAATCTTCTCATTTAACTCCTGACCAACCAAGGGTGCTGCTCAAATGATATTATTACTCAAAGATGCTTGTAACTGCTCTCCCAACCAGACAGAAACCAATCCCCGTGGACATTGCCTGTCAATTCCAGATGTAATGTTTAGATTTTTGGTTCTGTTCATTTCGGGGCGGTTATGGCTGCGTAGCGATAAAGTTTGCAACCGGGAACAGTTTGCACCTCAGTCAGCAAAATTAATTAGCTGGGCCCTGAGTGTGGGGCTGAGCACTAATGGAGGCGTTACACACCTCTCATAGGGTGCTAGGCCGGCTGAGCAAATGCAAATCACGAGCCAGCCTCGGAGCGCTGTAAGAGGGAAAAATAACCCTGAAAGAAACCCACCAAAAACATTCCCTATAAATAACACAACATAAATTGCAACAAAAAAAAAAAAATCACACTTATCTGAGGTCAACATTACTTACCTTACTGAGGCTGCTACAGCTCAGACCGCCCACTTTCCAAGGCGGTCCCAGCAGGGTGCTCTACAGAGCGCTATGGATCGGGCAGCAACCAAAAATCGAGCCTGTGTCACAACCAGGGGTATTACACACCGGCTCGCCTCTTCCGGGCGGTAATGCTCCACGCCCCGTCGAAAACCCGCAACGAAAGTCCTGGTGGGGCCCCGGAAGCTGGCCAGCCGCCCGGAAGTGCTTACTGCCGCTATTGCCGCCCCTCTGGGGCGCTAACAGGGGCAGCAGAAGATCGGAAATCCAGTCCAGAAATTTAAAAAAAGACAAAGGAAGAACTTGCGTTTATACAGTGCCTTTCACATTGACAGGTTGCCCCAAAGTGACTCATAGCCAATTCATTATTTTTGAAGTGTGGTCACTGTTGTAATGTTGGCAAACACAGGAACTGAGTTACACACAGCATGTTCCCAAAAAGAGCATGAGCCCAGAATTTTCTGGGAAAAGAATGGTGAGTTTAGTTCACACACCGTTAGTAGTGTGTAAATCGCCCAGGAATTTATGGTGAGGAAGAGACATGCCATGAGCTGCGAATCGCCACAATTTATTGGCTGCTTTGTGCCGCTCCGCAGTTAACCTCACGTGAACAGGAGCTCGGTGTCGACCTCCCCGTTTTAAGAAATTGCTGCATTTGCTCTGTAAATATGAATTAAACTCACCACAGTAAGTTAGTGCTGGTACTTAATGGTGTAAGGAACCTTTCAAAGACAAGATTTAAGCTCCTGCAATGCCACTGAACCTTTCCAGCCCAAAAAGGGACAATTAAAATGATGGAGTTTCAAACCTGCAGGTACTAAATTGTTGCAAGAGGTTTTTAAACTTTTTAATTTTACAACTTTTCTCTTGCTTTTCCTTTCTATCTCCCCGATGCCCCGGTGAGCTTATCGAAACGTTATCAGCTCGCACTTCCAGCAATTTGCGGGGCAAATTTTTTTTCGAGTTGAACTGCGAGGGAAAAAATCTAACAAACGTGGCCGCCGCAAGATGCCCCCCTCCAGCAAATTCTGTGCTCATGTTCTTTTTGGGGACTTGCTGTGTGTAACTCAGATCCTGTGTCTGCCAAGATTACAACAGTGACCACACTTCAAAAATAATGAATTGGCTATGAGGCACTTTGGGACAATCTGTCGATGTGAATGGCACTGTATAAATGCGAGTTCCTTTGTCTTTTTTTAAATTTCTGGGCTAGATTGAGACAAGGCAGGGAGAAAACCCGTGAAACAATCTAAGTATTTATTTGGTGCCTCATCACATTTCTGAGCAAAGTCTCAAAGTTTATCTCCTAGAATCAGTAACTTTGAAGTGTAGTTGCTGTGTAGGTTGATATCCAATTCTTAAAAGTGCAGATGCTTCCCTCAGAAAACACGGATTTTAAATTTAAACAATTCCGAAAAGCATTTGTAGATATTTAATTTTGCATTTACAGTGCCTTCTTCAAGTTCCAGAACTCCTCGAAATGCCGTTCTCTATCTCCAGCTATTCACCTTGTTCCCCCTTACATTGCAGAACTCCTTCAACCAAAGAGGTTTTCAGTGGAATGTGGAACTCAGCCCATATACACTCTGCAGATGATTTCTCAGCATGGGCAGCAATAGAGAAATAACTGTTGGTGCGCAGATGTTTAAAATATGCAATTGAAACTTACATTTTCTGACTAAACACATTTTTTGATGCTGCGGTTTTCGGGGGAGGTCTGTGCAGACCAGCACTGTAAAGGCCAAGTTTACATACAGCTAGGAAATAAAAAAGGTGGCTCTTTCCATTTCTCACTGCAGGCACTACTGCATAAGGAGGAGCTGTGGATAACCATCTCTTGAGGTGATTCTTTATTTATTTGGTACATGTGATTTGATAAAATACATGAAAATCCAGCAATATTCAGCTGCCAATACAATGAAGCACAACCTCATTTCTGCTGCAGTGCTGCCATCAGTATTATGTTGGTTTATTTAAAGATAGAAGATGTGTTTGGGAATGCTAACAAAAGTGCAACTGTACGATTTTGAAATATCAAAGTGTTTTAAGAGTTAAGTTGCTCGAATAAGGAACCTCAGGTGTAGCAGCTGTACTTTGTATCATGATCTGCCAATTGTGACCAATGGCGTCATTGGCAGATGGTGTAAAGGCAGAGAAGGGAAGGTTTTCAGCCAACGGTTAGCACTGGGAAATCCACTGAAAGCAAAGGGCCTCTGGCAAAAAGCTGTCCTTTGCTAAGCTGCCTGACTGATTTTAGAAATGATCCCTTTTCCCTCACCAGAATAATTCCCTCTACCTTCAGCCAGGATAGAGAGCATAAGCTAGTATGAGGCTGAGCCGTATTAGCCAGATTATGATCATGGACTGCACCGGGGTGAAAATTGCAGGAATGGATAGTTCTGTGTGTAATTCATTAAATCACAATTACCAAAATGAGCCCCGTTGATGGAGTCCTGAGGTATGCATTGCCCAGATGATGTGCAGCACAGTTTATTTGAATTGCTGACAGGACAATACTGTTCTCTGCTCTGTATTCAATGAAATACCCAATTTTCTTGGTTTAATAAACTTCATTTGTATTAACCTTTGTGTCCTGCTTGTCACTGAAACCAAATAATGAAGTGGAGGAAAGGACTTTGATAAGCACAAAGTGGGTCAGAAGCCGTCTGTGGACTGAATACAGTTAGATTATCTCTGCCTATCTTTTCTATCTTAGTTTGCCAGTCTACATCTTGATCTGTCTGTCTGTCTATTCTAATTTCTTATTTTGATCTCTTTGTCTGTCTGTACCTTGGTTCAATTCAAGCAGTCTTTGCCTCGTTGGTTGTGCTTTTGTCCCCGCTCAGTTACAACTTTATGATTTTACTTCTCTTGCACTTACAGCTATGGGCATTAAAAGTCGATGACAATTCTCTCTCCACATCAAACTTGAAGGCAACTACATCCAAGAGCATATAGTTACCATTTGTTGTTGATGTGGTGACACACGCTAATAACAGACTATCCAGCTGAGGTAACAAAACCAAATGGAACCATAGATTGCTCAGTCCAGGTGCCAATAGCTGTCCAGACTTACAAGTATAGTAAGAGGACAGTGCAAGCCAATTTACTTACCCCTCTGGTGCATTCAATCATTCAGAACACTTTGAGGCTAAAATTCCGGCCTTGCCGGGTCCGTATGGAATATGTACCGACCCGGCAAGGCTCCGCAAAAGTCGGTTTGCGGCGCGCAATGCGCATGCGCCAAGAACTGTCTTTTCCATCTGTCAAGTTTTGGCTTGACAGATCCTCCGTATCCCCGCAGCCAGGACATTCGCGCGGGCGCGATTGGGATATTTGCCCAACTCATGCCCAGCGAATGTCCTTAAAACTCTTGCACCTGGTAAAAGCAGGCGCATAGCCTCCTTTTACCAGTGTCAGAGTTTTAAAACATATAAAAATAAAATTTGAATACACATTTGTATGTTAATAACCCTGTCCACTCAGGTAAGTTTATTTTAAACCCTATTAAAACACTTTAAAAAAAATCCAAAAAATATATTTTTTTTCTAAAACATTAACTTCATTTCAAATAATTATAATTATGTGTGTTTTTTTTTATATTGTGTTTAATGTGTTATTTTCTCATTGATAGCAATAAGAACTCGGAGATACGGAGTTCCCATCACTATCAATGAGAATACTGTACTGTGATTGGTTGTCCAGTCACACATGACTCCACCTTCTTCGTGCGAACCTCGAGGATGGGGATGCTCTCCGATGTGCAGGAAGAGAAGGTCTCCCACCGCAATCACAGGCGCCTCTGAGACCACCAGGTACTTTCGTAAAAAATTCTCAGGTCGGAGGCATTCGTCCAAAGGAAGCCTTCGACCCGAATTTCAGGCCCAATATTTACAACAGCCTTTGCTGACTCATTTACTGATTACTAATTCACTGCTCCACAACCCTTGAACCCGTGCTTGCACTGGCAACATTCTGAGTCAGAAAGATGTTAGTTCAAGCTTCACTCTGGGACTTCAGCATATTAGCTAGGTTGACACTTGCTTGCAGGAGTGAGGAAATGCTACATTGTCAGAGGTGCCATCCTTCGCGTGAAATGTAAACCCAAGGCCTTCATTCTATAGTTCAGGCAGGCACGAAGGATCTCATGGCACCATCTGAAACAGAGGAGGGTGTATTCTGAATTACCTGGCCAACATCTCCCTCAACAAACATCACCAGAAACAGGCCACTCAATTCTTTGCTATTTGCGTGCAGAATGGACACTGTATTTGCCCACATACTTACAGTTACTGCACTTCAAAGTAACTCTTTATCTGGAGCACATTGAGATGTTTTGGGGAGATATGAAAAGATACTTTGTTTCCCCACAGAGTACTGTGTTCTTGGAGCCAATATCCAAGGTAGCTGCTTTGGTAAAGCAATTAACTCTGCTGCACAATGGGGTACTGTCTGGCTCTCATGCATATATTACAGAGAATTACATTGAATTCATAGCACAGAAACAGTCCATTCGATCCAACTGGTTTATCCCTGTAATTATAAGAACAATAAGAATATAAGAAATAGGAGCAGGAGTAGGCCATACGGCCCCTCGAGCCTGCTCCACCATTTAATACGATCATGGCTGATCTGATCATGGACTCAGGTCCACTTCCCTGCCCGTTCTCCATAATCCTTATTCCCTTATCGTTTAAGAAACTGTGTATTTCTGTCTTAAATTTATTCAATGTCCCAGCTTCCACAGCTCCACAACCCTCAGAGAAGAAATTTCTCCTCATCTCAGTTTTAAGTGGGCGGCCCCTTATTCTAAGATTATGCCCTCTAGTTCTAGTCTCCCCTATCAATGGAAGCAACCTCTTTGCATCCACCTTGTCAAGCCCCCTCATAATCTTATACGTTTCAATAAGATCACCTCTCATTCTTGTGAACTCCAATGAGTAGAGGCCCAACCTACGTAACCTTTCCTCATGTCAACCCCCTCATCTCTGGAAGCAACCGAATGAGCCTTCTCTGAACTGCCTCCAAAGCAAGTATATCCTTTCGGAAATATGGAAACCAAAACTGCACGCAGTATTCCAGGTGTGGCCTCACCAATACCCTGTATAGCTGTAGCAAGACTTCCCTGCTTTTATACTCCATCCCCTTTGCAATAAAGGCCAAGATTCCATTGACCTTCCTGATCACTTGCTGTACCTGCACAGCATCCCCTCCCACTCCACTTCATATAACCATACCTGCATAGCTCTCCCACATGTATTTATCCAGCTTCTCTTTAAATGCATCTATGCTATTCGCCTCAACAACTCCATGTGACAGTAAGTTCCACATTCTAACCACTCTCTGGATGGAGGTTTCTCCTGAATTCCATATTGGATTCATTAGTGGCGGTCTTATATTTATGACCCCTAGTTTTGGACTAGAAGTAGGAAGTCATAAGCAGTATGTCAAACCAGAAGTCATGGCACAGCATAAATTTGATACTATGTTATTGAGTGCTGCTCCAGAACATTTATGAGTTTATCCTAATACTATATCATTAAAAAGTGCGAGAGACAGAGAGAAAAACATAATGGCAGAAACAGAATGCGAGAGTTTGATTCTTCATTTCACCTCCTCACAACCCTAAACTGACTGACCTTGAACAATACATTACAGCAAAAACAATGCCTAATGTGGAATTACATCCTTGAACTTGCTGCCAGCTATTTGTTAAAGTATATCATCTAAGTTTTAAAGACGGTTCCTTTTCAGTTTTTCGTACTGTTAACTGGCCAACACATTGACACGGTTACATGCTAGTCATGTGCCAATTTAGCTGAAAGATTAATAACATGTGATTGTAACATGCAAGCTCTCGGTGTACGGCACCATGTCACAAGAATGGCCTTCCCGACCCACCAGCAACAGACTACTGTTAAAGAGATGACTTTGCATTAAATGCGGACAATCTTTATTTAACCCTGCCAGCTTCAAAATGTGGGCTAAATGGAATACAGGTGAAAACAATCAGCAGAACAGCTATATTATAACAAGTGTATAACTCATCTCTAATCTCATGGCTATTCCAGATATGCTTTGACACAAGGGCTGTGACCAAAGGAAGAGGAAGCTGGCGGTAAACGTTTGGGGTGGGGGGGGGGACACCACTGTCTAAATATTGCTGAATTTATCTTGTTTCACCATGGCCTGCGTATAGTTACAGTGACATCTGTGAATCATCAACTGAAGCATCACAGCTGTGACACCAGTGTCTGGATGCTGCTGCCTGACCGCAGACTTCATATTTTGTTCAAGTTTTTTTAATGGTTCTCTTGTGTCACATTAGAAGCATCTCCATATCCTGTTCTCTGTTAAATTGAATCACATCTCCCATTAAAGGTATGGGTGAGTCTCGTCTATTTTTTGTTACTGAAGTCTTTACGATCTCAAAGCAAGAATATTTCTGTGTGCGCTTGCGTGTATTGAAGCACGTCCCACCATACGAGCATCTAAATGTTTGTGTCTGTATATGCATGTGACTGATTCCTGGGATGGCAGGACTGACATATGAAGAAAGACTGGATCGACTGGGCTTAAATTCACTGGAATTTAGAAGAATGAGAGGGAATCTCATAGAAACATATAAAATTCTGACGGGATTGGACGGGTTAGATGCAGGAAGAATGTTCCCGATGTTGCGGAAGTCCTGAACCAGGGGTCATAGTCTAAGGATAAGGGGTAAGCCATTTAGGAGCGAGATGAGGAGAAACTTCTTCACTCAGAGAATTGTGAACCTGTGGAATTCTCTACCACAGAAAGTTGTTGAAGCCAGTTAGTTAGATATATTCAAAAGGGAGTTAGATGTGGCCCTGCCAGCTAAAGGGATCAAGGGGTATAGAGAGAAAGCAGGAATGGGGCACTGATGTTGCATGATCAGCCATGATCATCTTGAATGATGGTGCAGGCTCGAAGCCTACTCCTGCACCTACTTTCTATGTTTCTATGTGAATGCTATCACTTTTTTTTCTATATTAATTCTCAGGATGTGGCCATTGCTGGAAGGGCAGCATTTATTGCCCATTCCTTGTTGCCATGGAGAAGGTGGTGGTGGGCCTTCTTCTTGAATCTGTGATTCATGTGGTGAAGGTGCTCCCACAATACTGTTAGGTAGGATTTTGACCCAGCGACAATGAAGGAACAGCGATATATGTCCATGTCGGGATGGTGTACGATTTGGACGGGAACTTAGGGATGATGGCACCTGCTGCCATTGTCTTTCTAGGTGGTAGAGAGCACTGAAGAATCATTGGTGAGTTGCTGCTGTGCATCCTGTAGATGGTGCACAGTGTAGCCATGATATGCCCAATGGTGGAGGGAATGAATGTGTAGGCTAGTGGATGAGGTGCAGATGAAGTGGACTGCTTTGTCCTGGATAGTGTCGAGCTTCTTCAGAGTAGTTGCAGCTGCACCCATCCAGACAAGTGGAGTGTATTCCATCACACTCTTGACTTGTGTCTTGGAGGTGGTGGAGAGGCTTTGTGCGTGCTTTGCATATATACATTTGTGTGCAGGAGTCTATATAAGTGCATTGCCATACAGTATTGAGCCCTTCTGGAATATAATTATTTCTATTAAATGCCATTAATTGCCAGCTCCATAAAAAACTTAAGAGCAAATACCATCCAAACAGATGGCGCAGAGACATAATCTGTCTGTTTAAGCCTCGAGGACAGAGAAATATGCCGTGGTTGTGCACACAGACTGTACAAGTGGCCGGAATGAGTTGCCTGTGTGCACAGAGATTTCAAGTGTTTTCTTCCTTTCCTGTTTTTTGAAAGTCAGGCAACATTTCTGGTGATGGAAAAAATCCAATCCAATCAACAAATAATTGTTCCAAAACAAATCCAAACAATGCTCGCATTCTTGCACAATACTGGAATGTTTGAGGTTAGGAAATACCGGATGACAATTTTTGCCCCACAATTCGAAGGGAGATACCTGGTTGAGTGATGATCTGTTTGCAGTTTCTGATCGACATCCCAAACAAACAAGACAATTGTTCATATATCCACCTGCCTGCAGTGAGAGTACGACAATTAGACTGTTTCCAGATGAGCGAGGAGAAAAACAAATTGATAGTGCATGTGCATGCACTTTGAAAAAGGACATTATTCAACTCAGCCCTAACCTCCCACAATCAAGTGACCTATTGGTACTTGTTTTAATTCAGGTCCCACAGAACATAATCTAGGATCCACGTCAGTGTTGTAGCGATAGAGTGCTGCATTGTCAGAGGTGCCATCTTTTGGTTGAGATGTTAACCAAATGCCGTGTCTGCCTGTTCACATGGATATAAAAGATCCAGTGGCACTATTCGACCTGGTGACTCTTAATCAATGCATCAAAGCAGATTAACTGGTCATTTATCTCATTGCTGTTTGTGAGACCTGGTGCGTTTGCCTTTATAACAACGTAACAACAGTGAGTAGACATCAGAGTAAGTAATTCATCGACTGTGAAGCACTTTGGGACATCCTGAGGGGATATATAAATGCAAGTTCTTTCTTTCTAAATAAAAAGAACAAAATTGTTAAAGTAGCCTGATCATCCTAGTAAAATGCCAGGTTATTATTCTGTAGACTTGACTACTCCAATGCACTCCTGGCTGGCCTCCCACATTCTACCCTACATAACCTAGAGGTGATCGAAAACCCTGCTGCCTGTGCCCTAACTCGCACCAAGTCCCGCTCACCCATCATTCCTGTGCTCGCTGACCTACGTTGGCTCCCGGTTAAGCAACGCCTCAATTTCAAAATTCTCATCCTTATTTTCAAATCCCTCAATGGCCTCACCCCTCCCTATCTCTGTCATCTCCCCAAGATGTCTGTGCTCCTCTAATTCTGCCCTCTTGAGCATCCCTGATTATAATCACTCAACTATTGGTGGACATGCCTTCAGCTGCCTAGACTCTAAGCTCTTCCTAAACCTCTCCACCTCTCTACCTCTCTCTCCTCCTTTAAGACACTCATTAAAACCTATTTCTTTGACAAAGCTTTTGGTCATCTGTCTTGCTATCTCCTTATGTGGTTCGGTGTCAAATTTTTTGTCCCATAATACTGCTGTGGAGCGCCTTGGGATGTTTTACTACGTTAAAGGCACTATATAAATACAAGTTGTTGTCATTGTAAATAAAATACAAAGGAGTACATTTTTTAGTAAAATAAACTTGTATCACAAAAAAAATTGCAATGCATGTGCTATTGAATCTGCAGTGTGTACTATCCCAGCAGCTAGACTTACAAATGTGGGATTGGCTTTGGAGCAATGTCACCTTAATTTAACATTAAGCTTCATAAAAGAAACACTGAGTAGGAAATTGGGCAAAATGAAGGCGCTCAAAGGCAAGATTTTGAGGGGGATTTTGAAGGTGAGAAAAATGAAGCAAAATTTATGGCTGGAGTGCAGGGCAATGATGGCTGACGGCTTTGCCACTGACAGCCCAGTGGAGGGAGGGGGGAAATCTGGAATTTTTTCCCCAACAGGTTATGGGTCAATTGAAATTTTAAGACAGATAACAACAGAATTTTATTAGGTAAAATTATCAAGGGATATGGATCAACGGCAGGTAAATGGAGATGAGGTACAGATCAGTCAGGATCTAACTGAATGGCAGAATAGGTTTGAGGAGTGAATGCCCTCCTCCTGTTCTTATATCACTATGACCTACACAATGGTCCAGACTCAGAAAAAGAGAGCTGAGATGTAAGGTAGGAGGATCTTGCAGAGGGAAGGTGGAAGGAGGCCATGGAGGGAGTCGTAGACAATGTGAAGGATTATGAAATCAATGTATTGGAGGATAGTACAGATTCGCAAGGCTGAGTGATATATATGTGAGACAGTACAGGAATAGAACATTGGCAGCAGAGTTCAGGGTGAATTGGAATTTGTGTAAGATACAGCTCAGGAGGCCAGTGAGACGAGAGTTGGAAAAATCAATTCTGCAAGTGATGCAGCCCAGGTGAAGGTTTCAGCTATGGTAGGTGTGAGGCAGAAGTGGTAAGTGTGAGAAAACAGTGGTGGATTTGAGGTTGATGTGCTGTGTGTGAGTTAGATGTGGTAGATGTGAGGTAGAAGTGGTGGGTTTGAGGTTACAATGCTGCGTCTGAGGTAGTAGTGGCAGATGTGGGGTTGATGTGGTAGATGTGATTTGCTATGGTGGATTTGAGGTTGCAGTGCTGTGTGTGAGGGAACAGTGACAGATGTGAGGTATTGATAGAAATAGGGGATAATGTGGACCTGGCAAAAAGAAATGTCAGAAATCAATTCCTTGAAAGCGGCTAAAAGGGGATGAAATTCCTTTTTAGTGAAAATGGGAATTTGCCTGTTTGTTACTGTAATTAACAATCTGTAATTCTCAGAAATCATTACATCTAAACGCTATGAACTGCTGCATTGCTGTACTCGGCTTGTTAAATACAAAGAAAAAAAACCTAGAAGAACTCTTGGCAAATACAGGAAGAATTTCACCTCCAAGTGATTTTCCACCTCATCGGTCATTGTTGCCTAGTAAAGTGATTTGTAAAAGTTTCCAGTACAACACCCTTTAAAAAATCCTGTGAGTGGAACAAAACATTGTTTAAAAAAAAAAGAGGTGAAATTTTCTGCAATTGTTATCTGACTTTTTTCATGGTTTGCTGGTATCCTGAATCATGAACACGTTTCCTATAATGGTGTCCTCATGATTATCTAGGACCCTAAAACTAGGCCACAGATGGAAATAAGTGAGCAATAGGTAGACGCCTCCTCATGGGGCAAGAGCTTAGTCAAAGGATATGTTATTCTCCAGCACCTCTTATCAGCTAATTGCAGAGAGCTATTGGAGAAGGTGCAGAGGATATTTACTTGGATGGTGCCAGGGATGAGGGACTTCAGAAGACTAGAGAAGCTGGAATTGTTCTCCTTAGAGCAGAGAAGATTAAGGGGAGATTTAAATGAGGAGGGGTTTTGATAGTGTAAAATGGAGAAACTGTTTCCGCTGGCAGGGGAGTGGGTAACCAGACAACCAGATTTAAGGTAATTGGCCAAAGAACCAGAGGTGAGATGAGGAGAAATGTCTTCATGCAGTGTGTTGTTATGATCTGGAATACACTGTCTGAGAGAGTGGTGGAAACAGATTTAATAGTAACTTTCAAAAGAGAATTGGATAAATACTTGAACAGGAAAAATTTGCACGACTATGGAGAAAGAGCAGGTGAGTGGGACGAATTGGATTGCTCTTTCAAAGAGCCGGCACAGGCACGATGGGCCTGATAGCCTTCTTCTTTGCTGCATGATTCTATGATTCTATTGCTGGAAGCAGAACATTGGTACATGGCACGGGGATGTCATAAAGAAGAGGAGATAAAATAATAAATATTGCAAGCAAGTTAAACAGAGATGAAGACTTCCTAATATAAGAAAATAAATCTGGATCATAAACGACTGCTGAAGAATAATTTGCAGGATAGGTCATTTTGATAATAACTTTTCAATAAATCTCAATATCTGTGATGAAAAGAGCAATCACACACAAGTTCAAATTGACCGTTTTGATAAGAAAGGCAAAAAAATTATGGGAACTCTACAGGAAAGTGGATAGAGTTTCCTGCAGGGAGAAAACATGTTTTTATGAGCCAGATGGATTTTCTTCCAGTTATTCCCTGGGTCAAAACTTCGATTCCTCATTATTTAAGATTGAATATGTAGCTCTATAAGCTGTTCTGCACTTTATAACTATGATTTTATAGGCACTCCCCCACAAGCAGCAATTCTTGGAACAAGAAAGACAATATCACTGCTATTCTACGCCTCATTTAAATCACTTAGAACTATTTCATGTTGAAAAACTGAGTTATCTGACTGAATACAGTACAGTCCTGTTAACTTTTAAACTCTGCTACCAACTGACAAGTGCAGGTAAAGCAATATTTCATATCTTGGCGTGCATCTTGTGAGATTTCAGCTGCTCTGGCAGGTTTTTACAGAAAAATAATTGTTATGAGATAGCTGTATTAATGTAGCTTGTAACAACAAGGTTCTCCTGTAATTTATATCTTGGGGTTGATAGAGGTAAAATGTTCCATGTTGGTGCAGTAATTAAGGGTTTGAGACTAATAACTAATTTAACTTATTGAGGTTACATTTGCTGATCATTATCTCTGTGTGAGTAAGTGATTATTTATTGTATTAGTTCTTATCTGCATTATCTGCATTACAGATAAAGAGTTCCCTTAATGACTGTTTCATCTATGAATCATATCATCGATTGCTGTCAGTTACCTTCTATGATTCATGACACAGTTCCTGCACTCTTAATAGTCTTCCAGCTCCGTAAATCTCACCCTTTTTAATAACCTTCTCAAAATATTGGATTATTGAGTAGTTATCAAAGGTGAAAGACTCAGCACATTGATGTACAGAGGCCCTACATCACAGAATCTTAGGATGCAGGTTCACACCAACAGATGTGCTCAAATGGTTCAAGTCAACCTCGACTCCAAGGAACTGCCAAAGAAGAAGCTCAAATGGTCAACTCCACATCTTGCACTAAACCATCCAGGAGAGGGAAGGAATGGCAGAAGCGAAGAAATAGACAAGAAAGTCATAGAGTAGGGACATGGCCCCGACCACAAAGGTCCCAAATTTTCTCAGGCCATGATGCTGGCAGCTACACTAGGATCATGCCCGATGGTGTCCTCCAGTTCTGACCCTGCTGGAGTTTGAGAGATTGGTGGGAGGACATTGTTTTAGAATGGGTGTGGTGGGCACAAGCATTAGCTCCAATATATAACTGGAACCTGCCTAAAACTCTGGTTCCCGTCATCCCCACCGTCCCCCCAACTCCACCAATGTTCCAATCTGACCCATCAGCATGAGGGTCAATACGTTCATTTTTTTTAAAATTAGAAAGCCTTGAGATTCTTTGGCTGGAGCGGGGTGGGAGCTGGGGACAGGTCCAAGCTGCTTCCTTGGGGTTCACATATGTCCTTGTGGTGGCCGATACACCTCCATTAAAAAAAAGAAAGACTCGCATTTATATAGCTCCTTTCATGACCACCAGACATCTCAAAGCATTTTACAGCCAATGAAGTACATTTGGAGTATAGTCACTGTTGTAATGTGGGAAACATGGCAGCCAACTTGTGCACAGCAAGCTTCCACAGAGAGTCATATGATAATGACCAGATAATCTGATTTTGTTATGTTGATTATGGGATAAATGTTGGCCAGGACACCAGGGATAGCTCCCCTGCTTTTCTTTGAAATAGTGCTGACCACCTTTTACATCCACCTGAGAGGGCAGACGGGGCCTCAGTTTAACGTCTCACCAAAGGATGGCACCTCCGACAGTGCAGCATTCCCTCAGTACAGCACTGGGAGTGTCAGCCTAGAATTATGTTCTCCAATCCCTGGAGTGGGACTTGAACCCACAACCTTCTGACTCAGAGGCAACCCACCAGTGTTACCCACTGAGCCACAGCTGACCCTGGGACCAATTATGGTAGTTGCTGTCCAACTAGCTTATTTGAGACATGCTGTATATTCAATAAAGTAGCAGATCAAACAGAAATTTTAGATCTCGGCATACTAGAGAGATCAACTTTGAACCATTGCTGTCATCCAGCCATAAACTACAAAGCGACTGAGATAAACTGAGTCCACAGCCTCAAACATTGTTCCAGATTATCAGTTTCACATTAACTGTGTGTCTTCCTTCACTAAACGTCGGCAACAACTAAAGAAACTCAGAATTTATTAACTTAAATGTTGGAATATTTGAACTCACACAAGATGTAGTGGGTTTTAGCAGCAATATGCACTTGACACACTAGTTGTGGTCAGGACCAGCCCTAGCTTCCTAACAAAAATCACACAAATAGATAGGATATAATGTCCTGCTGGATCCCACATTAGGTCCTTCTGTTGTGTGCTCTTCTCCCCCTATCTGTGTACATCAGTTTCTGAGAAGTCCAAATATCAAACAGATAAGATGAAATGTGGAGAGCTCAACTGGTCTTAAGCCTGTTGATCAAAACTCTATCTGAAGGACTTGTCAAGAGGATTTTGCTCAATAGGCTTCCCATGCCCCAACCATCAAAAAAATCCTCTTTACATTTTTTTTTGAGAGATCTAGGTGATTGGGCAAGGTCCACTGTGCAGGATATCACCAAGTTTCAAAAATGTAACACAGAAGACAAGTACTAAAATGTATAATGACAAGCTTACAAGCCTGTAAAGTGTGGTAAGAATGGAAATCTGAGAGAAGTAAGGAATTCCACAGCTTTGGAATATAGGCCCAGATTTTACAGGGCCCATGCCCATAGCGTACATGGTCATAAGTGCCTCGCAAGTTCTAGATTTCCACATATGCTGCGGTACAGCTCGACAGATCATCTGCATGCGTAGGAAATGGACATTCACTGGCGGAGAGCCCGACTACTGCCCAGTGAATGCCCACGAAAACTTACACCTGGTAAAAACAATTGTAGGGCCTTCTTTTACCAGCCTAAGGGTGAAAATAAATATTAATTTTTTTTTAAATCGTTTAAACATTCAAAAATCATTAAAATTATTTTAGGTTATTTTTGGCCCATTTAAAAAGATTTAAATTTATTTTTCAAAAAATTTACTTTTTGTTTTAAATGTTTAATTAAATTGTATTTTTATTCATTTTAAACAAGTGGTGATTTACTTTTATTTAGGTTGTGTGAAAGTGTGTTTTTGATGTATTTCCTAATATGCTTATGGGTATTCTGTACATAAATGGAATTCTCATAAGCATAATGGGATTCTCCCTTTGTGATTGGCTGGGCCGGCCCACGTAATTCCAGGGACGCTTGCAAACCATATGCCCCCCGGGATACGTGGGCCTTTACGCAGGCAATGCCCGCAGGCTCAGGACCGCAAAAGTCCAAAGATATGGAGGCACCAGTAGGTGCATACTTTTCTTGCTGATCGGAGGCATTCGCCCACGGGAAGCTTCCGACCGCAATTTCAGGTCCAATGTGTTATGAAGGCGATTGAACTTATCTTTTTTCTTGCAGCTTTTTTCGCTGGTTCCTACCTGCGATCGATTAGCCCGACAGTCTGTTTGAGTGCCGGGGCTGACCGCGCGGGATCGCGGTTGCCGTGGTGGTCCAGGTAGGTACATTTTATTTTGCAGAGCCTGCAGCAATGGCTCTTCCCTTTAAAGGGAGGGAAGGAGCCTTTCAACGCGGCAGTGCTGCATGGTCCAGTGTGCAACGCTGCTCCACTCACTGCCCCGCCTGCTGCCGACTGCGCTCCAAGAAGGAAGTGGAGTGCTTGACTTAGTGCTCCACTTCCTTCGTGGAGTGCAAACGACAAATTTTTTTAAAGTTTGAAATCGTTAGCGGTGTTAACGTTTCAAACTTTTCAAAGTTAACGCCCCAACGGTGTCGATGGTGAATTTCTCCCCCATAGTCTCAGGACAAGGGGTTGGCCATTTAGGACTGAAATGAGGAGAAATATTTTCACTCAGAGGGTTGTGAATTTTTTGGAATTTTCTACCCCAGAGGGTGCGGATGTTCAGTCAAGAATGAGATTGCTAGACTTTTGGACACTATGGGAACCAAGGGATATGGGGATAGGGCAGGAAAAAGGAGTTGAGGTCGAAGATTAACCATAAGCTTATTGAATGGTGGAGCAGGCTCAAGGGCCTGTGTGGCCGACACCTGCTCATATTTCTTATTTTCTTATATTCTTATTTGGATTGTGACAGACATAAATTCTGAATAAATACCTCAGTATTTATATAGGACTATTGTTTTTAATGGGATTTCATGTGAAGATACTTGCAAACACAATACATTCTGGATTATACTTCTGACATGTGGGAGAGATGTCACAAATCTTCAAACAAAACTTCAAAGCTGGGACATGTTTATTATGCATGGATATTAAAATATATCCAAACTTTTTCCTAAAATTCATGGCCCAATTTTGGGTGGATGTGGTACAGTTAACCTCACATGTAATACGCACGAGTTTATCACACTAAATATCCACTATATGTTGCTGTTCATTTGATGTGAGGTTGACTGTATTTTCATAGTATTTGAAGCTGCCTGTCAAATGTGTCATTTATTCCAGTTAGGACAACTGCTCCATCTGCTTGTGCGATCCCTTCAAAAATCCTGTTCTACTAAACGGCATGTCGGCGGCAGCTATTTCCTCGCTCACACATGGGACTGTCAATCACCCGGCACCCCGATGTTCATACTTGAACCTGTCAATCATTTAGTGCCTGGCTGCGGCTGCTTGCTCCTCAGAGTCTCAGCCAGCAAGTAACAACCACCTTACAGCCAGCTGCTATTCCTCCTTCATTAGAAACAAAAGCAGAAAATGCTGGAAGCATACAGCATGTCAGCCAGCATCTGTAATGGGGAGAAAAACAGGTTAACATTTCAGGTTAGAGCTTCCATCGGAGCTTGTCAGAGTTCAGGTGAAGGTCTCTACCCAAAACATTAACCTGTTTTTGCTCTTTACAAATGCTGACAGTCCTGTTGTGTGCTTCCAGCACTTTTTTGCAGCAGTTTCTATCATCTTTTTGATATTATTTCACATTTCCAGAAATTACAGTGTTTTTGCTTTTTAGTCCCATTGATCAGGCTCTTTAAGTGTAAATGTGGCAAACTAAATGCTAAATGCTAACACTGGTCGCACGCAATGTTCTAAGCAGGTATTGTATCCAACACTGTCACACTGGATTCACATCGTCACATTCAAGAAGACTCATTCTAACTGAGTATGTTGTGCATGCCCACTCTATACTGAAAGGCAATAGTGCCGCACTTTAAGTGATATTTAGAAAATGCATGTTATCTCACTTTTATAAAGATAACAGATTCAGCCGAGGCACAAGGGAGAGAGGATTTTCCAACAGAACTTGATTTTAATCCAAATGAGCCATTCTCGGACTTCACTTGTGCGACTTTTTGATCCCGAAATCGATACATTACTCATGAGAGGAAATGCCCCACAGTGAATCTGTCTGTATAACTATAGAATAACTGCTACTTTCAAGTGTCACCTCTTCAAAGGGAGCAGTACCTTGCGGGGCAGGCTTTTGATCTGAAGTGCTCTTCCCCATACCTCCCATAAATATGATGAAACAAATCACAACGAATGGCTCCTCGCTGAGAAACTCATCATTCAGTCACCAGGTGTAAGTTATAAGCAGCCCCATGGAGACCTGCTGTGTCAGGTTTCCAGCAGGCATAGTCCCGCTCCGTAGATGTATCTGAATGACCAATGTCTGGCAGGCTGCCACACGTTTGAATAGAAATCAGCCTCCTTCCAGCTCCCGGAAGCGAATCAGTGAAATGCAAATGTTAAAACACAATTAACCTGCACATTTTAAAACACCCTTCCATCCGCCGCCTTCCCTCATACTACTTTCCTCTAACTTAAGAAAACACATTCCCTGAATAGAGAATTAGCCAAGGAACAAAGAGGTCTGCTAATATATAACAGGACGCGTGATGTTTCCTGGTAACCAATTCAGAAATGTGCAGTAATAATGCTTTAATCAACAATCCTCTTGTTTTAATGCTATCCCACATCAAGAACCTCGAGTGCACTGACAGACATGTGCAATGATCGTAGCCACAATCACTAAACTATCACCGAAACTGAATTTAAAAAATCACATAAAACGAAAAGCAAAAAACAGATACCAGTTTTTTCAAACAATGAGAAAACCTTAAAGCTTCCAGGTAACCAATATAAACCCCCCAGCATCACTTACATAACATATAACATGACATTGTCTAATCCCTTTGATTAAATTACCACCTGGCAATCACTCCCAGCCACCCACTGATACCTACATAATAATTTTCAGATCTTAAAATATCAATGAGCTTTAAATTTGTCTGTCTGAATATACTTCAGAACTAGCAGAGTTTTTCATATTGGATCGTTGTGACCTTTCAAACTTTGTTTAATATAGCAGCCTTCATAAATACAAGATTTTTTGTAAAGTTTTTAAGTGGTTCAGACAAGAGCTTTGTCTTAATGTCTTGTAACAGCCTCAACAATGCAATGTTGCTGTCTGAATGGACTATTTCTGGTTTACGTTTATGTCGAAAGCTTTGTTTCAATCCCTGCAGCACTGTTTTACTATATTCATTTCTAGCTCTGTTGCATCCATATACAATCAATTCACCTACACAGATACTCGAAATGTTTTGAAAATGACTCACAGCAGCAGAGTGACTAAATTTAATCGTTGCTGCATTGGCACGTGGTTCTGGTCGAGTATATGGGACTGGCTGCAATGGGACATGTCCAAGGAACTGCATTGTGACACAAGAATGGTGTTAGCGAGAATGGTCCTTACCTTTTGCAGCCACTGTGTGTTGTTCTCCAAGATGCCTTCGAGTTGCTGCATACGTTTTAGGGACCAGTTGGGTTCCACTGGTGGGGGAGCGTCTCTCTGGAGTGAGTTGGACATGTGGTAATCTGGGGAAGGTTGGCAGTTCTCGATCTCTGGAAGGAGGAACGTATAGCTGCAGGGTCCATGCTGAATCCGATGGTGACGCTTATCCAAACTGTCTGTGTCTTTATGGTAGGAGCTGTACCCTGACATAGCCAGGAATGTACAAACGCAACTCACAAATGACAAGTAGCTAGATAGCATTCTGATGGTTTCCAACTGCAGCTTCAGCTTTTTGTAAAACAGAGTATGTGCAGGAGCAAAACAAAAGGCAAAGCTTCAAAACTTTAACCGACTTCTTTTCTTCCTCTGGTTCTTTGACGACTGAATTGCTTGGTCATAGATTCGGCAGAAAAAAGAGTTACTGCTTCTCCTGATGGGTTGTTCTGACAGTTCACTGGCTTTATGTAACGTTGCCAGGAATTTGTTTTCCTTCTGTGACACAATGATAAGGCTCAGTATTGCTTCCTACGTCTCACAGCCCACGTTGCATTGACAAATGCAGGAAATGTTCAGTTGCTCCTAATGGTAAGGACCTTCCCCCTTCGAGTTGGACTGAAGCCTGTGCATGGAAGGAGATGTTTGGTGTAAGAAGGTTATGAGTCAGTTGGCTCTATCTCACCAGTTGATTTGACCACAAGAATGCATGCTTAACACACGTTCTGCTCCCTTCTGCAGCTTTCATCACAGATCTGACAGTTTATCTTAATGCACCATTCTGATAATGAGGGATATTTTACATCATTGTCCAGCTCACATTGTTTTCAAGCAAGAGGCAGTAAATCAACTTGTCAGTGAAATTCTGGGCAGACGTCCATCACCTTTAGAGGAACAGAAGTTTGAAAAGTTTATTTTCAGCAAACCACTATGTGTTACATACTCTATAAGATATATTACCAGAATTTTGTATCAGCTTTACAATTTCTCCTACAAAAAGGCTTTCGAACGCAATAAAAGATAATCATTTAACCCTATCAGCCTGAACAGGCTTTTTATGCTTAAGAGACTCACAAAAGACAGTTAGGCTTTCTTCCAATCAGCCACAAATAATAGTGTGGCAGGAGAGCAAAAGGCTTGGCCTGACATTTCTTTAAGGGATGTCAGTCACCATTTGCAGCTTCAAAACAATTTTTTGTATTTTCTTCCAATTTTCTCCCCAGCTCCCCAGTCTCTTGCTGAAGCATTGTTTCGTTAAGTCAGGCACCCATCCACTTGCATTCGTCACAGATAAGCATAAACTAATGTCGACAGGAGTATAGGAAGGGTGACAGCTGAGGTCAATTCTGTCCTCCTGCAACATCCATACCTGCACACTTTCCAGCCAAGGTCACTGCACAGTGATCAGGTGCATGATCCCAGGCTGACATTTTCCCTTCCGAGCCCACTTTCACTCCTCCTCACCAATTTGCTAACTGCGAGCGCTACCTCAACGCTGACCACAGATCAAACTTAAGGTCATCTAAGTCTACATGACTCAATACTACAACTGACAAATGCATTCGAGTGTCACTCATGGCTCAGTTGGTAGCAGTCTCGCTTCAGCGTCAGAAGGATGTGAGTTCTAGCCCTGCTCCAGAGATTGAGTACATAATCCAAGCTGGCACACCATTACAGTACTAAGGGAGCACTGCACTGTCGAAGGTGCCATCTTTTGGAATGATAATTTAAACCCCGTCTTCCCTCTCAGGTAGAGCCATGGCACAAGTTGAAAAAGAGCAGCAGGGTTCTTCCTGGTTTCCTGGCCAATATTTATCCTTCAACCAACATCACTAAAAACAGATGATCTGGTCATTATCACAGTACTATCAGTGGGACCGAGCTGAGCACAAATTGGCTGCCATGTTTCCTACATTACAAGAATAACTATACTTATAAAGTACTTTATTGGCTGTAAAGCATTTTGGGATGTCCTGAGGTTGTTAAAAGAGCTATGTAAATACAAGTATTTCTTTCTTTTACTATCAAACAAAACATTGATAAAATAGCAGGACATATTATTCTAATGACTTGGTTAAAAAATTGCGCAAGAATAATAAAGGATGCAATGAACTAGTGTAAGATTAACTTCAAATCTTTTACTGATCCCTGGGAGTACACATGGGGAAATAGATGGCTAGGACACTTAATTAAATATGCTGCAAAGTTGAAGTACGATCAATGTTCTTCAGTCAAAACTCAGTTTCAATTATGCCTCATGTCTCTGCGGAGACACTACTTAATTTTATGCGAGCTGATCTTCCAAGGCATTGATCCTAGTAAGTCGAGGGTAGGTTGTGTTAAAAGGGCAGGAGTATTATATCATGTAATACACAAATCTCGAGAAGTACAGCTGTATCCATTTAAGGCCATGAGGATCTAATTGTTGCATAAGTAGAATAAACAGATCCCTCCCCTAGATCCAAGTGGCTTTATTTTCTTTAAAGGTTGCTTTGCATCTTTGAAGTGTGCTCGACCTAAAACTTTAAAATATGTTGGCCTAGAAATTGGTCAACACAGCGCCCATTTTTCGGGCGCTACTTGGACTACTGAGGCCCCAACACGGCAGGCAGGAAGCGCATTTCCAGATGGAATTTCACCACCTGCGATATTGGGTAAGGATCTACAAGAGGCAATCCCGATCTCTGACCCAGGCTCTGACCCCTGACCCGACCCCCCAACCCAGATCCCAATCCCCAATTGTCAGTCCCCATTCCCTTGCCACCCCACAGATTCTCAGACCCCCAATCCCCTGCTCCGCGTTCCCTGAACCCCCAATCCATGATCTGACCCCTGGAGCCATGTATCTGAGGCCTAATTTTTCACTACTCTTTGCCAACGGGCTGTTGCGCTGTGCCGGCTCCGTTATAATAAAGCCTGAGACACAATATAAAACACTGGTTAGGCCGCAGCTGGAGTACTGTGTGCACTTCTGGTCACCACATTACAGGAAAGATGTGATTGCACTGGAAAGGGCACAGAGGAGATGTACAGAATGTTGCCTGGACTGGAGAATTTTGGCTGTGAGGAAAGATTGAAGATGCTGGGTCTGTTTTCTTTGGAACAGAGGAGGCTGAGGAGAGACCTGACTGAGGTGTATAAAATTATGAGGGGCCTGGATAGAGTGGATAGGAAGAACATGTTTCCCTTGGCAGAGGGGTCAACAACCATGGGACATAGATTTAAAATAATTGGGGGGAAGTTTAGAGAAGATATGAGGGGAAATGTCTTCACCCAGAGAGTGGTGGGTGTCTGGAACTCACTGCCTGAAAGGGTGGTAGAGGCAAAAACCCTCACCACATTTTAAAAATTCTTGGATTGTGCACTTAAAGTGCCGTAACCTACAGGGCTACAGACCAAGAGCTGGAAAGTGGGATTAGGCTGGGTAGCTATTGGTCGGCCGGCGTGGACACGATGGGCTGAAATGGCCTCCTTTTGTGCTGTAACTTTCTATAATTCTATGAATATATAGGGAGTCTCGGGTCTCACCATTCTGGCGCAGGGCATATACCCTTTGGCCCACCACCCACAACTCCCCTGCACACCCAAATCACCCAAATTTCTGCCATTATGTTTATTACTGAAGCTCATATGAGTCACCCATGATTAATGCTTTCTTGGCAGCATCCTACACTAATTCAAGTGCATGAATAACATACGTGTTAGGATAATACTGGAAAAAATTATATTGAATCTGAAAGTGTACAGTATCACATAGCTCCTAATGTATTAATACCAGATTTAGTCTGTGGCAGCAGAACAGAATTGGTAGAACAAGCGACCTGTGAAATACGTTGTGAAATGTGGATGAGATATACGAACATACAAGAATGATGGACAAGGAAAGACCAGCTGGTCCATTGACTGTGTCCCATAAAAGCATATTGTGTCTGAGCAATTCTCCCCATCCACCAGCAGTGATGTAATCTTCCGGGAGGGAGAAAAAATACAGATAAATAAAAAACCCTCGGCAAATTCAGGGAAGAAAATATTATGGAAAATTGATCTTCCACCTTCCAATGAGCTCCAGAAGACATCATCATCATCATAGGCGGTCCCTCGTATCGAGGATGACTTGCTTCCACGCCAAAAAGGGATGAGTTCACAGGTCTTTCAATGAAGGACCTAATATTCCAGGTCCTGAACAGCATGTTGAAGGGTGGAAGATGCCTGTGCATGGATTTTTTTAATGTGTGGTGGTCATTGCACACCAGTCACCACACGGGTTTGACAGAGCTAGCTAGGTCTTGGTCCAGTGGCACAGATTAATCAAGACGACGGGAGACCAGCTCTGCTGCACAGACCTAGTGCACACACATAGAAACATAGAAACATAGAAACATAGAAAATAGGTGCAGGAGTAGGCCATTCGGCCCTTCTAGCCTGCACCGCCATTCAATGAGTTCATGGCTGAACATTCAACTTCAGTACCCCATTCCTGCTTTCTCGCCATACCCCTTGATCCCCCTAGCAGTAAGGACCTCATCTAACTCCTTTTTGAATATATTTAGTGAATTGGCCTCAACAACTTTCTGTGGTAGAGAATTCCACAGGTTCACCACTCTCTGGGTGAAGAAGTTCCTCCGCATCTCGGTCCTAAATGGCTTACCCCTTATCCTTAGACTGTGACCCCTGGTTCTGGACTTCCCCAACATTGGGAACATTCTTCCTGCATCTAACCTGTCTAACCCCGTCAGAATTTTATATGTTTCTATGAGGTCCCCTCTCATTCTTCTGAACTCCAGTGAATACAAGCCCAGTTGATCCAGTCTTTCTTGATAGGTCAGTCCCGCCATCCCGGGAATCAGTCTGGTGAACCTTCGCTGCACTCCCTCAATAGCAAGAATGTCCTTCCTCAGGTTAGGAGACCAAAACTGTACACAATACTCCAGGTGTGGCCTCACCAATGCCCTGTACAACTGTAGCAACACCTCCCTGCCCCTGTACTCAAATCCCCTTGCTATGAAGGCCAACATGCCATTTGCTTTCTTAACCGCCTGCTGCACCTGCATGCCAACCTTCAATGACTGATGTACCATGACACCCAGGTCTCTTTGCACCTCCCCTTTTCCTAATCTGTCACCATTCAGATAATAGTCTGTCTCTCTGTTTTTACCACCAAAGTGGATAACCTCACATTTATCCACATTATACTTCATCTGCCATGCATTTGCCCACTCACCTAACCTATCCAAGTCGCTCTGCAGCCTCACAGCATCCTCCTCGCAGCTCACACTGCCACCCAACTTAGTGTCATCCGCAAATTTGGAGATACTACATTTAATCCCCTCATCTAAATCATTAATGTACAGTGTAAACAGCTGGGGCCCCAGCACAGAACCTTGCGGTACCCCACTAGTCACTGCCTGCCATTCTGAAAAGTACCCATTTACTCCTACTCTTTGCTTCCTGTCTGACAACCAGTTCTCAATCCATGTCAGTACACTACCCCCAATCCCATGTGCTCTAACTTTGCACATCAATCTCTTGTGTGGGACCTTGTCGAACGCCTTCTGAAAGTCCAAATACACCACATCAACTGGTTCTCCCTTATCCACTCTACTGGAAACATCCTCAAAAAATTCCAGAAGATTTGTCAAGCATGATTTCCCTTTCACAAATCCATGCTGACTTGGACCTATCATGTCACCTCTTTCCAAATGCACTGCTATGACATCCTCAATAATTGATTCCATCATTTTACCCACTACCGATGTCAGGCTGACCGGTCTATAATTCCCTGTTTTCTCTCTCCCTCCTTTTTTAAAAAGTGGGGTTACATTGGCTACCCTCCACTCCATAGGAACTGATCCAGAGTCAATGGAATGTTGCAGTGTGGGCTGGCCTGTGCTGCCCCTGTGCCCTCGCCTCTTCTGGGCCCCAAACTCACTCCTCTCCTGGGCCCCGATCATGTCGCTTCACGATCTCTCGCCGCTCCTGCGCCCCAACCTCGCCGCCCCTGCTGTACCTGCCCATACTCCAATCACCGGCCTAGGTTATGGTGACGTCCAATCCAGTCGCCCTCTTCACAGCCATTGCTCTTCTGCACCAGCACGCGCTGTATCTTGAAGTGGTATGCCTCCGCACACCGCTCCTTTGAAGGCCCCGACCTGCTGATGGTCCTTGCAGATCGGGCCACCGTGTCGAATGCCGGGTCGGGCCAGAAGACAACAGTGAGGCACTTCACACCTACCCTTTACACCCTGTAATTTCAACCACAGTCAGGAACTCATTCAGCTCCCTTTTGAATGCTTGAAGTGGATATGCACTCATTACCTGAGCTAGCAACTTGTTCCAAAGGTTAATAGCCCTTTGCAAAAAGAAAATCCTCCTGGCATCTAACCGAGCTCAATGCTTATCTAAGTTCATTCATTCATAGGCAGTCCCTCGAAATCGAGGCAGACTTGCTTCCACTTTAAAAGTGAGTTCTTAGGTGACTGTACAGTCCAATATGGGAATTACAGTCTCTGTCACAGGTGGAACAGACAGTTATTGAAGGAAAGGGTAGGTGGGGAGTCTGGTTTGCTGCATGCTCCTTCCGCTTCCTACGCTTGCTTTCTGCATGTTCTCGGCGACGAGACTTGATGTGTTCAGCGCCCTCCCGGAAGCTCTTCCTCCACTTAGTGTGGTCTTTGGCCAGGGACTCCCACGTGTCGGTGGGAATGTTGCATTTTATCAAGGAGGCTTTGAGGGTGTCCTTGAAATGTTTCCTCTGCCCACCTAGGGCTCGCTTGCCATGTTGGAGTTCCAAATAGAGCGCTTGCTTTGGGAGTCTTGTGTCAGGCATGCGAACAATGTGGCCCGCCCAACGGAGCTGGTCGAGTGTGGTCAGTGCTTCGATGCTGGGGATGTTGGCCTGATCGAGAACACTGACATTGGTGCGTCTGTCCAGGGGATTTGCAGGATCATGCGGAGACATCGTTGGTGGTATTTCTCCAGTGATTTGAGATGTCTACTGTCTATGGTCCATGTCTCTGAGCCATACAGGAGGGCGGGTATCACTGCAGCCCTATAGACCGAGTTTAGTGCCAGATTTGAGGGCCTGATCTTCAAAAATTCCTCAGGCGGCTGAAGGCTGCACTGGCGCACTGGAGGCAGTGTTGAACCTTGTCATCAATGTCTGCCCTTGCTGATAATAGGCTCCCAAGGTATGGAAAGTGGTCCACGTTTTCTAAGGCCACGCCATGGATCTTCATGACTGGGGGCAGTGCTGTGTAGTGGGGTCAGATGTTCACTAGTTCTCCTGAACATAACTAATTCAAATAGTCTATCCATTATGGACACAGTTTGGTCCCTTCATTATTTTGAAGAACTCAAACAAATCTCCGATGTATACGCTTTTCTATAGTAAAATGACCCAGCTCTCTAAGAATATTGTAGCGTAAGGGTTTTTAAACCAGGTATCAATCTAGTCAGCCTCCTCTGAATCTTTTCCAGGACCTCTATATCACCTGCCAAGTGAGACGATGCAAACTGGACACACTATTCTAGGTGATGCTTAACCAAGGTCTTGTACAAGGACACTATAATGCTTTTTGTTTCATTCAATCCCCATCGCTTATGCCATCCACACTTATCACGGGCAGCCGCCTATAGACACTAACCATTTCTCAATCCCATCAGGGTCAATTACAAAGGCATCACTTACAACATATTAGGCATATGTTTCAGGCAGTTCAATAGGTTCCTCGATAAATTTGCACCTCTTTAATTCCATGTATTTACCAATTTATATAAGTATAGTGCTAATAGCATGCATGTCGTTTAACTAATGTAGTTGTGAAATGGGCCTTTTGTCTCGTTAATTGGATTCTACCTGAGAATGAAACAATTTCCAACAAGGCTTCCCTTTATCAAGGCATTAAAATAGAGTCATGAAGGAGAAGAAGGGCAGAGGGAGGGACCCACAATCGAAACAGGCCATAGATTCACAGGCTGCCGTTTAATTCTTAGAACCTGAATAGTTTTCGATTTCAGCCTCAGAAAGAATTCCAAGGTTGTTGCCAACAGTCTATTTGCTTTTGCTATAGCTTCATGGCATTGGTTGTGAACCTGTAGAATCTCATGTGCTCTATCACCTCGGTCTCTTTACTGCTCAACAGATTTTAGTTATGAATTCTGCATGATATACACATGCTTGCCATTAGCCCTACACAAGTGCATAAAAATACAATTATCTACATTAAATATCATCTGCCAGATGTGGTCCCATTCTTTCATCACAGCAAAATCAGATCGCAGTTGTTTTTTTCACAATCAAGATCCTAACACTGGACATAGAAACATAGAAACATAGAAAATAGGTGCGGGAGTAGGCCATTCGGCCCTTCGAGCTTGCACCACCATTCAATAAGATCATGGCTGATCATTCACCTCAGTACCCCTTTCCTGCTTTCTCTCCATACCCCTTGATCCCTTTAGCCATAAGGGCCATATCTAACTCCCTCTTGAGTATAGCCAATGAACTGGCATCAACAACTCTCTGCGACAGGGAATTCCACAGGTTAACAACTCTCTGAGTGAAGAAGTTTCTCCTCATCTCAGTCCTAAATGGCCTACCCCTTATCTTAAAAGTCACTCTCCACCTTAATAAAGAATTGTACCATATTATGGTCACTCTTCCCCAAGGGGCCTCGCACAACAAGATTGCTAATTAGTCCCTTCTCATTACACATCACCCAGTCTAGGATGGCCAGCTCTCTAGTTGGTTCCTCGACATATTGGTCAAGAAAACCATCCCTAATACACTCCAGGAAATCCTCCTGCACCGCATTGCTACCAGTTAGGTTAGCCCAATCTATATGTAAATTAAAGTTGCCCATGATAACTGCTGTACCTTTATTGTACTTCTTGTTTGATGCTATCCCCAACATCACTACTACTATTTGGTGGTTTGTACACAACTCCCACCAGCGTTTTCTGCCCTTTGGTATTCCGTAGCTCCATCCATACAGATTCCACATCATCCAAGCCAATTGTCCTTCCTTACTATTGCATTAATTTCCTCTTTAACCAGCAACGCCACCTCGCCTCCTTTTCATTTCTGTCTATCCTTCTTAAATGTTGAATACCCTTGGGTGTTGAGTTCCCTGGAGCCATGTCTCTGTGATGCCAATTACATCATATCCCTTAACTACTATCTGCGCAGTTAATTCGTCCACCTTATTCCGAATACTCCTCGCATTGAAGCACAGAGCGTTCAGGCTTGTCTTTTTAACACACTTTGCCCCTTTAGAATTTTGCTGTAATGTGGCCCTTTTTGTTTTTTGCCTTGGATTTCTCTGCCCTCCACTTTTACTATTCTCCTTTCTATCTTTTGCCTCTGTCTCCCTTTTATTTCCCTCCGCCTCCCTGCATAGGTTCCCAACCCCTGCCATATTAGTTTAACTCCTCCCCAACAGCATTAGCGAATACTCCCTCTAGAACATTGGTTCCGGTCCTGCCCAGGTGCAGACCGTCTGGTTTGTACTGGTCCCACCTCCCCCAGAACCGGTCCCAATGTGCCAGGAATTTGAATCCCTCCCTTGTGCACCACTCCTCAAGCCACGTATTCATCTGAGCTATCCTGCGATTCCTATTCTGACTAGCATGTGGCACTGGTAGCAATCCTGAGATTACTACTTTTGAGGTCCTACTTTTTAATTTAGCTCCTAGCTCCCTAAATTCGTCTCGTAGGACCTCATCCCATTTTTTACCTATATCGTTGGTACCTAATATGCACCATGACAACTGGCTGTTCACCCTCCCTTTTCAGAATGTCCTGCACCCGCTCCGAGACATCCTTGACCCTTGCACCAGGGAGGTAACATACCATCCTGGAGTCTCGGTTGCGGCCGCAGAAACGCCTATCTATTCCCCTTACAATTGAATCCCCTATCACTATCGATCTCCCACATTTTTTCCTGCCCTCCTGTGCAGCAGAGCCACCCATGGTGCCATGAACTTGGCTGTTGCTGCCTTCCCCTGATGAGTCACCCCTCTCAATAGTACCCAAAGCGGTGTATCTGTTTTGCAGGGGGATGACCGCAGGGGGCCTCTGCACTACCTTCCTTGCACTGCTCTTCCTGTTGGTCACCCGTTCCCTATCTGCCTGTGTACCCTTTACCTGTGGTGTTATGTAATGATGTGTGTATCGTCCCAGTATCTTAAATGTAATGTAAGCACTATGCCACACCACAGAGGGCGCTGTGGTGGGAAACCCTGTAGTACCTGCAACAGGCACTATAGAAGGCTGACCACCACACCTGAGAGGTACTCTGGAGCTAAATAAGAAAGGACGAAGGTTACAGCAGTTAGACTTACACCAGACCGTGTGGAGTCAGTGATTTGTGTGCTACATACACCACATTGGCAACGAGGAAGCGGACGAACTCCACGCAACCATGGCTACTCTGGGCTCGCTAAAGGATTTTACCGTGGGTAATGATTGGGAGGCCTTCACGGAAAGGCTCGAGTATTACTTCACAGCAAACGACCTGACGGAGGACACATACGCAATGAGAGATAAGCATAAGGCGATATTGCTCTCCAGTTGTGGAGATGAGGTTTACTGTCTCGTCAGGGATTTGCTGGCACCTGGGAGCGCCAGGGACAAGTCATACGAGGAGCTGACTGAACTCATTCGTGACCAGTTGAAACCGAAGGAGAGCATCCTCACGGCCAGATTCAAATTTTACCATTACTGCAAACCTGAGGGCCAGGATGTCACCAAATATGCTGCGGACCTCAGGAGACTCGCGGCGCCATGTGATTTTGGCGCACACCTTGACGTGGCTTTGCGGGATGTTTTCGTTAAGGGGATTGGCCACGATGGCCTCCTTCACAAGCTGCTGGCCACGGAACCCACAGCCACTCTGACAAAGGCCATCACCATCAGCCGGGCACATATGACCTCGACTTGCAGCACCAAGCAAATAATCCACACAATCTCGAACCCGGCAGGCACTGTCCACAGGATAGCGCCCACCACGGACAAAACTGAAGAACGTGGCTCTGCCCGGGGCAGAGAGCATGGACCTCGGGATCCTGGAATTCAGAGTCCGCTGAGGGGGGCCAATCAAGCAGCACCATGCTGGCGTTGTGGAGGAAGCCATGGGGCTCACCGGTGCAGGTTTGCGGAGTATACGTGCAATACCTGCCACGTTAAAGGGCCACCTTCAGCGTATGTGTAAAAGAAATCAGACTCACCATGTGGCTGAGGAGATGGGGGATGATCTACTGTTCAGCGAGGAGCAGGCAGAAGATGATGAGATGTTGGGACTGTACACGTTTACCGACGATTCGCCCCCATTGATAAGGGAAGTAAAAATCAATGGAGTCCCAGTGAGTATGGAAGTGAACACGGGCTCAGGTCCGTCGTTGATGAGTCAGAGAACTTTTGATAAACTGTGGATTAACCCAGCTGCATGACCCAAGCTGTCCTGGTCACGGCGAAGCTGATACCGACACCAGGGAACTAATACCTGTTCTTGGCAGAGCGATGGTGCAGGTATCCCACGGGGACGAGACGCACGGTTTACCTTTGTGGGTCGTTGCAGGCGATGGGCCAACACTCCTTGGCCGGAGGTGGATGGAGACGGTCCGTGGGAGCTGGGAAGACTTCATCACCCCACAGGCTGCTGCTCCATGGGGTGCTGCGTGCCCCGGGTCCCCAGAGAGCAGCGCAGACCGAGCTGGAGCTGCAGCCTCAATCCACCCACAGGCAAGCCCCAGGCCCGGACCTCACACAGAGACCCTGCAGCCTCAGCCCCCACAGGCAAGCAGCCCTGCAGAGCGGGGCCTAGTGTGGGGGGGGGTGAGCCGGCGGGGTGTGAGGCATCCAGGATGGCCGGTGGTTTGGAAGAACCCCGCCGAGGAAGCTGCTGTCGGGCGGGCCCCACCGAGGAAGTTGCCGTTGGGCGGGCCCCGACGAGGAGCTGTTAGTGTTGGGCGGTGGCAGCAGCTGGAGGTCGGCGGCCACATGGGAGGCCGCTACGGAGGCCGCGGGGGACGCGGCAAGTGCAGCCGCTGGAGAGACTACGACAGCCGCAGGAGAGGCGGCAAGTCAGGTGGCAGCGGAGGGGAGCGGAGGTTGCGACGGCGGAGGGCATCTGGAGCGGCGGAGAAGAAGATGGCGGCGGCATCGTGTCAGAGCAGCAGAGCATCAAAGATGGCGGTGCCCAAGGAGAAGCCTCGTGGAATCCTCCTGCATCAAAGATGACGCCTTAAAAAGGAAATGCACCCGGGAGTCTTAAAAGGGCCTTACCAAGAGGTGGTCCCCACAAAGGACTTCTGTAAGGCAGAGCGAGTCTCAAATGAGCTATGTTAATGTGAGATAGTGAATTTATAATAAGAATTACTTTTTTAATGCTGAATGGCCACTGTATTTATGTAAAATAATGGATGAAGTACAATTAATGATAACGGCTAACAAGGAAATCAAGGATCCGTTACCAGTCAATAATCAGTTAATGTACCAGATAATATGTACCATACTAATGCACTGTCTATGTCCACCTGCCTTCCGTTGGACAAGTGTGATGTTATGTAATGATGTGTGTATCGTTGTCCTGCGTCCTGGTGGGGGCGGGGGGGAAGGTGATGTTATGTAATGATGTGTGTATCGTCCCAGTACCTTAAATGTAATGTAAGCACTATGCCACACCACAGAGGGCGCTGTGGTGGGAAACCTGGAAGTACCTGCAACAGGCGCCATATAAGGCTGACCACCACACCTGAGAGGCACTCTGGAGCTGAACAATAAAGGACGAAGGTCACAGCAGTTAGATTTACACCAGACCATGTGGAGTCAGTGATTTGTATGCTACATACACCACATGTGGTGTGACCAACTCGCTAAACGTGGTATTCATGTCATTCTCAGCATCGTGGATGCTCCAGAGTTCATCCACCTGCAGCTCCAGTGCCACAATGCAGTCTGTCAGGATTTGCAGACAGATGCATTTCCTGCTCACGTAGTTGTCAGGGACACCGGAAGCCTCCCTGAATTCCCACATAGTACAGGAGGAGCAAAACATGTGTCCGAGCTCTCCTGCCATGACTTAACCCTTGGATTAACTTAATTGGGCAACAACAATGCTAAAAGGTTACTTACTGATAAAGAAAAGAAAAAGAAAAAGTAATTACCAATCACCAGCCAATCACTTACCCCCTTGGCTGTGACGTCACCTTTCGATTTCTTTCTACTTCTTTTTGCCTTCTCCCTGTGGCTGCACTGACTAGCCTTTATAGGCCTCTCGACGCTCCCCGGACTGCCCAAACTCCTCCGACAAATCATTCATCCATATTATTAACATAGAAAGTGAAGAGTAAGGGTCCGAACACTAATCACTGTCAACATCAACATAGGCAGTCCCTCGAAATCAAGTAAGACTTGCTTCCACTCTAAAAGTGAGTTCTCAGGCGGCTGTACAGTCCAACACAGGAATTACAGTCTCTGTCATTGGTGGGACAGACTGGTTGAAAGGAAGGTCGGTGGGGAGTCTGGTTTGTCGCCTGCTCCTTCAGCTGTTTGCACTTGGTTTCTGCATGCTCTCAGCGACGAGACTCAAGGTGCTCAGCGCCCTCCCGGATGCTCTTCCTCCGCTTAGGTCTTGGGCCGGTGGGGATGTTGCATTTTATCAAGTAGGCTTTGAGAGTGTCCTTGAAATGTTTCCTCTGCCCGTCTGGGGTTCGCTCGCTTGCCATGTTGGAGTTCCGAGTACAGTGCTTGCTTTGGGTGTCTTGTGTCAGGCATGCGGACGATGTGGCCCGCCCAATGTAGCTGGTCGAGTGTGGTCAGTGCTTCGATGCTGGGGATGTTGGCCTGATTGAGAACACTGACGTTGGAGCATTTATCCTCCCAGCGGATTTGCAGGATCTTGCGGAGGCAGCTCTGGTGGTACTTCTCCAGCGATTTGAGGTTTCTACTGTATATGGTCCATGTCTCTGAGCCATATAGGAGTTCTTGTATCACTGCTGCCCTGTAGACCATAAGCTTGGTGTCAGATTTGAGGTCCTGGTCTTCAAACACTCCCTTCCTCAGGTGACCGAAGGCTGCACTGGAGGCGGTGTTGGACCTCGTTGCCGTTGTCTGCCCCTGCTGATAGTAGGCTCCCGAGGTATGGAAAATGGTTCACGTTGTCCAAAGCCGCGCCGTGGATTTTGATGACCGGGGGGCAGTGTTGTGTGGCGGGGTCAGGTTGGTAGAGGACCTTTGTCTTACAGATGTTTAGTTTAAGGCCCATGCTTTCGTACGCCTCGGTGAAGATGTTGACAATGGCTTGGAGTTCAGCCTCTGAATGTGCGTAGATGCAAGCGTCGTCCGCATACTGTAGTTCGATGACAGAGGATGGGACGACCTTGGATCTAGCCTGGAGGCGACAAAGGTGGAACAGGTTCCCATTGGTTCTATAGTTTAGTTCCACTTCAGAGGGAACTTGTTGAGCGTGAGATGGAGCATCGCAGCAAGGAAGATCGAGAAGAGCGTTGGCGCGATGATGCAGCCCTGCTTGACCCCGATCCAGATGTGGATTGGGCCTGTGGTGGATCCATTGGTCAGGATCATGGCATGCATGTCGTTGTGGAGCAGGCGGCGGATGATGACAATCTTTTGGGGGCAGCCGAAACGGAGGAGGACGCTCCATAGCACCTCATGGTTGACAGTGTCAAAGGCCTTTGTGAGGTCAAAGAAGGCCATGTACAAGGATTGGTACTGTTCCCTGCATTTCTCTTGTAGTTGTCGCGTGGTGAAAATCATGTCCATTGTACCCCTTAGTAGACGGAATCCGCATTGTAACTCCGGGAGGAGTTCTTCAACCACAAGGAGAAGATAGTTGAGGAGGATTCTTGCGATGACTGTCCCAGTGGCCGGCAACAGGGAGATTCCTCTATAGTTGCCGCCCATTGGACTTGTCCCCTTTTTTGAAGATGGTCCCGATTGCGGCATCTCTGAGATCTCCCAGCATGCTCTCCTCCTTTCAGATAAGAGAGATGAGGTCATGCATTCATGACAATAGTGCTTCTCCACCATACTTTAGTGTCTCAGCGGGGATTACATCTGCTCCTGATGCCTTGTTGTTCTTGAGCTGTTCTTAATCACTGTGGGAACCTATTGGTAACAGGTCATCATGCAAAACCAAACCCATTACTAACAATCCTCTACCTACAAGAGTGCAACTAATTCCTTATTCAATCCAGCTTCTGTCTACCAGTCCCACAGGACTCTATCTTATAAAGTAACCTATTATGTGGCTGCTTGTCTGAAGTTCTTTGAAAATCCAAGTTTATGATGTTGACTGGCCTGCCTTCAACCACCAACCTCGTCATCTCTTCAAAAAATTCAACCAGGTTGGTAAGGCTTGAAATTGTCCCTTTGCAAAAGGCCCGTTAGAGCCCCCGGGCCTTTCGTCCGCAAAAAATACAGGCAAGTAGAATCAAAGAAAACCCAAAGATATTTTACAATTGCATAAAGAGCAAGAGGATAACTAAAGTGGCAGAAGTGACCCGCCCGGAACTGCCCCAGAATGCCACGGATGAAACTGGCTTTGTGCTGAGCCCCATAATCTTCTCCACGGGCGGCGGTGCACACAACGCTGAGCATCTCCGATAGCACTCGGACAATTTTTTCAAGTTAAAAACCCAAATTATTTAGCCAATATGTAGCAAGCCTAACAAGAGGGGGGCAGTGCAGGATTTATTGTTCGGGAATGAAGCTGGCCACATGGAAGGAGTATCAGTGGGAGAGCATTTTTGTGGTAGTGATCATAATTCAGTTAGTCTTAACATGATTATGGATAAGGACAAAGAAAAAACAGGAATACGGGTTCTGAATTGGGGGAAGGCCAATTTTACTAGGCTGAGAAGTGATTTAGCAAAAGTGGACTGGAAACAGTTACTTGACGGTAAATCAGTGCCAGAGCAGTGAGAGGCATTAAAGAGGGAGGTACATGGAGTTCAGGGTAAACATGTTCCCTCAAAGAAAAAGAGTAGAACTGCCAAATTTACAGTCCCTGGATAACAAGGTGCATACAGGATAAGATAAGGCAAAAAGGAAAGCCGATATCAGATACTGTGAGCTCAATACTACAGAAAGCCTAGAAGAACATAGAAAGTGCAGGGATGAAATAAAGAAGGAAATTAGGAAAGCAAAAAGAGGGCATGAGAAAACACTGGGAAGTAGGATCAAAAAAAACCCAAAGATATTTTACAATTACACAAAGAGCAAGAGGATAAGGAAAGAGTAGATCCTATTCTGGATCAAAATGGTGATCTAGGTGTGGAGACGGAGGATGTAGGTAAGGTACTTAACGAATACTTTGTGGCTGTCTTCACAAAAGAGGGGGACAATGCCGACATTGAAATTCAGGAGGAAGATAGTGAAATATTGGATGGGATAAACATAGTTAGACAGGGGGGGCCAAAATTGAGCCCCGCCCCAAACAGGGCACCCCTACCGTTTTTTGAAGTTATTCTCCGCCCCAATCCATGCTCTGTGCCCCGCTAAAACCGGCCCTGAAAACCTCGGCGGGGCAATGGAAGCTGGCTGCTTGCCCAGAAGAACTTACTGCTGCCATTACCACCCCTCTGAGGCAAAAACAGAGGCAGCAACGAGCCGAAAATCAAGCCCATGATCGACAGGGTTGTGGACCTCGTGCTGGAAGGTGGGTAGCTCTTTTTTGACTGGCACGGACACAATGGACCAAATGGCCTTCTTCTGCATTGTAAATTTTCTCTGATTCTATGAATTCCGGGTCACTTTCCTTCCCTTGGCGCCGGGCGATATATTTTTACTTTATTCGAATTATGTGCCCCAAACCTGGCATGGGGCAATTTCGCCCCCGATCTTTCTTTCCAAAAGGCACATTGAGATTCTTTCATAACTCCCTCTCTGTCCAGGTGGTCAGACAGATTATTTTTCAAATGGTGACAAGCTAGAAACAGCGGAGATCCAAAGAGATTTTGGGGTCCACGTACACAGATCACTAAAATATAGCAGTCAGGAACAAAAAATATTCCAAAAGGCTAATGGAATGCTAGCCTTTATAATTAGAGGGTAAGAACTTAAAGGACAGGAAGTTATGCTACAGCTATACAAAGCCCTGGTTGGATCACATCTGGAATACTGGGTACAGTTCTGGGCGCCGCATCTTGAAAGGCCTTGGAAGGAGTGTAGCGCTGATTCACCAGGGCTCCAAGGCTTGTTATCCCTGGAAAATAGAAGGTTAGGCAGTGATTTGATTGAGGTTTAGAGGAGTATGAAAGGAATCGATAGGGTAGATAGAGAGAGACTTTTTCTGCTGATGATGGAGTCTAAGACAAGGGGACATAAACTTAAAATCAGAGCCAGGCTATTCAGGAGAGAAGTTAGGAAACACCTCCTCACACAAAGCGTGGTAGAAGTGTGGAAATCTCTCTCACAAAAAGCAGTAGACACGAGCTCGATTAATAATTGTAAATCTGAGATTGATATATTTTTGCTAGACAAGGGTATAAAAGGCTATAGAACCAAGGCAGGTGGATGGAGTTGAGGTACAGATTAGCAATGATCTCATTGAATGGGGGAACAGGCTTGAGGGGCTGAATGGCATCCTCCTGTTCCCTATGTTCCAATCACTGATGATTCATTTGACCAACTAGCCTATAATTTCCCAGTTCTGATGTTTTATTTAATATTGGCACAACATTGGCCTCCTTCCAATCCTTGGGAGCAATCCCTGACTCTAGCAAGCTGTTAAATTTAAAACCAGGAGCTCACTTAGCACAGCTTCCATTTCTTTGAGCACCCTCAGATAAATGAAGTCAGACCTCGGAGGTCAATCTGCTTTAAGACCCTTTGGGGGAGAAATTTGCATTGCTTGTGCCTCCCTGGGGGCGTTAATAGGGTACAAACAACTTCTCGCCCGGGGCACAGGGCCGCTACAGATTCCCACGAAATTCCGCAGGAGTTAGTGGAAGCACTAACCGGTAGTGCCCCTCTCCTGCCAGTAGCGCCCAGAGCCGCTGCACCGGCGATGTCGACGTCATCACCGTGCGCAGCGACCCATTTGCATCCCGTGAGGCTGCCGCGGGCGATGTCTGTGCTAACCTCACGAGTCGCGGACCGGGCTTCAGGCCGCTCACGGGGCGAAAATCAAAGGGGGGGTGCGGCGCCAACATTTAAAAAAATGTCCGACATACCAGCCACAGCCTTGTTGTCCTGAAATCGCGGAGTCCGTGGCGTGATGTTACGGCCCGGCACTCCATTTCTGCGCTGGGCTGCTTCCACGGCACCCCGCTCCCCGGTAGTGTAGCGGTGACCCCTTCTCCCCAATGCAGAGCTGGCAGCGTGCCCTCCACTTTAACGGAAGGCGAGGGCCCTGTATTCCATCCATTGCATCCACTTCCTCTCGGGGGCGGTAACCCCAATTTCACTGCCAGGGCGGGACTTCTGCACCTGGTACAGGAAGCCCCGCCTCGTCTCGGTATTTCGTCCCCTTTATTATTTTTCCAGGCTGATACCCACATCCACTTTTACCCTTGCAACTTTAGGGTCAACTGTACAAAACATTCATGGTAGCTAAGAATGCTCTACTGGAGTGAATACTGATGTAAAACAGGCATTTAAAACCTCTGCCACATCCCGAGAGTTCACCTGAATCTGCTCTGAGAAATTCTTTAATGGCCCTCTGCAGTCCTTCAGCACTCTCTGACTTCTAACATAGCTAAAAATGATTTTACTATTGTTGCCGCAATTGCCCCAGCCTTCTTCTTCAATGATCTTTTGGCCACTCTGATGGCAGCTGTTTGTTGCCTTTGGCTGAGCTCAATTACCATTCCCTGTTCTCCTGGGAGTTAATTTTCTTTTAGTCTGAAAAAATATTTTTGACAGATAAAACTAGTAAGCTACTTCAGCTTTGTTTTCCTATGTGCCTTTCATCTAACTCTTAGGACACCCCAGTAGATTATGGTCAGTGACCCTTATTGAAATGTATCGTTGACACTAAAGGGTTGCCCTATTGACCGGTTTCAGTTCCTCTGCCAGCTTTGCAAAACTAGCCCTCTTGAAATCTGGAACTAGCATTAAATTCTTGGCAGCTTTGGTTTGGTGGAATATATTTATCTCAAAGTATTTTATAAAGCAGAAGCTCAGATAGTGCTATCAGTGTTCCCTGCCCACCCCATCCCTATCATAGTTTATAGAACATGCCAAAGAACAGAGATGGGAATTGTACTGAGTTGAGACTAATGTACATGTTTGACCGGACATGAAAAAACATGAACCTGCAGTTCTTTCATGACTGGGAAATTCCTATGGAATACAGTGTCTTTGAGTAAAAGCACATTGGTGCAGTAATTCATCAGTTCTTCCCCTCACTTGTACTTTGCAGAGAATGATCAATGCCTGTTGCTTTATTTCAAATGGCATTTCACATTTCCATTTTTTTCTCTTTGAAGTTGCTCTTTTTCCATGCATTATGCTCCACCACAAGAGAGGCAGAAAAGAGGCGCCAAGACTCCGATATCTTTGGCTATTCCACGACCAGCTGTTCCAGCTTCCCTTCCTCCCTGTGTGGAAATATCTGACTCCTGCTCTCCACCTTTCCCAAAGTGACATGGCTGAGACCGGTAACTCAGCATGTGAGGAATGAAATTGTACTACACTACAGGACACATCTGCATTTTAGCTCAAAACCACTGTGTCCTACTTTTGTGAAACTTGGAGAAGTCACTTGTTATGCTATTTGAGATGGCCATCATTAATCATGTAAATTAGATTGAATTTGCATGTGGACATCAGGTTAATCATATAAAATATTTCCCTTTATAGCCAAGAAAAACAAACACTATTACTGAAATGTGTTTATCACACTATTTAGGATAATTTGTTGATGAATTATACTAATATGACCTCATTTGCATCTGCACATAATAATTAGAAAACAGATTTTGCCTGATTGCAAGCACTGTCTTTATGAACTTTTAGCAATAAAATCAGTCTGGGATTTTAGATAAGCTATTCATAAATTCTGTTAATTTGGTTTGACATAAAAGATTAGATAAATTGTGTCAGATTCTAACTGAACAATTTTGACTAGGACAAAGGTGATTTGCTTGTCTGATCCCACTTGCAAGAAGCAACCACAGGGACTGGGCAGACGGGGCACAATAGTCTAGATTGGACAGCTTGGCTATTGTCCAAATAATTTATAAAAAATTAATGAAGTGACTGTAACACCATCTTGAAAATAGTTGATTTATTGATTCAATCAAAACTAATTAAAATATATATAAAACAAACTCTAGTTCACAGCAGGACAGGAAACTAGAGACTTTGTGTGCCTATAATTAATTTAATAAAAAGCATGAATTGTGCAAGCAATTCCCAGAAGGAAAAAGAAAACACAAACTGACTATTGGAAGTGTGTGTAAATGAAGACTGTACAATACGTTTTGGTCAGGTACCACTCAGGGAGGGTAAGGGAATATCACTTTTTGTAAAACTACCCGACGCCAGGTATGTAAGCATTATGGTGAGAACAAGTGACAGCTAAATCTTTGCCACACTTTTATTTATTCACCTTCCTGATTTCCTGGATGGGAGGAATGGCCAGTTTCTGTGGTGTCACTTCTATGTGAATCACGGAGCCGGTTTCGTCATTAAGAAGGAGCTGGTCGACCGCCTCAGAGACTTGACAGGATTAGCGAACGTCTCATGACTCTCCGGCTTACCCTATCCTGGAACAAATGCGCCACAGTTATCAGTGCGTACACCCCAACACTTGACGCAACAGGTGAGGCCAAAGAGATATTCTACTCCAGCCTCGAACAATCCCTGTCCCGCGTCCCTACGGACGACAAACTGATCCTCCTCGGCGACTTCAACGCCAGAGTCGGTAAGGACGCAGACATTTGGGGAGGAGTGATCGGCAGAGAGGGGGTAGGGAAAGCCAACTCCAGCGGTACGCTGCTCCTGACAAAATGCCTAGAACACCACCTTGTCATCACCAACACCGTGTTCTGCCAAAGGAACAAGTACAAGGCATCATGGCAACATCCTCGCTCCAAGCACTGGCACCTGTTTGACTACGTCATCATTCGAGCAAGGGATCACAAGGACGTGCGCATCACCCGCGCCATGAAAGGAGCCGCGACTGCTGGACGGACCACCGCCTAATCCATTCCATCATCAACATTAATATAGCCCCAAAGCAATGATGGCAACAGAAGAAATGGCGCAGAAATGGGGCACTCAAAGACCCAGCTAAGAGAGCCTTATACAGCCATCCCTTCACAGCCAACCTGGCGACCCTCGATGACCCTGAGACGCAGAGTGCCCACCGTGCTTGGTCTGCCCTCCAAGCTACCATAACCAGTGCCTGCGAAGAGACACTCGGTCACTCAACCAGGAAACACCAGCACTGGTTTGATGAGAATGACCAGGAGATCCAAGAGCTAATAAATCGCAAGCACAGAGCATTTCTGAATCTAAAACAACAACCCAACTCGGAAGTAGCAATGCAGCTCTACGGACGGATTAAGGGTGAGGTCCAACAAAAAACCTGCTACCTAAAGGTGGGTGGAGAAAGCACAGGAGATTCAACAGCTGGCCGACAGCCAAGACGTGCGAGGATTCTTCACCGGAGCCAAGTCCACCTACGGCCCAATCACCCAAGGCCCCATCCCACAGCTGGCCAAGAAAACACTCATCAAGGACACCAAGGCAGTCAGGATTCGCTGGAAGGAGCACTTCAAAGATCTCCTTAATCGAGAATCTGCCTTTGACATAAGTTTTCTCGACTCCATCCCGCAGCATGCTTCCGACCACCATCTCAGCAAAACCCCAGCCCTGCACAAGGTAGAAAAGGCCATCCATCAGCTCAAGAACAACAAGGCATCAGGAGCAGAAGGAATTCCCACCGATGCACTAAAGTATGGCGGAGAGGCACTATTCGCACGAATGCATGACCTCATCCCTCTTATCTGGAAGGAGGAGAGAATGCTGGGAGATCTCAGAGATGCTGTAATCATGACCATCTTTAAAAAAGGGGACAAGTCTGACTGCAGCAACTACAGAGGAAACTCCCTGTTGTCGGCCACTACGAAAGTCATCGCTAGAATCCTCCTCAACCGTCTTCTCCCTATGGCTGAGGAGCTCTTCCCAGAGTCACAGTGCGGATTCCGTCCACCACGGGGTACAACGGACATAGAAATATAGAAACATAGAAAATAGGTGCAGGAGTAGGCCATTCGGCCCTTCTAGCCTGCACTGCCATTCAATGAGTTCATGGCTGAACATGCAACTTCAGTACCCCATTCCTGCTTTCTCACCATACCCCTTGATCCCCCTAGTAGTAAGGACTTCATCTAACTCCTTTTTGAATATATTTAGTGAATTGGCCTCAACAACTTTCTGTGGTAGAGAATTCCACAGGTTCACCACTCTCTGGGTGAAGAAATTCCTCCTCATCTCGGTCCTAAATGGCTTACCCCTTATCCTTAGACTGTGTCCCCTGGTTCTGGACTTCCCCAACATTGGGAACATTCTTCCTGCATCTAACCTGTCTAACCCCGTCAGAATTTTAAACGTTTCTATGAGGTCCCCTCTCATTCTTCTGAACTCCAGTGAATACAAGCCCAGTTGATCCAGTCTTTCTTGATAGGTCAGTCCCGCCATCCCGGGAATCAGTCTGGTGAACCTTCACTGCACTCCCTCAATAGCAAGAATGTCCTTCCTCAGGTTAGGCGACCAAAACTGTACACAATACTCCAGGTGTGGCCTCACCAAGGCCCTGTACAACTGTAGCAACACCTCCCTGCCCCTGTACTCAAATCCCCTCGCTATGAAGGCCAACATGCTATTTGCTTTCTTAACTGCCTGCTGTACCTGCATGCCAACCTTCAATGACTGATGTACCATGACACCCAGGTCTCATTGCACCTCCCCTTTTCCTAATCTGTCACCATTCAGAAAATAGTCTCTCTCTCTGTTTTTACCACCAAAGTGGATAACCTCACATTTATCCACATTATACTTCATCTGCCATGCATTTGCCCACTCACCTAACCTATCCAAGTCACTCTGCAGCCTCATAGCATCCTCCTCGCAGCTCACAGTGTCATCCGCAAATTTGGAGATACTACATTTAATCCCCTCGTCTAAATCATTAATGTACAATGTAAACAGCTGGGGCCCCAGCACAGAATCTTGCGGTACGCCACTAGACACTGCCTGCCATTCTGAAAAGTACCCATTTACTCCTGCTCTTTGCTTCCTGTCTGACAACCAGTTCTCAATCCATGTCAGCACACTACCCCCAATCCCATGTGCTTTAACTATGCACATTAATCTCTTGTGTGGGACCTTGTCGAAAGCCTTCTGAAAGTCCAAATACACCACATCAACTGGTTCTCCCTTGTCCACTCTACTGGAAACATCCTCAAAAAATTCCAGAAGATTTGTCAAGCATGATTTCCCTTTCACAAATCCATGCTGACTTGGACCTATCATGTCACCTCTTTCCAAATGCGCTGCTATGACATCCTTAATAATTGATTCCATCATTTTACCCACTACTGATGTCAGGCTGACCGGTCTATAATTCCCTGTTTTCTCTCTCCCTCCTTTTTTAAAAAGTGGGGTTACATTGGCTAACCTCCACTTCATAGGAACTGATCCAGAGTCTATGGTATGTTGGAAAATGACTGTCAATGCATCTGCTATTTCCAAGGTCACATCCTTAAGTACTCTGGGATGCAGTCCATCAGGCCCTAGAGATTTAATCGATCTTCAATCCCATCAACTTCCCCAACACAATTTCCCGACTAATAAGGTTTCCCTCAGTTCCTCCTTCTTACTAGACCCTCTGACCCCTTTTATATATGGAAGGTTGTTTGTGTCCTCCTTAGTGAATACCGAACCAAAGTACTTGTTCAATTGGTCTGCCATTTCTTTGTTCCCCGTTATGACTTCCCCTGATTCTGACTGCAGGGGGCCTACGTTTGGCTTTAGTAACCTTTTTCTCTTTACATATCTATAGAAACTTTTGCAGTCCGTCTTAATGTTCCCTGCAAGCTTCCTCTCGTACTCTATTTTCCCTGCCCTAATCAAACCCTTTGTCCTCCTCTGCTGAGTTCTAAATTTTTCCCAGTCCCCAGGTTCGCTGCTATTTCTGGCCGATTTGTATGCCACTTCCTTGGCTTTAATACTATCCCTGATTTCCCTTGATAGCCACGGTTGAGCCACCTTCCCTTTTTTATTTTTACGCCAGACAGGGATGTACAATTGTTGTAGTTCATCCATGCGGTCTCTAAATGTCTGCCATTGCCCATCCACAGTCAACCTCCTAAGTATCATTCGCCAATCTATCCTAGCCAATTCACGCCTCATACCTTCAAAGTTAGCCTTCTTTAAGTTCTGGATCATGGTCTCTGAATTAACTGTTTCATTCTCCATCCTAATGTAGAATTCCACCATATTATGGTCACTCTTCCCCAAGGGGCCTCGCACAACGAGATTGCTAATTAATCCTCTCTCATTACACAACATCCAGTCTAAGATGGCCTCCCCCCTAGTTGGTTCCTCGACATATTGGTCGAGAAAACCATCCCTTATGCACTCCAGGAAATCCTCCTCCACCGTATTGCTTCCAGTTTGGTTAGCCCAATCTATATGCATATTAAAGTCACCCATGATAACTGCTGCACCTTTATTGCATGCACCCCTAATTTCCTGTTTGATGCCCTCCCCAACATCACTACTACTGTTTGGAGGTCTGTACACAACTCCCACTAACGTTTTTTGCCCTTTAGTGTTCTGCAGCTCTACCCATATAGGGCCCAAGTTTCCACATGATTTGCGCCTGATTTTTAGGAGCAACTGGTGGAGAACGGACTATCTTAGAAATCGCAATTCTCCACATTTTTTTTTCTGCAGTTCTAGTCAGGTAGAACAGTTCTACTTTGGAACAGAATTTTTTCTTCAAAAGGGGGCGTGTCCGGCTACTGACGCCTGATTTCAAAGTTTCCACAGTGAAAACGTACTCCAAACTAAAGTAGAATGGAGCAAGTGAAGATTTTTGTAGAACTGAAAAAACCTGTTCTACACATTAAAAAATCAGGCACAGGTTACAAATTTGGCGTCCAGAACGAGGTGGGGGGGGAAGGGAAGTCATTAAATTCTACAATCAATCCTTATTTATACTTCTACAAATATTATACAAATAAATCCAACCTGAATAAACATTTATAAGCAAAGAAAAGATTAAATAAACCATCTTCCTACCTGTGTGAAAGTGCTTCAGCCATCGTTCGTTCTTGTGGGGGGTGGGGAAGGAAACCGCCGTTTGTTGCCATGGAGGGAAGGGAGGGGAAGGAGACAGTGGTTTGTTGCCGTGGAGATAAGGGAGGGGGAGGAAACCGCCGTGTTGTTGCCGTGGAGGGGAGGGAGGGGAAGGAGACAGCGGTTTGTTGCCGCCGCAGGGGAGAGGGAGGGGAAGGAGACAGCGGTTTGTTGCCGCCGCGGAGGGGAGGGAGGGGAAGGAGACAGCGGTTTGTTGCCGTGGAGGGGAGGGAGGGTGTGGAAACCGCCGTGTTGTTGCCGTGGAGGGTGGGGAGGGGAAGGAGACAGTGAGAAGGGTAGCCTCAGTGCTGATGTGCTGATGGCAATGTGCTTTTATTAAAAAATGTTCAAAAATTAAACAGCTACAAAGAACTACAAAAATGGCCGAGTGCCAATGTTTCCTTCACACTGCGCGTGCGCGAACGCTCCAACGCGCACGCGCAGCGTTGCCGGCAGGAAAAAAACTAATTTAAATAGTACCCGCCCCCTCCCACTTACAAAATCGGCGCGAGTGTAGGCTCCGCCCCCCTGGGCGCCGCGCCAAACAGACAAGGAGCTGCAAAGCGCTCGAGAATAGCGGTTTTTTTTTCTGCCGCCGTTTTAGGCGCGAAAAATGGGCGCCCAGCTCGGAGGGGGCGCCCGTTTTTTATCCTGTGGAAACTTGGGCCCATAGATTCCACATTATCCAAGCTAATGCCCTTCCTAACTATTGCATTAATCTCCTCTTTAACCAGCAATGCTACCCCACTTCCTTTTCCTTTTATTCTATCCTTCCTGAATGTTGAATACCCATGGAACCTTGTGCTCATGTCTAGGGAGAGATCAAGTGAACACTGCAAGTGTAAGCCCTGTTTCCCTGCAGTCAGCAGGCTAAGATGCTGCATTATTAGAATATACGTGTTAAATTTATCAGTCAGAATCCTGCTGTTTACTGCATAAGTTAACTCTAGGAAGTTTCAATTATTCATTAAGCAAGCCTTCTCCTTTCCTAAAGTCTGTGAAGAGCTAATGAGAGCTCAGGCTGGTGGCTTCATCATTATCTAACAGTAATACAGGGAGACACACACAAACTATCCTGATGCTACTATCAAAATGTACAATGTGGATTTGCAGCGAGTATAAAATGGTGTTGTATTTGAAAACTATGTCATCCTGATTTTCCAATCAATTTATTTTAAATGGATTAATGTTGACATTAAAGTAACACCAATCAGATAATCCAGGTTTATATGTCACTGTGAATTATGTAATGCCTAGTTCTGTTCGCAATAAGCAGCTTAATCAAATCTATGGGCTCAATTTTCCCCAGTGATTTGCGCCGTTTTTTTGGCGCGCACCGCTTTTTTTGGCTTGAGTTAAAAAATCCAAGTTTCCACAATCAATGTGCACCAGCGTAACTCAGTTAGTTACGATTTTTTAGGGGTTTTTTTGCCTCATGGTGGCGTAACCTGATGTCTGCACCAGTTTTTCTCAATTATGTAAGTTTGGCCAATTTAAATTTCTCCTCGGTCGGCAAATGTGACCATTCCCGAAAAACCTTCTGGTTACTTAAGTAAAACCAGCGCACATCAAAAAATCGATGCAGAAAGACACCATTGTTTTTATGCAAAGTTTTGGAAGGAGTGAAGAACACTTAAACATACATAGTAAAGCTTCAATTTTCTTTCCTTAAAATGCAGGAAATGGAAGTTTAATGGAATTCTTTAAGTTTTCACCTCCCCTTTTCCTAATCTGTCACCATTCAGATAATAGTCTGTCTCTCTGCTTTTACCACCAAAGTGGACAACCTCACATTTATCCACATTATACTTCATCTGCCATGCATTTGCCCACTCACCTAACCTATCCAAGTCGCTCTGCAGCCTCATAGCATCCTCCTCGCAGCTCACACTGCCACCCAACTTAGTGTCATCCGCAAATTTGGAGATACTACATTTAATCCCCTCGTCTAAATCATTAATGTACAGTGTAAACAGCTGGGGCCCCAGCACAGAACCTTGCGGTACCCCACTAGTCACTGCCTGCCATTCTGAAAAGTCCCCATTTACTCCTACTCTTTGCTTCCTGTCTGACAACCAGTTCTCAATCCATGTCAGCACACTACCCCCAATACCATGTGCTTTAACTTTGCACATTAATCTCTTGTGTGGGACCTTGTCGAAAGCCTTCTGAAAGTCCAAATATACCACATCAACTGGTTCTCCCTTGTCCACTCTACTGGAAGCATCCTCAAAAAATTCCAGAAGATTTGTCAAGCATGATTTCCCTTTCACAAATCCATGCTGACTTGGACCTATCATGTCACCTCTTTCCAAATGCACTGCTATGACATCCTTAATAATTGATTCCATCATTTTACCCACTACCGATGTCAGGCTGACCGGTCTATAACTCCCTGTTATCTCTCTCCCTCCTTTTTTAAAAAGTGGGGTTGCATTGGCTACTGTCCACTCCATAGGAACTGATCTAGAGTCAATGGAATGTTGGAAAATGACTGTCAATGCATCCACTAATTCCAAGGCCACCTCCTTAAGTACTCTGGGATGCAGTCCATCAGGCCCTGGGGATTCATCGGCCTTCAAACTCATCAATTTCCCCAACACAATTTCCCGACTAATAAGGATTTCCCTCAGTTCCTCCTCCTTACTAGACCCTCCGCCCCCTTTTATATCCGGAAGGTTGTTTGTGTCCTCCTTAGTGAATACCGAACCAAAGTACTTGTTCAATTGGTCCGCCATTTCTTTGTTCCCCGTTATGACTTCCCCTGATTCTGACTGCAGTGGACCTACGTTTGTCTTTACTAACCTTTTTCTCTTTACATATCTCTTTACATGATCTTCATGGTGTGACAACTGCAAGACAAATCCAGGGAACATCACCAACCCTTGTACATGGCCTTCTTTGACCTCACAAAGGACTTTGACACTGTTAACCGTGAGGGACAATGGAGTGTACTCTTCCGTTTCAGCTGCCCCAAAGGTTTGTCACCATTCTCCGCCTGCACCACGATGACATGCAAGCCGTGATCCTGACCAATCCACTACTGACCCAATCCACGTCGGGACCGGGGTCAAGCAGGACTGCATCATTGCGCCAACCCTCTTCTCGATCTTCCTCGCTTCAATGCTCCAACTCACTCTCAACAAGCTCCCCGCTGGAGTGGAACTAAACTACAGAAACAGTGCGAACCTGTTCAACCTTCGTCGCCTCCAGGCTAGATCCAAGACCGTTCCATCCTCTGTCTTCGAACTACAGTACGTGGACGACGCTTGCATCTGCGCACATTCAGAGGCTGAACTCCAAGCCATCGTAAACATCTTCACCGAAGCGTATGAAAGCATGGGCCTTACACTAAACATCCGTAAGACAAAGGTCCTCCACCAACCTGACCCCGCCACACAGCACTGTGCCCCAGTCATCAAAATCCACGATCCAGCCTTGGACAACGTGGACCACATTCCATACCTGGGAAGCCTACTAGCAGCAAGGGCAGACATCAACGACGATGTCCAACACTGCCTCCAGTGCACTAGCTCAGCCTTCGGTCGCCTGAGGAAGAGAGTGCTCAAACATCAAGCCCTCAAATCTGGCACCAAGCTTATGGTCTAAAGGGCTGTATTGATACCTACCCTCCTGTATGGCTCAGAGATGTGAGCCATATACAGGGGACACCTCAAATCGCTGGAGACATACCACCAACAATGTCTCTGCAAGATCCTGCAAAACCCCTGGGGGGGATAGACACACCAACGTCAATGTTCTCGATTCGGCCAACATCCCCAGCATCTGACCACACTGACCACACTCGACCAGCTCTGTTGGGTGGGCCATACTGTCCGCATGCCCGACACAAGATTCCCAAAGCAAGCGCTCTACTCGGAACTCCTACACAGCCGGCGATCCCCAGGTGAGTAGAGGAAACGTTTCAAGGACACACTCAAAGCCTCCTTGATAAAGTGCAACATCCCCACCTAGGAATCCCTGGCCCAAGACCACCCTGAGTGGAGGAAGAGCATCCGGGAGGGCGCTGAGCATCTCGAGACTAGTCGGTGAGAGCATGCAGAAAACAAGCACAGGCAGCGGAAGGAGCATGCGGCAAACCAGACTCCCCACCCACACTTTCCTTCAATGACTGTCTGTCCCCACCTGTGGCAGAGACTGTCATTCCCGTATTGGACTGTACACTGAGAACTCACTTACTGGGCCCAAGTTTTGGCTGGAGTTGCTCCCATTTTTTTGGAGCAACTAGTTTAGTTTGAAATATCTTAGACATCGCAATTCTCAGCATTTAGTTTGTTCCAGTTCTAGTGAGTTTGTTTTGTTTCATTTTAGTTCAGTTTTTTTTTCAAAAGGGGGTGTTACCAACCACTTATGCCTGTTTTGCAAGTTTAGGCAATGAAAAGTTACTCCAAGCTAACTTAGAACGGTGTAAGTGTTGACTTTTGTACGCTCAGAAAAACCTTGCGTACACTTTAGAAATTAGGTGCAGGTAGCCAGAGATGGGTGGGGGGGGGGGGAGGGAAGTTAGAGGGAAGTTAGGGGATTTTCCAAAGCATTAAACACTTCACTTTTAGCAATAAAGAGCCATCATCAATAATAAATTATAAATAAATCAATAAATTAATCAATCAATAAATCAATAAATAAAAAAATAAATAAAAATCAATCAATAAATCAGTAAGTATAAAATTATTACTGCAGCACCTATCCGTTCGGGAGCACCGGGAGCCCTCCAACAGCATACGCAGCCCTGCATGCCGAGGAGGTGGTCGGGTGGGGCATGCCGAAGAGCTGGTCGGGCGGGCCCTGCTGCCGAGGAGGTGTTCAGGCGAGGCTCGCCACCGGGGAAGAGTTCGGGCAGGCCCCACCGCCGAGGAGGTGGTCGGGTGGGGCCCGCCGAAGAGCTGATCGGACTGCCCCATCGCGGAGGAGGTGTTCGGGTGGGCCGGCGAGGAGGCCTCGAGGTAAGGGCAGTGGCGATGAGGCGAAGCCCGAGGTCGGGCAGTGGTGAGGCGAGGGACGGTGAGGCAGGCAGGTCAATTGGCCTGGGATAGGGGCGGCGAACAGTGCGACGGCCCTTCGGCCAGGGATAGGGTCGCCTGGAGACAGGACGCACTGGGAGGGCCAGGAGCTACTGCGCATGCGCACAGACTTCACTGTGCACGCGCGCAGCTGCTGGCACTCTTTTCGGTGCAGGGCTGTAGCTCTGCCCCCAGCTGCTTGTGCTGCACCGCGATGACTGCTAAACAGGCCTGCTGAACATGGAGAATTGCGAGATAAGTTTTAGGCGCGCTTTTAATTCTACAAAATAGGCGGGTCTCTCGGAGGTGCGCCATTCTGCTGGACAGCCGAAACTTGGTCCCTCAGAGTGGAAACAAGTCTTTCTCAATTTCGAGGGACTGCCTATGATGATGATGACTTCTATGTATGTATTCTTCCTTTGTTGGACCACCCCGAAAGAGATCATTTATGCTGAGCACATATTACCAAGTATTATAAAGTATTTAAAGCACCGAAACAGGACATTCGTCTCAACAGGTCCATGTTGGTGTTTACGCTCCACACCTTCCAGCTTTCTTTATCATCTCACCCTTTCAGCATATCCTTCTATTCCATTCTTCCTCATGTACTCATCAAGCTTCCCCTTGAATGCATCTATGCTGCTCACCTCAACTACTCCCAATGGTAACAAGTTCCACATTCTAACCACTCTCTGGGTAAAGATGTTTCTCCTGAATTTCCTAATGCAATTATCAGTGACTGTCTTATATTTATGGACCCTAGCTCTGGTCTGCCCGCAAGTGGATACGCCTTCTCTACGACTCTACTGAATGTATGATTTGTGCATGTGAGCCTACACAGTGAGCGTTGAAAGGCTATTTAACCACAGCACATATCACTGCTGATCATGATCCATTTCTAACACATGTGCAGTTACCAACACTGGATAGCAATCAACAACTGGGACCTTGTTAAAAGACAGCGAGCGATGCTGTGTATTTCATTGAACCATGTAGTGTTGAATGATATGGACTATTATTACTTCTCAAGGGCAATTAGGGATGGACAATAAATGCAGGCCTTGCCAGCAACATGCACATCCCTTGAACGAATTAAAAAAAACATGTTTTGTGCCGTACTAACCTAACAGACATCACGCTAAGTTTACCAGTGGCAACAATAATCGCCCATATCATTCAACGCTACATTCAATTTGCAACATAACAGTGACCTTCTAAAACACAATTGCAAGGGAGTGACTTCAAATATATGCCACTAAAGTAAGAGAAGAAAGGCACTAAGTTTGGCTGAAACCTAATGCGATCCCTGAAATCAAAAGTCATTTCTTCAGTTCTTTTTGCAACACATTAGCAACCTTCCCTTTATTAAGGATACAAGTTAAGAATTGTAGTTTAAGATTTAATTGCATTATTCGTGCTACTAGCTTCCAGCAACACATGTTCCAAAGCGAATTGCCCCTGTGGTCTGCGATAATTCAAGATATTATTTAAGATCTGTGCATAATATGGTTTAGGAAAAAATTGCAGCTGCCAAAAATATATATTATTTAAATTCATTCACAGGATGTGGGTGTCGCTGGCAAGGCTAGCATTTATTGCCCATCCCTAATTGCACTTGAGAAGTTGGTGGTGAGCCATCTTTTTGAATGCAACTGAGTGGCACAGCACAGATAAGAGTCAACCACATTACTGTAGGTCTGGAGTCACATATAGGTCAGATTGGGTAAAGACAGCAAATTCCCATCCCTAAAGGACATGAGTGAACCAGATGGATTTTTATGACAATCCAGTAATTTCATGGTTGCCATTAGCAATACTAGCTTTTTAATTAATTGAATTTAAATTCCCCAGCTGTTGTGGTGGGATTTGAACTCACATCTCCAGATCATTCGTGCAGGTCACTGGATTACTAGCCCAATAACATAACCACTATGCTACCCTATCCATTGATCTAACCAGTGCCACAGCAACTAAAGAATGCAAAATGTGATTGATAAAATAAATGCCATTTTGGAAGGTTTTTTGATATAAACAACTGATATGGGGTTGCACATAGTTTGCTCCATACTTCCAAGAACTAAGGAGACTATGATGGTCCCAATGGATGTGAAGATGGCAAAATCTGTTCCTTTCCCTCTGTCCCTATCCCATTGCTCTTTATTGAACCGATCAACAACAGAAGCAATGTTATCCACATGAAGGCTCTCAGCAGCACAAATACAGCAAGGAAGCTGATTGATGACAGTGCCTGAGCTGAGTTTCCCCCTTGACTTGAGTGCAAGCCTGAGTTTTCATTTTGAGACGGGTGCTTAAATTCAATTCATGTAAGAAGGAATTACAGAATGAGAATTTAAAAAGCAAAGTGGTATATTTATATATAACATATACAGTACTTTCAAAATTTGTTTTCATGGCATATTATGATAGATGCTGTTGACTCTGACCAAACCACAATGGACTAAATATTTCTATATATTAAAACAACGTATCACGCAAATTGAAGCAATCACTTGCATCTGTTGTTGCTCAAGGACACCAATGTCAAAGATTCAGGAATGCTTCTGAGGTTTTTTCTTCCCCTTGAATTTCTCTTCCAGATTTCAGCAACGTTAATTTTTCAGTGTGGCAAAGTCACACCGCAAGAAAGAAATAACTAAAAGGAGATTGCCCCCCAGGCAGTGGTCAGTACTTAATGTGACTCAGCAATGGCAGCTTAATAATTCAAAAGTGGTTTCAGTACACAGGCACCCCACTGTCTGTGATGCTTATTCTTCCTAATGATTCTCACTTCTAATTGTTTTTCAGCTGTGCTCCTCAGACTTGTTTTGCGAGCGTAATGCTGCGCCTCAAGCTGAACCAGAAAAATTCAGTCAGGAAAAAAAACAGATTCAGGCATATGCACTCCTCTGAGACATCGTACAACACTTACCCTTACTGAGTTTTGAATGTCCAGCTGCTCAAATGCTTCCTTCACAGTGAAGAAGTTTTAAACACTTTGCTCGGGTTTCATGGCGAGTCGTAAGCAATGCTATTGTTTCTGGCTTTACTCCTTCATCCGGCTGCAATAGCTCTGTGGATTTTCAGGTACGTCGAATAATAGTCTAGATGTGGAGTTGGGACCTGGTTTCAAAAAAAACTTGTGAAAAGCATGGGGAGAGCGGAATGAAATGAGTTTGTTCTGAACCAAGAAATCAGAGTAAATTGCACAGATTTCCATACATGACTTCAAGCAGCGCTTCCTGAAAGGTTGCCAAAAAATTCTTTTCTTTCGGAACTGCCAGAAATGCTGTGTAAGAGGAAGAAAGGTCTGCAATTCACTCCAATGTACAAAAGCTATTCAAAAGCTACTGGATTTGTCTGGCTAGCAAGCAAAAATTATCTTCAAATATTTTTAAAATAAAAAAAATTGTTTAAAAGTTTTGCAAATTTCCACTTAGGTGCTATTTTAAGTTTGCAGTGTACAAAATATTCCACTTGAAAACTTGCAAAAAAGTTCATTAACTTCACAACTCTTTTCATTACACGTGATGTTTCTGATAGAGTGCAATCGAGTGCCCAGGTAGCGGAGCTCATGGAGAGTTATGTTGCCCAATCACTTGAAGGTAAAGGTAACAGTTAGGTAGTGAGGCAACTAACGTCATTTTTGTGCACATTGTTGTAACTGGCTACAGAGCACTATTTGGTAAAGGCCAGTTTTGCAGGCGGTGAGAGGTGGTTGAAAATCTCTTCACACCACTCAGATAAGGAATTTTTAAAAATTCATTGGATGTGGATATCGGCAAGGCCAGCATTTATTGCCCATCCCTAATTACCCTTGAATACAACTCAATGGCTTGCTGGGCCATTTCAGAGGGCAATTAGAAGTCAATCACATTGCTGTAGGTCTGGTGTTACATGTAGGCTAGACCAGGTCCTAAAGGACATAAGTGAACAAGATGGGATTTTATGACAAATCAGTAGTTTTATAGCTCCATTACTGATACTAGCTTTTTATTCCAGATTTATTTAATTGAATTTAAATTCCCTAGCCACCGTGGAGGGATTTAAACCCACGTTTCCTGATCATTAATCCAGATTACTAGTCCTGTAACATAATCGCTATGCTATCATGCCCATACTCAGAGCTTGAAGGCTAAAGACGACAGGGAGAACACGTCAAAAAAGAACATATAGTTTAATCTTTAACCTTATCAACACAAAGGAATTTATTGATTCCAATGGAAAATAAAGAAAGGCAGCATCCCATTTCTCTCAGCTTTACTCATGTGCTTTAAGTCATACAAGACATGTCAATAGCAAAGGGCATAATTTTATTCTGCTGAACCTAAAGTTACAGTGCACATTCCCCTGAGACTTTTATATAAGTATGTCAAATGTCTAGCTTTTCAATTCCTGAAATTGTTTTATGCCCTCCTCCACATAGCACATATTTAATTTTTACTGCAGCTAAATAGCGACTGATGGATCTGCTTCCAAATCAACTAGAAAACATACAGCTTAACTAGTTAGCTGATTTTAAATATATGAACTTGTCTAAAAGTGCAAAGTATGTGGAAAGAGTGCGTACCGTTTAAATGCACCGAAAAACAATTTTACATTCAATACAGATCTATTCACGCTGGTGAAGATATTGAAGACACGTGTTGCTTTGGCTTGTTATCTCTACAGTATTCTGTACATTAGTGTTTGGGTAGGTGACTTTGAACCAATGCACAATTCTCAGCATACAACAGAGTAGTGTGTCAGTGAACTCCTTGAGAAATAGTCAAATTATAAGGAGGAATTAGGCTTTTAAAAAGTGGCTCAGTTAAGCAGAAGCAAATGTTCAGCTGAAAAGCAGGAGGTAACGAGTTCAATTCATGGAAAAGCAACCTGGTAAGAAGTACGAGCCCAGTTGTTGACCAATGAGCATCGTGGAGCATCAGAGCTACAGGTTCAATCATCACTAAATTGGCAATGCTGTGAAAAGTTAACAAGCGGAGGTTAAGATGGGGAAGTATCAGAAGCAGAGTTGTCCTCAGGCTGGTCTTGTGCATTTCCCAACAGCCAACACTGGCTGAGAACTGACAGTTAATTCCACATTTCAATCCCCTCCTCTCCCTCCTGAGGCCTGGTGTATACCTTGGCGGAATCAAAAAATACTTGGGAGATACCGGAGGAATTTGAAGCCATCAAGAAATAAGTAAAAGAAAAGGAGTGGCCGAGTTCACCAGCAAGGTGATATCCGTCTAAGATGCAGTGCTTCTTGGGAGTAATATATTTGCAGTTTTGGTCACCTTACTTAAGGAAGGATATACTAGCTTTGGAGGGGGTACAGAGACGATTCACTAGGCTGATTCCGGCGATGAGGGGGTTACCTTATGATGATAGATTGAGTAGACTGGGTCTTTACTCGTTGGAGTTCCGAAGGATGAGAGGTGATCTGAAAGAAACATTTAAAATAATGAAAGGGATAGACAAGATAGAGGCAGAGAGGTTGTTTCCACTGATCGGGGAGACTAGAACTAGGGGGAGCCAATTTAAAACCGAGTTGAGAGGGAATTTCTTCTCCCAGAGGGTTGTGAATCTGTGGAATTCTCTGCTCAGGGAAACAGTTGAGGCTAGCTCATTGAGTGTATTCAAATCACAGAGAGATAGATTTTTAACCAATAACGGAATTAAGGGTTATGGGGAGCGGGCGGTTAAGTGGAGCTGAGTCCACGGCCAGATCAGCCATGATCTTGTTGAGTGGCGGAGCAGGCTCGAGGGGCTAGATGGCCTGCTCCTGTTCCTAATTCTTATGTTCTTATGTTCTTATAAGTCGACTATGTCATAGAAACATAGAAACAAAGAAAATAGGTGCAGGAGTCGGCCATTCGGCCCTTCGAGCCTGCACCCCCATTCAATAAGATCATGGCAGATCATTCCCTCAGTACCCCTTTCCTGCTTTCTCTCCATACCCCTTGATCCCTTTAGCTGAAAGGGCCATATCTAACTCCCTCTTGAATATATCCAATGAACTGGCACCAACAACACTCTGCGGCAGGGAATTCCACAGGTTAACAACTCTCTGAGTGAAGAAGTTTCTCCTCATCTCAGTCCTAAATGGCCTACCCCTTATCCTAAGCCTGTGTCCCCTAGTTCTGGACTTCCCCAATATCGGGAACATTCTACCCGCATCTAACCTGTCCCATCCTGTCAGAATCTTATATGTTTCTAGGAGATCCCCTCTCATCCTTCTAAACTCCAATGTATAAAGGCTCAGTTGATCCAGTCTCTCCTCATATGTCAGTCCTGCCATCCCGGGAATCAGTCTGGTGAACCTTCGCTGTACTCCCTCAATAGCAAGAATGTCCTTCCTCAGATTAGGAGACCAAAACTGAACACAATATTCCAGGTGAGGCTTCACCAAGGCCCTGTACAACTACAGTAAGACCTCCATGCTCCTATGCTCAAATCCCCTAGCTATGAAGGCCAACATACCATTTTCTTTCTTCACCGCCTGCTGTACCTGTATGCCAACTTTCAATGACTGATGAACCATGACACCCAGGTCTCGTTGCACCTCTCCTTTGCCTAATCTGCCGCCATTCAGATAATATTCTGTCTTCATGTTTTTGCCCCCAAAGTGGATAACCTCACATTTATCCACATTATACTGCATCTGCCATGCATTTGCCCACTCACCTAACTTGTCCAAGTCACCCTGCAGTCTCCTAGCGTCCCCCTCACAGCTTTCCCGCCGAATAAGGATATCCTTCAGTTCCTCCTTCTCACTATACCCTCGGTCCCTTCGTACTTCCAGAAGGTTATTTGTGTCTTCCTTCGTGAAGACAGAACCAAAGTATTTGTTCAATTGGTCTGCCATTTCTTTGTTCCCCATTATAAATTCACCTGAATCTGACTGCAAGAGACCAACGTTTGTCTTCACTAATCTTTTTCTCTTCACATATCTATAGAAGCTTTTGCAATCAGTTTTAATGTTCCCGGCGAGCTTCTTCTCGTACTCTATTTTCCCCCTCTTAATTAAACCCTTTGTCCTCCTCTGCTGAATTCTAAATTTCTCCCAGTCCTCAGGTTTTGTTGCTTTTTCTGGACAATTTATATGTCTCTTCCTTGGATTTAACACTATCCTTAATTTCCCTTGTTAGCCACGGTTGAGCCACCTTCCCCGTTTTATTTTTACTCCAGACAGGGATGTACAATTGCTGAAGTTCATCCATGTGATCTTTAAATGTTTGCCATTGCCGATCCACTGTCAACCCTTTAGGTATCATTTGCCAGTCTATTCTAGCCAATTCACGCCTCAAACCATTGAAGCTACCTTTCCTTAATTCAGGACCCTAGTTTCTGAATTAACTGTTTCACTCTCCATCTTAATAAAGAATTCTTCCATGTTATGGTCACTCTTCCCCACAGGGCCTCGCACAACAAGATTGCTAATTAGTCCTTTCTCATTACACATCACCAAGTCTAGGATGGCCAGCTCCCTAGTTGGTTCCTCGACATATTGGTTAGAAAACCATCCCTAATACACTCCAGGAAATCCTCCTCCACCGCATTGCTACCAGTTTGGTTCGCCCAATCAATATGTAGATTAAAGTCACGCGTGATAACTTTTGTACCTTTATTGCATGCATCCCTAATTTCTTGATTGATGCTGTCCCAAACCTTACCACTACTGTTTGGTGGTCTGTACACAACTCCCACTAGCATTTTCTGCCCCTTGGTATTCCGTAGCTCCACCCACACTGATTCCACATCATCCAAGCTAATGTCCTTTCTTACCATTGCATTAAATTCCTCTTCAACCAGCAATGCCACCCGGCCTCCTTTTCTTTCTGTCTGTCCTTCCTAAATGTTGATTACCCCTGGATGTTGAATTCCCAGCCTTGGTCACCCTGGAGCCATGTTTCCGTGATGCCAATTACATCTTACCCGTTAACTGCTATCTGCGCAGTTAATTCGTCCACCTTTTTCCGAATACTCCTTGCATTGAGGCACAGAGCCTTCAGGCTTATCTTTCTAACACACTTTGTCCCTTTAGAATTTTGCTGTAATGTGGCCCTTTTTGCTTCATGCCTTAGGTTTCTCTGCCCTCCACTTTTACTTTTCTTCTTTCTATCTTTTGCTTCTGCCCCCATTCTACTTCCCCCTTTCTCTCTGCATAGGTTCCCATCCCCCTGCCATATTAGTTTAACTCCTCCCCAACAGCACTTGCAAACACTCCCCCTAGGACATTGGTTCCGGTCCTGCCGAGGTGCAGAACGTCCGGTTTGTACTAGTCCCACCTCCCCCAGAACCGGTTCCAATGTCCCTGGAATTTGAATCCCTCCCTTGTGCACCACTCCTCAAGCCACATATTCATCTGAGCTATCCTGCGATTCCTACTCTGACTAGCACGTGGTACTCGTAACAATCCTGAGATTACTACTTTTGAGGTCCTACTTTTTAATTTAGCTCCTAGCTCCCTAAATTCATCTCGTAGGATCTCATTCCATTTTTTATCTATATCGTTGGTACTTATATGCACCACGACAACTGGCTGTTCACCCTCCCTTTTCAGAATGCCCTGCATCCGCTCCGAGACATCCGTGACCCTTGCACCAGGGAGGCAACATACCATCCTGGAGTCTCGGTTGCGGCCACAGAAACGTCTATCTGTTCCCCTTACAATTGAATCCCCTATCACTATAGATCTCCCACTCTTTTTCCTGCCCTCCTGTGCAGCAGAACCACCCACGGTGCCATGAACTTGGCTGCTGCTGCCCTTCCCTGATGAGTCATCCCCTCAACAGAACCCAAAGCGGTGTATCTGTTTTGCAGGGGGATGACTGCAGGGGACCCTTGCACTACCTTCCTTGCACTGCTCTTCCTGTTGGTCATCCATTCCTTATCTGACTTTGTACCCTTTACCTGCGGTATGACCAACTCACTACACGTGCTTTTCACGTCATTCTCAGCATCGTGGATGCTCCAGAGTGAATCCACCCGCAGCTCCAGTGCCGCAATGCGGTCCGTCAGGAGCTGGAGGCGGATACACTTCCCGCACACATAGTCATCAAGGACACTGGAATCGTCCCTGACTTCCCACATAGTACAGGAGGAGCATAACACGTGTCCGAGCTCTCCTGCCATGACTTAACCCTTAGATAAACTTAAATTTGCAACAACAATGCAAAATGTTACTTACTGATAAAGAAAAGAAAAAGAAAAACTACTTATCAATCACCAGCAAATCACTTACCCCCTTGGCTGTGACGTCACCTTTCGATTTCTTTCTACTTCTTTTTACTTCTTTTTTGCCTTCTCACCCTGCTGCAGCTGCACCGGCTGGCCTTTATAGGCCTCACCAATGCTCGCCTCTCCGACGCTGCTCCGACTACCGCCCCCCACCGACGTTGGGTTTTTATAGGTCTCACCAACGCTCCCCTCTCCTGGAGTTCAGCCTCTGTATGTGTGCAGACGCAAGCGTCGTCCGCGTACAGTAACTCAACGACAAAGGTTGGGGTGGTCTTGGACCTGGCGTGGAGACGATGAAGGTTGAGCAGGTTCCCACTGGTTCTGTAGTTTAGTTCCACTTCAGAGGGGAGCATGGCAGTGAGGAAGATTGAGAAGAGGGTTGGGGCGATGAAGCAGCCCTGTTTGACCCTGGTCCAGATGTGGATTGGGTCTGTGATGGATCCGTTGGTAAGGATCACTGCCTGCATGTCATGGTGGAGCAGACGGAGGATGGTGATGTACTTTTGGGGGCATCCGAAACGGAGGAGGACGCTCCATAGACCCATGCGGTTGACAGTGTCAAAGGCCTTTGTAAGGTCGAAGAAGGCCAAGTATAAGGGCTGGCGCTGTTCCCTGCATTTTTCCAGCAGCTGTCGTGCTGCAAAAATCATGTCCGTTGTGCCCCGTAGGGGATGAAATCCACACTGTGACTCCGAGAGGAGCTTCTCGGCCACAGGGAAAAGACGGTTGAGGAGGACTCTAGCGTCGACTTTCCCAGTGGCTGATAGCAGGACGATTCCTTCCTCTATAGTTGCCGCAGTCGGACTTGTCCCCTGTTTTAAAGATGGTCATGATCACTGCATCTCTGAGATCTCCTGGCATGCTCTCCTCCCTCCAGATGAGAGAGATGAGGTCATGTATTCGCGCCAGTAGTGCCTCTCTGCCATACTTCAGTGCCTCAGCAGGGATTCCATCCGCTGCCGTAGCCTTGTTGTTTTTAAACTGTCTTACTACTTTTTCTACCTCATGCTGTGTTGGGGTCTCACTTAGGTGGTGGCAGGTAGCATGCTGCAGGATGGAGTCGAGAACACTTGAGTCAAAGACAGAGTCTCGATTGAGGAGATCTTCGAAGTACGAAAACATGGGCCTTATGCTAAACATGAGTAAGACAAAGGTCCTCCACCAACCTGTCCTTACCACACAGCACTGCTCCCCAGTTATCAAGATCCACGGCGCGGCCCAGGACAACGTGGACCACTTTCCTTATTTCGGGAGTCTCCGATCCACAAGAGCAGGCATTGAAGACAAGATCCAACACCGCCTCCAGTGCGCCAGTGCAGCCTTCGGCGGCCTGAGGAAAAGAGTGTTTGAAGACCAGGCCCTCAAAACTGCCACCAAGCTCATGGTCTACAGGGCTGTAGTAATACCCGCCCTCCTATATGGCTCAGAAACATGGACCATGTACAGTAGACACCTCAAGTCGCTGGAGAAATACCACGAACGATGTCTCGGCAAGATCCTACAAATCCCCTGGGAGGACAAACGCACCAAAGTTAGTGTCCTCGACCAGGCCAACATCCCCAGGACTTAGGCACTGACCACACTTGATCAGCTCCGCTGGGCAGGCCACATACTTCGCATGTCAGACACGAGACTCCCAAAGCAAGCGCTCTACTCAGAACTCCTTCGTGGCAAATGAGCCGCAGGTGAGCAGCAGAAACAGGGACACCCTCAAAGCCTCCCTGATAAAGTGAAACATCCCCACTGACACCTGGGAGTCCCTGGCCAAAGACTGCCCTAAATGGAGGAAGTGCATCCAGGAGGGCGCTGAGCACCTCGAATCTCGTCACCGAGAGCATGCAGAAATCAAACGCAAGCAGCGGAAAGAGCGTGCGGCAAATCTGTCCCACCCTCCCTTACCCACAACGATTATCTGTCCCACCTATGATAGGGACTGTGTTTCTCGTATTGGACTGTACAGCCACCTAAGAACTCATGTTAAGAGTGGAAGCAAGTCTTTCTCGATTCTGAGGGACTGCCTATGATGATGATGATGATGACAGACAGAAAACAGAGAGTAGCGATAAACGGGTCATTTTCCGGTTGGAAGGCTATAACTAGTGGGGTGCCGCAAGGATCAGTGCTGGGGCCTCAGCTATTTACAATCTATATTCATGACTTAGATAATGTTTGCTGATGATATAAAGCTAGGTGGAAATGTAAGCTGTGAGGAGAACACAAAAAGCCTAAAAAGGGATATAGACAGGTTAAATGAGTGGGCAATAAGGTGGCAGATGGAGTATAATGTGAGGTTTATCACTTTGGTAGGAATAATAGAAAAACAGAATATTTTAAAAATGGTGATAAACTATTAAATGTTGATTTTCAGAGAGATTTAGATGTCCTAGTACAGGAAACACAGAAAGCTAGCATGCTGGTAAGCAATAAAGAAGACAAATGGCATGTTGGCCTTTATTGCAAGTGGGTTGGAGTACAAGAGTAAGGAAGTCTTGCTACAATTGTACAGGGATTTGGTGAGATCACACCTGGAGCATTGTGCACAGTTTTGGTTTCCTTATCTGAGAAAGGACATACTTGCCTTAGAGGCGGTGTAACAAAGGTTCACTAGATTGATCCCGAGGATGAGAGGGTTGTCCTATGATGAGAGATTGTGTATATTGGGCCTATACTCTGTGGAGTTTAGAAGAATGAGAGGCGATCTCACTGAAACCTATAAGATTCTGAGGGGGATTGACAGGGTAGTTGGTGAAAGGGTGGGGAGTCCAGAACTAGGGGGCATAGTCTCAGGATAAGAGGTCGGCCGTTTAAGACTGAGATGAGAAGGAATTTCTTTACTCAGGGGGTTGTGAATCTTTGGAATTCTCTGCCCCAAAGGGCAGTGGATGCTGAGTCTCTGAGTATATTCAAGGCTGAGATAGATAGATTTTTGGACTCTAAGGGAATCAAGGGATATGGGGATCAGGTGGGAAAATGGAGTTGAGGTCGAAGATCAGCCATGATCTTATTCAATGGCGGAGTAGGCTCGAAGGGTCATATGGCCTACTCCTGCTCCTAATTCTTATGTTCTTAACAGTAATACAATCAACCAAGATCTTATCACATATGCAAATAATTGAGCGTATGATTGCTTTCGAAAGCAATCACCTTTACTAAGTATGCAAAACTTAGCAGAGTTGATGAATTAAAGCACTTCATGGTACAGTCATCAGAAAAGTTAGCTGTCTCATCAATTTTGTCTTTTTGAAGATTAATCGATGATGACTTCCTCCGAATCCCATCCCTCTTCATAATTTTGCAGCACATTGTTGTCAAGAATTTATCTTAAACATTTCTCTTTTGCACCGTCATCCAACCTTACATAGCAGCTCAACGTGACACCTCCAGGAGACCATCAGAGGAACGATTGCTCCACAATATAGGTTCAGCCTAATTTAAATGCAGCACTTTTCCTTGCCCATGTTGTGATACATCTGCAGCTCTAAACAGAGTAAACCAGCTGATTTGTTTTATCTGTGAGCTTGCTCAGTTCCACCCGCCTCCACAGCTTATCCAAATATTTTATCTGATTATTTGCTTTTTGCTGAACAGTGTTCTACCTGCCATTTTTGAAATCTTGGAGTGCAAGTTCAACAAATTGATGATGTAAATAATGGGGGAGGATTTCCTCTGTGCAATAATTGTGACAAGGAAGGTTTTTACAATTATGTTACACATTGCATACTCTGAGCAATCTTCACTTGTATGGCAAACGTTTGAGTATGCATAGATTGGAGGAACAGGGGGAGAAGAATGAAAACCATAATTTCATGAAACAGCATTATTTATGGACGGTAAGTAGGGGGGAGGGGAATATCTGATATGAATCTGATCAGTGACACCATGGGCTGGATTGTCGCTTCTGGTCATTTCGGGGTGGTAATGTCGGCAGGGCGGTAAAGTTTGCGCCTCTGTCAGCAAAATTCATCAGCTGGGCCCGGAGTTTGGAGCGGGGTGCTAAGGGAGGCATGGCACACCTCTTTTAGGGCGCTAGGCCGGCTGAGCAAGGGAAAATATCGATTAAAACAGCCGGCCTCAGAGCGCAGTAAGAGAGTGCTGGGGGGGAAAAAAAACCTGGAAAACAAAGACCAGAAACATTCTCAATTCATAACTCACGCCACCACAACGTAAATCGCAAAAAAAAAATCAATCACACTTACCTGAAATTGACATTGCTTACCTTACTGTGGCCGTTACAGCTTAGAAAGCCAGCTTCCAAAGGTGTTCCCAGCAGGACCCGCTACACAGTGCTACGGGTCGAGCAGCAGCCAAAAATCGACTGGTGAAGCAACCAGAGCCGTTGCACATCCAAACGGGCACTGAAAATTCCAGTGGGCCGCCCGCCTGGAAGTACTTACCGCTGCCATTGCCTCCCCTCCGGGGCATTAACAGGGGCAGCAGAAGAGCGGAAATCCAGCCCTTCCAAGACTAATGCAATCTCATGTTAACTTATTGATAACATAATTGCTATCAACATGCAGCTTGTGGGGATTCGTAATGCATAACATTCTGTTCAGAACATCAGTAGCTTTAGCCCTCAGCAAGACAGAAAATTAAAAATAATGTTCATTATTTTGAAGTTATTAGTTTTTATTCTCCAGGCTGCATTTTTAAAATCCACAAAGCCACTGTAGATCACCCAGTAATGCATCAATATTCACATCTAATATCTGAATACCTTTTATATACGGTAGGGAGAAGGGTGTTGGATCTCGCTAACTTTGCTCAATAATTAATCAGTGATTGTTTTGTATTTCAAAGATTGGTCGGCCATTATTTTGTTCCCAGATTCCCAGACAGCAGATGATTATGGGCAAGCTTTAGTAATATGCTCTTTGAGTTGTTTTCCTGGAGTTTATCTCAAAATTCCATTGCACTCCAGTTGTCTCTACAGTAATTTATCAAAACATGGATATACAGGTACCTGAGGAAATTAATATTTTGAGATAAGACTTTTCCCACCAAATCTTTGCTTTCAGACACTGGGGCCTAAATTCAGCCTCCCGACAAGACCTGTTACCGCCGGAAAGCTGCGCCCGCGGTTATGTCGAATGGCTGCCGATTTTCTGTCGAATGGCCGCCCCTCACGAAATTCTCCCCGGTGGTTTTTCCGGTAGTCCCCGCTTAAACCCCACTGCTGCCGAACCCTCCTAAGTGCGTCATCAAAACGCGCACTGCCGATCTCCCGCAAGCAAATTCACGTAAAAAAATCTTTCGCCGCCACGCGGTGCCTCCACCTGACATTCCTAACTTCCCATCCCTCGGATCCCAAATGCAACTCCCGCATCCCCTCTATTGCTAAAACTGATTCCTAAAAGCTTGGTTTCCTCTTCAGTGCCCTGGCCAATATTTATTGCTTAATAAACATAACAAAAACAGATTATCTGGGCATTATCACATTGCTGTTTTTGGGAGTGTGTTGTGTGAAAATTGGCTGCCACATTTCCCACATTACAACAGAGACTACATTTCAAAAGTATTTCATTGGCTTTAAAACACTTTGAGTCGTCCGGTGGTCGTGAAAAGCGCTATATAAATGCAAGACTTTCTTTCTTTGTGCCAAAGACATTTTTGCTGTTCAAAAACTCTTAAACTTCATTAAAGCCCAAAAATATTCTTGACTTGAATAATATTTCCAGATCTGAGAAGCAAATTTGACTATCTCTTAGACAAGATAGAAGAAAGTGCAAAGAAACCATTTCTCTTTCTTTCACATTTTCAAACTTTCTCCATCAAAAGAATTTTGGCATCTCTCTATTTTGTCAGTACTGTAGTAAGTATGGTTCCTCTGATCTTTCCTACCATTCTTTCCTTGCACTTTAAATGTGTGGAGCTCCTCATCACCTTCAGTCTTCAACCACGACCTATTTTGTCTGGTCCATTACAGCTTTTAAAATTGGAGCCTTCCTCAAACTGGAGCACATAACTCTTCATTGCAGAATGTTGAAAGAGCTTCAGTTGAGGCCAAGCTAGAATACCTTATTAATATATCCTTGACTGAATTCAATGAAATTTTAATATGTTGAACATACCTGTTATGTATTTGCTTCATGGGTTCTTTACTTAAGAATTCATAGCAGAACATTGTTATTAAGAACTAGTTGGTTTTATTAACAAAGGTTTAATAAGAACTTGAGGAGCAGCTCCTTCAAATAATGGAAGAGGGGCTGCAACCTCACACATTGAACATGAGCTTGGTGGTAGATTTGAGCGCCTGGTCTTCGAACACTCTTTTCCTCAGGCGGCCGAAGGCTGCCCTGGTGCACTGGAGGCGGTGTTGAATCTCCTCATCAATGTCTACTTTTGTTGATAGGAGGCTCCCAAGGTATGGAAAATGGTCCACGTTGTCCAGGGCCACGCCGTGGATCTTGATGACTGGGGGGCAGTGCTGTGTGGCGAGGACAGGCTGGTGGAGGACCTTTGTCTTACGGATGTTTAGCGTAAGGTCCATGCTTTCGTACGCCGCAGTAAGCATGTTGACTATGTCCAGGAGTTCAGCCTCTGAAGGTGCGCAGACGCAGGCATTGTCCGCGTACTGTAACTCGACGACAGAGGTTGGGGTGGTCTTGGACCTGGCCTGGAGACGATGAAGGTTGAACAGCTTTCCACTGGTTCTGTAGTTTAGTTCCACTCCAGCAGGAAGTTTGTTGACTGTGAGGTGGAGCATGGCAGCGAGGAAGATTAAGAAAAGGGCCACCAAGCTCATGGTCTACAGGACTGTAGTAATACCCGCCCTCCTGTATGGCTCAGACATGGGCTATGTACAGTAGACATCTCAAATCACTGGAGAAATACCACCAACGATCTCTCCGCAAGATCCTGCAAATCCCCTGGGAGGACAGATGCAGCAATGTGAGTGTTCTCGATCAGGCCAACATCCCCAGCATCGAAGCACTGGCCACACTCAACCAGCTCCGCTGGGTGGGCCACATTGTCCGTATGCCTGACACAAGACTCCAAAAGCAAGCGCTCTACTCGGAACTCCTACACAGCAGGCGAACCCCAGGTGGGCAGAGGAAACATTTCAAGGACACTTTCAAAGCCTCCTTGATAAAGTGCAACATCCCACCGACACCTGGGAGTCCCTGGCCAAAGGCTGCTCTAAGTGGAGGAAAAGCATTCGAGAGGGTGCTGAGCAACTCGAGTCTCATCGACGAGAAACCAGGCGCAGGCAGTGGAAGGAGCATGCGGCAAACCAGACTCCTCACCCACCCTTTCCTTATCCACTGTCTGCCCCACCTGTGATTCCTGCATTGGACTGTCCAGTCAGCTGAGAACTCACTTTTAGAGTGGAAGCAAGTCTTCCTCGATTTCAAGGGACTGCCTATGATGATGATGATAATGATGAACATATATGTGGAACACGGACTCCTCCAGACTACAGAAATTGCAGGCGGCCTGGGAGTCCGTGAACCGATACAAAAACTGATTGCATGCGACTGCTCTGTGCAACACCCTCCAGGCCAAGTGCCCCAATAAATAAAGGGAGGACTCCCATGTAGAGAGCACTCCATTGGGGACCCCCGCCTCCTTCAGACGGCAAGATGGTGCGCCATGGCGTGTCCGGACGGCAGACGAGAATGGCAAAGTGGAGACTGTGCAAGAGCAGCCCATACAGGAATCCTGTCCGCGCAGAACTGAAAGGCACGGAGGGGATTTCTCGGAGGAGGCTCAAGTTGTGAGGCGCCGGCTCCCGAGGGAGGTTTCGGGGTTTGGCGCCGATGGGGGTCAGTTCGGACGGGATCGCCCTACACGCTTAAGCCTCCTCAACACACCTAACGGAGTCAGGGCCCAGTGCTGATTTTAGCGACTCGAAGGCATTGGCCATGCGCTGGATGTCGGCCCAGGATAGGCGCCGTGGCAGCTCATCTGGCGCCATCCAGCTCGCTCCTCCGCCATCGAGTAGGTCCCTGACCCTGGTCACCTTGCCAAACACAGTCCTCTCGTCCGCCTGTCACCTAAAACCGTGCTCGTGGAGGTACGGATTCCTGAGCAGCGGCTCCTGCAGGACAGCCACCACTCCAGACGGGGGAGAACTGCACTTGGTGGCGACTCTGTTCCAGAACCTGATGACTTCCTGGTAAAAGACAGCCAGCCCCGCATGGCGGTCCTGACGCCCCCCAGGCTCCCAACAGGGGCTGCGTGTCATAATTGAGGCAGTACTGCTGGTGGAAGAAATACGTCACCAGCGCACAACATCTAAGAGGGTGCTCGATGTAGAGCTATCTCTGCAGGGTCTGAAGATGGAAAGTCGCATTCTGGGTGCTGACGCACACCAACGCCTGACCGCCCTCCCTAAGTGTAAGACTCAGAACCGCAGAAGAGACACAGTGCTTCCTGTTGTTTCAGAAGAAGCAATAGCTCTACAAATCTGTGAGCATACTCACAGGTGCATAGATTACAATAACGAAAAGCTGAAATAAAAACAGAAACTGCCGCAAGTCAGGCAGCATCTGTGGAGAGAGAAACCACAGATGCTGCCTGACATGCTGAGTATTTCTAGCGTTTTCTGTTTTTAATTCAGATTTTCAGCATCTGCAATACTTTGCATTTTTAGACCAACAAGCTGGATTCTCAACCATTCAAATCTGTAAAGAAGCAAACATATATAAGAATCTATCTGTCAATCAACCTGTAGTGGCTGCATCAGTACTTTCTATCCCATTTCTAGCATACTCATGCATTTCTATTCAGGACATTTTGAAGCTGATAGCTAAAGTGTCTTATCATTTTAAGGAGGATGATGAAAATTTGCATCCCCTGTGTATCTCGTAGAATCATAGAAATTTACAGCACGGAAGGAGGCCATTTTGGCCCATAGTGTCCGCGCCAGGCGACTAAGAGCTATCCAGCCTAATCCCACTTTCCAGCTCTTGGTCCGTAGCCCCGAAAGTGCACATCCAAGTATTTTTTAAATGTGGTGAGGGTTTCTGCCTCTACCACCCTTTCAGGTAGTGAGTTCCAGACCCCCACCACCCTATGGGTGAAGAAATTTCCCCTCATATCTACCCTCAACCTCCCCCCAATTACTTCAAATCTATGTCTCTTGGTTGTTGACGCTCCTGCCAAGGGAAATAGGTCCTTCCTATCCACTCTATCCAGACCCTTCATAATATTATACACCTCAATAAGGTCTTCCCTCAGCCTCCCCTGTTCCAAAGAAAACAAACCCAGCCTATCCAATCTTTCCTCATAGCCAAAATTCTCCAGTCCAACTAACATTCTTGTCAATCTCCTCTGCACCCTTTCCTGTGCAATCACATCTTTCCTGTAATGTGATGACCAGAACGGCACACAGTAATCCAGCTGTGGCCTAACCAGTGTTTTATACAGTTCAAGCATAACCTTGCTCTTGTATTCCATGCCTTGACTAATAAAGGCAAGTATTCCATATGCCTTCTTAAACTCTTAACCTATCTGGCCTGTTACCTTTAGGGATCTGTGGACCTGCACTCCAAGGTCCCTTTGTTCCTCTAACTTTTTAGTGTCCTACCATTTAATGTGTATTCCTTTGCTTTATTAGACCTCCCCAAATCCATTACCTCACACTTATCTGGATTGAATTCCATTTGCCACTGTTCTGTCCACCACTGTTCCATCCACTTGATCAGTACATTGATATTTTCCTGCAATCCGCAGCTTCTTCATTATCAATCACACAGCCTATTTTAGTGTCATCTGCAAACTTCTTATTCATACCCCAACATTCAAGTCCAGGTTATTGATCTATACCACAAAAAGCAAGGACCCAGCATTGAGCCCTGCAGAGCCCCATAGGATACAGCCTTCCAGTCACAAAACACCCATCAACCATTACCCTTTGCTTCCTGCCTCTGAGCCAATTTTGCATCCAACTTGCCACTTTGCCCTGGATCCCATGCACTTTTACTGTCATAACTACTCTGCCATGTGAGACCTTATCAAAAGCTTTGCTAAAATCCATATACATTATATCATACACAGTGCCCTTATCGACCCTCCTGGTTACCTCCTCGAAAAATTCAATCAAGTTAATCAGACACGACCTACCCGTAACAAATCCATGCTGACTGTCCTTGATTATTCCAAGTCTTTCCAAATGAAGATAAATCCTGTCCCTCTGGATTTTTTCCAATAATTTTCCCACCACTGAGATTAGGCTGACTGGCCTGTAATTACTCAGTCTATCCCTTTCTCCCTTTTTAAACAAAGGTACAACATCAGCAGTCCTCCAGCATCATACCTGTAGCCAGAGAGGACTGGAAAATGATGGTCAGAGCCTCTGCTATTTCCTCTTAATAGCCTGTGATATATTTCATTCAGTCAAATTCCCCAGCTGTCATGGTGGGATTTGAACATAGGTCTCTGGATTATTAGTTTAGGCTTCTGGATTACTAGCCCTCTAACTTAACCACTGAGCTAAATGCTAACTATAACCCAGCTAAAGTTCAAAGGGTGATGAGGACATCCCTCAATTCTGCAGGCTAGTAGTGCATTTTGAGCTCCCCACCTACAAAAATCCATCTGAAGTGCCCTCAGCTGGCTGCCAGGTCCCCTCACCCCTTGCAAAGGGGGCTGTCCTTTCCTGGGTCCTGGCCTGAACCTTTAGGTGGCCTCCACCTTTGCCTCTTTTTAGGCCAGTAGTCCTGTTCTCACCAAAACTTGCTGTAGCAATAACACAACGTATCCTGAAGAGGGCCTGGCATGCAGGAGCTCCAAGATTCGGAGCCCATAACCCTAGCCCTGCGCTCTGTAACATCTATGGCCTTATAAAGGTTAGACAGTGGCTCCGTCCCGTAATGTCATCCTGGAAACCTCAGTGCTAGACCAGTGTCCCTGTGTAACTGCATCCTAGGTTACATCTGTTCTGGTGGACTGCGATGATGGAACCTGCCAAAAAGGCTTTGAATTTTCAGTTACATGGGGCTGATTTTCATCAGGCCTCTGCCCGCCTGAGTGCCGCCCAAAGTGCCCAATAAAAAATACAAAAACTATCTGAAGACCTTCAGGGGACCCCATGCAGGTAAGCCGCCGTGGAAAATGTTTTTTAAACTGTTCACTTACCTTTTTTTCAGGTTCTTCAGACTCACCGTCCGGGACAGACCAGCCTCCAGCAAGCAGTACACCCCTGTTCTACTGCCGAGTCCCGCCGACTCCCGCCCACCGGAATCTGGGAACTCGGCGGGCGGGAGCTCAGTTGCACCACTCGACCGTCAGCAGGCGTCAGCAGGCGGTTCCCGGCGGCTCTCCCCTCCCGCCTGCTCCAGGCCACCTTCAAAGTAGCACTGGGCGGATCTTCAGGAGGAATGTCGGTGGGAGTGGGCGGCGGTCGGAACAGCTGATGAATTTCGGCCCAATAGGCTCAGAGCCTTTTACCTGCTCACTTTTCTGTTTTGACTGTTTGATGTTTTTGCTTTGTTTTCAACACTGCAAATATTTATATCACCCTCTCCTCCTGTAGATCCTTTATACAATTGATATTCAAGTTCCTGAAAATATTCACACTGTATCCTGGTGCTATAACTCAATCAGATAATCATTCTCATTCATCAAAGATATTACCAAATTCATATAATGCATTAAAAATTAGACATTAAAAAATTAAAAGGCCAAAAACGTATCCTGAGCAGTTACCATATCACATAGTTATTTGGATTTCTATTGAATGTAATGCCAAACAAGAATGGGGGGAAAATAGATCATTTCAGTGACCCATTGGATTATGACAGAGTAAAAGGTAAATTGCTTTTCTGCTGTAAATCATCACACATGGAAATAAACCATGCTGTCTCCAGCCACAATGCATCACTTACCAAGATATCATTCAAATATTCTGCTGGATTCATAGATGTGTAGAGTGCAACAGATTTACAGATGGTAGTCATCATGGGACTAAAGGTGGTCAACACTCCTAAGTTAAATAAAAATGACTGATGGTTCCACATTAATGCTCCATTTCCCCAGCTGAGGAATGTTGGAAATATTAGTCACCACCATCAATGTGTCTAATCATTGGCCCGTAATTTGCAGTCAGCAACGAAGCAAAGGTGCTCACCGCTGGCCTCAAAGAAAGCTGGGCACGGAGATCTCGCGATCTCTGTGGTGAGAAGTTCACCTCTCGACGTGAAATTCATTGCGGCACTGTGTAATGGGAATCCCCATCGCAGAGCCTCAGTGACGTCAACAAGCTGTCGAAGAAGCCAATCACATTGAAGAATTCTCACAGGCAGGGAACCAGGAAATGAATAGCACTGATTATCTGCACTTTTTAAAAAATGTTAGAGAGAGTGAAATAAGGATTGGGATTTTCACATGGGGATAAGGTACAAGCTGAAATATCACAAACAAATTTTAAAAATGAGACCTGAAATCCCGGTGCTGGGCTTCCCGTGGGCGCTTGCCTCAAAATAGTAAAAATGATCTGCACCTACCTTTTGCAGCTGCGCCCTCCAGCGATCCCGGTCGGAGGCCTCCTCTCCCCGTGCATCAGAGTGCGTACATGTCTTGGAGATGCGCAGGGAGAAGCTGGAGTCACGTAGCACTGGACAGCCAAACAAGGTAAAGTATTTTCATTCATAACAATAGGAACTCCGTAAGTAGGAGGTCTCATTATTATGAATGAGAAACACCCAGCCCCCAAACACCCAAACATAAATAAAAACATTTTTAAAACACCTCATATTTAACATCAATTTCAGTTAAACTTAATGGCCCCATTTTCGCCACGATTGTGCACTGTTTTTTGGCGTCCAAATGTTTTTTGCCGTGAAATACTCCCTTTCCAACTTTCGCCAATGTTTGGACGCCGGTGCGGTTTATTTTACCATAGCATTTTCTGGCGCTGACCTGAGTCAAAATGCAATCAGGCGCCGTTTTTGTGCACTTAATCAATTTTGGCCATTCACGATTTTTTACAGCGCACACTGGCCAAAAGCACCACAAAAAAAAAACATCTATGAAATTAAGGAATTGGCACGGCGCACTGGAGAGCAGGAGCGAGGCAATAAGAATACAAAATAAAATACTTTATTTTTCACAGGGAACTCTTTTTGGAGCAAAGGACAAAGATTTCCGGGCCACAGGACTGCTCCCCCCCACCCGCTGGACCCGCTCCAATCCCAGGCCGAATAGCTACCCCCACCACCACTCAGTCCCGTTCCCCCTGCGAATTGAAGTTCGGGAGCGGGACTGCAGCAGGTCCAGCCGGGGGGAGAGTGGTGGCAGCGGGTCCAGCCGAGGGGTGGGGGGGCGGGGGGCGGGGTTGGTGGCAGTGAGTCCAGCGGTGGAGGGGGGGGGGGGGGAAACCGATGGCCGTGGGTCCAGTGGGGGGAGAGTTCCTTTGTGTCCCTGTCGGCAGCGGTGGGGTAGCAGTCATTTCGGGGGAGCGGGCTTTAGCTTGCTTCAGCATCTCAGGTTGCCCTGGCAACTTCAACTTTTCTCACATGTCCAGAGAATTTTTAGCGCAGACTTGAAGCTCCGCCCCCTCAGATTAACTTCAGAGAGCGCGGCGCCAAATTCAAATATTTCTTTGGCAAAAGCCCCGATTTTTTTTAATGGCGTGAACATACACAATAAAAACCAGACGTTAACATGCGCGGGCGCCAATAATCCAGCAAGGTGAAAATAGGGGCCTATAAATGTGTTAGGAAAAAATATATTGTTTGGATTTGTTTTTTACGTTTTGTAATTAGGGTTTACAATAAACTTACCTTAGCGGGCAGGGTTTTTAACGTAAAAATGTGTTTTTAAATTTTATTTTAGTATGTTTTTTATGTTTTAAAACTCTTACGCTGGTAAAAGTCGGCTATGTGCCTGCTTTTACCAGGCGCAAGAGTTTTAAGGACATTAGCTGGGCAAGAGATGGGTAAATAGGGCAATCTCATCCATGCAAATGTCCTTCTCCCCAAGATGCATTGGATCTGTCGACCCAGAAATTGACAGATTGGAAAAGCCGTGTCTTGGCACATGCATATTGCGCGCCGAAAATGTACTTCTGTAATGCCTCCCCGGGTCTGTACACACTCCATACGAACCCGGGGAGGCTGGAATTTCAGGCCCATTAGGTTTTTAAAGATTTTTTTAAAATTGTACTTTTTATCATAATGTGGAAATTTGATACTCCACAAATATAAAAATGAGTTTTTCATGGCCTGAACCATTGTTTCCAGTCAATACGCTGTTAATACCTATTCCAGTAAGACTAAATATTTAATGAGGTATTTAACAATGATAGTGTGTAAAAGCTCAGATTTCCCTCAGTTACGCAGATTTCACTGAGTATGCTGATCGCCGGCTATGTGACGCGGGGGGGAAGGGGAGTGGGGGATGAGTCGGAGCAGCGAATGACTGACCACAACTTCAGGATTTCCGTGTTTAGATGCGCATGTGGCATGTGCTAACTCCTGAAGTTACGGTCAGTTTCAGAAAAGTAATGATGGTGAACATTGTTAGTTCTCCATCAGTACCCACTGCAAAATCCGGGCCATTTTTCCCTGCTCTCTTAAAACACCAGCCCTGCTAGGATATAGTTTCATAGAGGCAGACGGTCTTCTAGTACTGTACCTCATCCAAGTGTCTTTCCTTCATGTGTGAGCCTGAACAGTCAATGATAGCAGGGTATTTGAACATTGGGTGCATCTGAGCATGGTGCTGTCCTCAATCAATGTTCCTGCCCCCATTCATATGGCAGCAGTCACAGGATTTTTTTTTCACCTGTGGGATATCCTCTATGAGAGGCTGTGGGTTGGAGTGCACAATACCACCAATGTTTGAAAGAGTAGAAAGAAAGAACTTGTACTTATATATTGTATTATAGTTATCTATTGTACTTGTACTTATATATTGTATTTCATGACCTCAGGACATCCCAAAGTGATTTGCAGCCGATGAAATACATTTGAAGTGTAAACATTGTTGTAATGGAGTGAATCATGCTAGCCAATTTTGCACACCACAAGATCCCACAAGCAGCAGGGAAATAAATGACTAGCTAATCTATTTCAGTGAAGCTGATGGAGGGATAAATGTTGGCCAGGATACCGGGAGAGTGCTGTTCTTTGAATACTGCTACAGGTTCTTTTGCATCCATCTCAAAGGGCGGAGAGCATTTTGGTTTAATATCTCATCCAAAACAGACAACACTTCCACAATGCCACACTCCCTCGGTACTGCAGTAAGTAACCAGCAGTTCAGTAACTGACAATACTTGTTGCGAAAATAATAAAAAGTCCAAAATACTGGTGTCTTTTTCAGACTCTTTTAACTGAGCCTCTGATAAATAAGACATTAGCGTTTCAGTTCCATGACGTCCATGCTACTGACGTGACATGGAAACTGGTGTACAGGGACTTGAAGGCACAGGGAGCCACGGTTTTATTATTTCATCCTTTTAGGATTCAAAGACAGATTACAGCACACAAGATCAAAGACATTCTTTCCCAATAGGCAGCTAATCATGTAATTAATCAGTTTTACCATCCCAGCAGATAGTGTGTGAACAGCAGACTTTCAGCCACTGGAATAAGTTTGTTTCTGATACCTAACTTGCATATCAAATAGATAGATTCCAATAACAAGGAGAATGGCAGTAAAGGAGGAGATGTTGGTAGTGCACCCTGCAGCACAATGAAAAACCGTGAGGAGCTATACAGGCACTGTAAGGTTTTGTGGGTTGGAGGCAGTTCTTGATTCCATTCACACTTTATGCACTGGATATCAATAAGGTTACAGTGCTGTCCTCTACCTTAGTACCTTTGACGAGGTCAGCAAACATTTTCTTCTGCCACTGCAGTCATGACTACATCACTGTGCTGGTAGCATGAATACGTGGCTTGAGGAGTGGTGCACAAGGGAGGGATTCAAATACCTGGGACATTGGAACCGGTTCTGGGGAGGTGGGACCAGTACAAACCGGACGGTCTGCACCTGGGCAGGACCGGAACCAATGTCCTAGGGGGACTGTTTGCTAGTGCTGTTGGGGAGGAGTTAAACTAATATGGCAGAGGGATGGGAACCTATGCAGGGAGACAGAGGGAAGTAGAATAGGGGCAGAAGCAAAAGATAGGAAGAAGAAAAGTAAAAGTGGAGGGCAGAGAAACCCAAGGCAAAAAGCAAAAAGGGCCACATTACAGCAAAATTCTAAAGGGGCAAAGTGTGTGAGAAAGACAAGCCTGAAGGCTTGTACCTCAATGCTAGGAGTATTCAGAATAAGGTGGATGAATTAACTGCGCAGATAGCAGTTAACGGGTATGATGTAATTGGCATCATGCAGACATGGCTCCAGGGTGACCAAAGCTGGGAACTCAACATCCAGGGGTATTCAACATTTAGGAAGGATAGACAGAAAGGAAAAGGAGGCAGGGTGGCATTGCTGGTTAAAGAGGAAATTAATGCAATAGTAAGAAAGGACATTAGCTTGGATGATGTGGAATCTGTATGGGTGGAGCTACGGAATACCAAGGGGCAGAAAACGCGAGTGGGAGTTGTGTACAGACCACCAAACAGTAGTGGTAAGGTTGGGGACAGCATCAAACAAGAAATTAGGGTTGCATGCAATAAAGGTACAGCAGTTATCATGGGTGACTTTAATCTACATATTGATTGGGCTAACCAAACTGGTAGCAATGCAGTGGAGGAGGATTTCCTGGAATGTATTAGGGATGGTTTTCTCGACCAATATGTCAAGGAACCAACTAGGGAGCTAGCCATCCTAGACTGGGTGATGTGTAATAAGAAAGGACTAATTAGCAATCTTGTTGTGCGAGGAAGAGTGACCATAACATGGAAGAATTCTTTATTAGGATGGAGAATGACGCAGTTAATTCAGAAACTAGGGTCCTGAATTTAAGTAAAGGTAACTTCGATGGTTTGAGGTGTGAATTGGCTAGAATAGACTGGCAAATGATACTTAAAGGGCTGATGGTGGATAAGCAATGGCAAACATTTAAAGATCACATGGATGAAGAGGAGATTAATGCAATAGTTAGGAAAGACATTAGCTTGGATGATGTGGAATCTATATGGGTAGAGCTGCAGAACACTAAAGGGCAAAAATCGTTAGTGGGAGTTGTGTACAGACCTCCAAACAGTAGTAGTGATGTTGGGGAGGGCATGAAACAGGAAATTAGGAGTGCATGCAATAAAGGTGCAGCAGTTATAATGGGTGACTTTAATATGCACATAGATTGGGCTAGCCAAACTGGAAGCAATACGGTGGAGGAGGATTTCCTGGAATGCATAAGGGATGGTTTTCTAGACCAATATGTCGAGGAACCAACTAGGGGGGAGGCCATCTTAGACTGGGTGTTGTGTAATGAGAGAGGATTAATTAGCAATCTCATTGTGCGAGGCCCCTTGGGGAAGAGTGACCATAATATGGTGGAATTCTGCATTAGGATGGAGAATGAAACAGTTAATTCAGAGACCATGGTCCAGAACTTAAAGAAGGGTAACTTTGAAGGTATGAGGCATGAATTGGCTAAGATAGATTGGCTAATGATACTTAAGGGGTTGACTGTGGATGGGCAATGGCAGACATTTAGAGAACGCATGGATGAATTACAACAATTGTACATTCCTGTCTGGCGTAAAAATAAAAAAGGGAAGGTGGCTCAACCGTGGCTATCTAGGGAAATCAGGGATAGTATTAAAGCCAAGGAAGTGGCATACAAATTGGCCAGAAATAGCAGCGAACCTGGGGACTGGGAGAAATTTAGAACTCAGCAGAGGAGGACAAAGGGTTTGATTAGGGTAGGGAAAATGGAGTACGAGAAGAAGCTTGCAGGGAACATTAAGGCGGATTGCAAAAGTTTCTATAGGTATGTAAAGAGAAAGAGGTTAGTAAAGACAAACGTAGGTCCCCTGCAGTCAGAATCAGGGGAAGTCATAACGGGGAACAAAGAAATGGCAGACCAATTGAACAAGTACTTTGGTTCAGTATTCACTAAGGAGGACACAAACAACCTTCCGGATATAAAAGTGGTCAGAGGGTCTATTAAGGAGGAGGAACTGAGGGAAATCTTTATTAGTCGGGAAATTGTGTTGGGGAAATTGATGGGATTGAAGGCCGATAAATCCCCAGGGCCTGATGGACTGCATCCCAGAGTACTTAAGGAGGTGGCCTTGGAAATAGCGGATGCATTGACAGTCATTTTCCAACATTCCATTGACTCTGGATCAGTTCCTATCGAGTGGAGGGTAGCCAATGTAACCCCACTTTTTAAAAAAGGAGGGAGAGAGAAAGCAGGGAATTATAGACCGGTCAGCCTGACCTCAGTAGTGGGTAAAATGATGGAATCAATTATTAAGGATGTCATAGCAGCGCATTTGGAAAATGGTGACATGATAGGTCCAAGTCAGCATGGATTTGTAAAAGGGAGATCATGCTTGACAAATCTTCTGGAATTTTTTGAGGATGTTTCCAATAAAGTGGACAAAGGAGTACCAGTTGATGTGGTATATTTGGACTTTCAGAAGGCTTTCGACAAGGTCCCACACAGGAGATTAATGTGCAAAGTTAAAGCACATGGGATTGGGGGTAGTGTGCTGACGTGGATTGAGAACTGGTTGTCAGACAGGAAGCAAAGAGTAGGAGTAAATGGGTACTTTTCGGAATGGCAGGCAGTGACTAGTGGGGTACCGCAGGGTTCTGTGCTGGGGCCCCAGCTGTTTACATTATACATTAATGATTTAGACGAAGGGATTAAATGTAGTATCTCCAAATTTGCGGATGACACTAAGTTGGGTGGCAGTGTGAGCTGCGAGGAGGATGCTATGAGGCTACAGAGTGACTTGGATAGGTTAGGTGAGTGGGCAAATGCGTGGCAGATGAAGTATAATGTGGATAAATGTGAGGTTATCCACTTTGGTGGTAAAAACAGAGAGACAGACTATTATCTGAATGGTGACAGATTAGGAAAAGGGAAGGTGCAACGAGACCTGGGTGTCATGGTACATCAGTCATTGAAGGTTGGCATGCAGGTACAGCAGGCGGTTAAGAAAGCAAATGGCATGTTGGCCTTCATAGCGAGGGGATTTGAGTACAGGGGCAGGGAGGTGTTGCTACAGTTGTACAGGGCCTTGGTGAGGCCACACCTGGAGTATTGTGTACAGTTTTGGTCTCCTAACTTGAGGAAGGACATACTTGCTGTTGAGGGAGTGCAGCGAAGATTCACCAGACTGATTCCCGGGATGGTGGGACTGACCTATCAAGAAAGACTGAATCAACTGGGCTTGTATTCACTGGAGTTCAGAAGAGTGAGAGGGGACCTCATAGAAACGTTTAAAATTCTGACGGGTTTGGACAGGTTGGATGCAGGAAGAATGTTCCCAATGTTGGGGAAGTCCAGAACCAGGGGTCACAGTCTAAGGATAAGGGGTAAGCCATTTAGGACCGAGATAAGGAGAAACTTCTTCACCCAGAGAGTGGTGAACCTGTGGAATTCTCTACCACAGGAAGTAGTTGAGGCCAATTCACTAAATATATTCAAAAGGGAGTTAGATGAAGTCCTTACTACTCGGGGGATCAAGGGGTATGGCGTGAAAGCAGGAAGTGGGTACTGAGGTTTCATGTTCAGCCATGAACTCGTTGAATGGCGGTGCAGGCTAGAAGGGCTGAATGGCCTGCTCCTGCACCTATTTTCTATGTTTCTATGTTTCTATGAACTTCAGCAATTGTACATCCCTGTCTGGAGTAAAAATAAAACAGGGAAGGTGGCTCAACCGTAGCTAACAAGGGAAATTAAGGATAGTGTTAAATCCAAGGAAGAGGCATATAAATTGGCCAGAAAAAGCAGAAAACCTGAGGACTGGGAGAAATTTAGAATTCAGCAGAGGACAAAGGGTTTAATTAAGAGGGAGAAAATAGAGTATGAGAAGAAGCTTGCCGGGAACATAAAAACTGAATGCAAAAGCTTCTATAGATATGTGAAGAGAAAAAGATTAGTAAAGACAAAAGTAGGTTCCTTGCAGTCAGATTCAGGTGAATTTATAATGGGGAACAAAGAAATGGCAGACCAATTGAACAAATACTTTGGTTCTGTCTTCACAAAGGAAGACACAAATAACCTTTCGGATATACTAGGGGACCGAGGGTTGAGTGAGAAGGAGGAACTGAAGGATATCCTTATTAGGCGGGAAATTGTGTTAGGGAAATTGATGGGATTGAAGGCCGATAAATCCCCGGGGTCTAATAGTCTGCATCCCAGAGTATTAAGGAAGTGGCCATAGAAATAGTGGATGCATTGGTGATCATTTTACAGTCTATCGACTCTGGATCAGTTCCTATGGACTGGAGGGTAGCTAATGTAACACCACTTTTTAAAAAGCGAGGGAGAGAGAAAGCGAATAATTATTGATCGGTTAGCCTGATATCAGTAGTGGGAAAAATGCTGGAATCAATTATTAAGGATGAAATAGCAGTGCATTTGGAAAGCAGTGACAGGATCGGTTCAAGTCAGCATGGATTTATGAAGGGGAAATCATGCTTGACAAATCTTCTGGAATTTTTTGAGGATGTAACGAGTAGAGTGGACAAGGGAGAACCAGTGGATGTGGTGTATTTGGACTTTCAAAAGGCTTTTGACAAGGTCCCACACAAGAGATTGGTGTGCAAAATCAAAGCACATGGTATTGGGCGTAATATACTGACGTGGATTGAGAACTGGTATGCAGACAGGACGCAGAGAGTCAGGATAAACGGGTCCTTTTCAGAATGGCAGGCAGTGACTAGTGGAGTGCCGCAGGGCTCAATGCTGGGACCCCAGCATTTACAATATACATTAATGATTTGGATGAAGGAATTGAGTGTAATATCTCCAAGTTTGCAGATGACACTAAACTGGGTGGCGGTGTGAGCTGTGAGGGGGACGCTAAGAGGCTGCTGGGTGACTTGGACAGGTTAGCTGAGTGGGCAAATGCATGGCAGATGCAGTATAATGTGGATAAATGTCAGGTTATCCACTTTGGGGGAAAAAACGCAAAGACAGAATATTATCTGAATGGCGGCAGATTAGGAAAAGGGGAGGTGCAACGAGACGTGGGTGTCATGGTTCATCAGTCTTTAAAAGTTGGCATGCAGGTACAGCAGGCGGTGAAGAAGGCAAATGGTATGTTGGCCTTCGTAGCTAGGTGATTTCAGTATCGGAGCAGGGAGGACTTACTGCAGTTGTACAGGGCCTTGGTGAGGCCTCACCTGGAATATTGTGTTCAGTTTTGGTCTCCTAATCTGAGGAAGGATGTTCTTGCTATTGAGGGAGTGCAGCGAAGGTTCACCAGACTGATTCCCGGGATGGCAGGACTGACATATGAGGAGAGACTGGATCAACTGGGCCTTTATACATTGAAGTTCAGAAGGATGAGAGGGGATCTCATAGAAAAATATAAGATTCTGATGGGACGGGACAGGTTAAATCCGGGTAGAATGTTCCCGATGTTGGGGAAGTCCAGAATCAGGGGACACAGTCTTAGGATAAGAGGTTGGCCATTTAGGACTGAGATGAGGAGAAACGTCTTCACTCAGAGAATTGTTAACCTGTGGAATTCCCTGCTGCAGAGAGTTGTTGATGCCAGTTCATTGGATATATTCCTGAGGGAGTTAGATATGGCCCTTACGGCTATGGGGGTATGGAGAGAAAGCAGGAAAGGGGTACTGAGGGAGTGATCAGCCATGATCTTATTGAATGGTGGTGCAGGCTCGAAGGGCCAAATGGCCTACTACTGCACCTATTTTCTATGTTTCTATGTTTCTATACATCCTTGAACCATTATTCACCTCATCCAATGCCCATCTGTAGGAAAGAGGACATTCAGTCTCTACAGTTGTTAATAATTGTGGCAACATAAATTAATGAAAAGATGAATGCGATCAGGGCATTCATCTGCGTATAATTTTATACATAGTGTCAGCTGTGGCTCAGTTGTTAGCACTCTCATCTCTGCCTGAGAAGATTGTGGGTTCAAGTTCAAATGGGTTCAGAGACTTGAGCACAAAAATCTAGGCTGATGCTCCAGTACAGTGCTGAGGGAGTGCTGCACTGGGTTTGAAGGGGTTGTCTTATGAAGAAAGATTGAGCAGGTTGGGCCTATGCTACATTGGAATTTAGAAGAATGAGAGGTGATCTTATTGAAACAAAAAAGATTCTGAAGGTGCTTAACAGGGTAGATGCAGAGAGGATGTTTCCCCTCGTAGGGGGATCTAGAACTAGAGGGCATAGTTTCAGAATAAGGGGTTGCCCAGTTAAAACGGAAAGGAGGAATTTCTTCTCTCAGAGGGCCGTGAATCTTTGGAATCCTAGAGAGCTGTGGAGGCTGGGTCAGTGAATAAATTTAAGTTGGCGATAGTCAGATTTTTGAATGATGAGGGAGTCAAGGGTTATGAGGAGTGGGCAGGGAAGAGGAGTTGAGGCCACGATCAGATCAGCCATGATCTTAATGAATGGTGGAGAAGGCTCGAGAGGCCAAATGGCCTACTCCTGTTCCTATTTCTTATGTTTTTATTGTTGTGTATCTGTAAAGCATGCACTCCCATGTTCCGCCACCACGAAGCTCATCCCCTGAAGTCTCAAGGGATCCCAGCATCCTTTGGGAGCACTGTATATAAGCCGGCCCCTAAGGCCTGTTCCTCACTCTGGAGTGTCTTATTAAAGACTGAGGTCACTGTTACTTTAACCTCCCTGTGTGTAGCCTCATCTGTGTTAGGAACACAATAACTGGCGACGATGATGGGAGAGCGTGCTGATGGCGAGGTATCGGTTCTACACGTGCCAGCGATCAGAAGCTCAGGAAGTGGCGAGCTACGTCGCCAAGCTAAGGTGACTTGAAGGACAATGTGAGTTTGATGGCTATCTGGAGCAAATGCTCCGAGACTTTTTTGTACTGGGCATTGGCCACGAAACCATGCTATGAAAACTTTTGACTGTAGAGACACCGACCCTCAGTAAGGCCATTGCGATAGCACAGGTGTTTATGTCCACCAGTGATAACACCAAACAAATCTCTCAGCACACAAGTGCTAGCAATGTTCATCAATTAATTGGAACTGTGTTTGCGAGCAGAAATGTATAGGGCAGAACCCACGAGTCTGCAACTGCCAACAGGCCTCATGTGACCCAGATGACTCAGAGTCCCCAACAAAGGATGAATGCAAGGCAATTCACACCTTGTTGGCGTTGTGGAGGCTTCCATTCAGCCTATTCATGCCGCTTCAAAGGGTATGTTTGCAAGAATTGTGGAACAACGGGGCACCTCCAACGAGCTTGCAAACGAGCTGCAAGCTCTGCAAAACCTGCTAACCACCACGTGGCAGAGGAAGATCGGTCCATGGTGGATCAAAGCAATTTCGATCCTCAGAGAGAGGAGACAGATGCTGAAGTACACGGGGTGCATACATTTTCGACGAAATGTCCACCTATAATGTTAAACGTAAAATTGAATGGCTTACCTGTAGCCATGGAACTGGACACTGGTGCAAGCCAATCCACCATGAGTAAAAAGATGTTTGAAAGACATAAAGAATAAGAACATAAGAACATAAGAATTAGGAACAGGAGTAGGCCATATAGCCCCTCGAGCTGCTCCGCCATTCAACAAGATCATGACTGATCTGGCCATGGACTCAGCTCCACTTATCCGCCTGCTCCCCATAACCCTTAATTCCCTTATTGGTTAAAAATCTATTTATCTGTGATTTGAATACATTCAATGAGCTAACCTCAACTGCTTCCTTGGGCAGAGAATTCCACAGATTCACAACCCTCTGGGAGAAGAAATTCCTTCTCAACTCGGTTTTAAATTTTCTCCCCCGTATTTTGAGGCTGTGCCCCCTAGTTCTAGTCTCCCCGATCAGTGGAAACAACCTCTCTGCCTCTATCTTGTCTATCCCTTTCATTATTTTAAATGTTTTTATAAGATCACCCCTCATCCTTCTGAACTCCAACAAGTAAAGACCCAGTCTACTCAATCTATCATCATAAGGTAACCCCCTCATCTCCGGAATCAGCCGAGTGAATCGTCTCTGTACCCCCTCCAAAGCAAGTATATCCTTCCTTAAGTAAGGTGACCAAAACTGCACGCAGTACTCCAGGTGCGGCCTCACCAATACCCTGTACAGTTGCAGCAGGACCTCCCTGCTTTTGTACTCCATCCCTCTCGCAACGAAGACCAACATTCCATTCGCCTTCCTGATTACCTGCTGCACCTGCAAACTAACTTTTTGGGTTTCATGCACAAGGACCCCCAAGTCATTCTGCACTGCAGCATGTTGTAATTTTTCCCCTTTCAAATAATATTCCCTTTTACTGTTTTTTTTTCCAAGCTGGATGACCTCCCATTTTGCGACATTGTATTCCATCTGCCAAACCTTTGCCCATTCGCTTAACCTATCTAAATCTCTTTGCAGCCTCTCTGTGTCCTCTACACAACCCGCTTTCCCACTAATCTTTGTGTCATCTGCAAATTTTGTTACACTACACTCTATCCCCTCTTCCAGGCCATCTATGTATATTGTAAACAGTTGTGGTCCCAGCACTGATCCCTGTGGCACACCACTAACCACTGATTTCCAACCCGAAAAGGACCCATTTATCCCGACTCTCTGCTTTCTGTTAGCCAGACAATTCTCGATCCATGCTAATACATTTCCTCTGACTCTGCGTACCTTTATCTTCTGCAGTAACCTTTTGTGTGGCACCTTATCGAATGCCTTTTGGAAATCTAAATACACCACATCCATCGGTACACCTCTATCCACCATGACTGTGGTGCAACAAGACATTCAGACCAGCCCTGAGCCCCATCCACACGAAACTGAGAACGTACACCAAAGAGCTTATCACTGTCCTGGGCAGCGCCATGATCAAGGTCACCTACAAGGGCACGGTGCACGAACTGCCACTCTGGATTGTCCCGGGCAATGACCCCACACTGCTTGGAAGGAGCTGGCTGGGCAAAATCCACTGGAACTGGGATGACATCTGAGCACTATCATATGTCGATGAGGTCTCATGTACCCAAGTTCTCAACAAATTTCCTTCCTTTTTTGAGCCAGGCATTGGAAACTTTTCCGGGGTGAAGGTGCGGATCCACTTGGTCCCAGAGGCACGACCCATTCACCACAAGGCGTGAGCGGTACCTCACATGATGATGGAGAGAGTGGAAATCAAGCTGGACAGGCTGCAACGCGAGAGCATGATCTTCCCAGTGGAATTCAGTGAGTGGGCCAGCCCGATTGTTCCAGTGCTCAAAAGTGATGGCACGATCAGGATTTGCGGCGATTATAAAGTAACTATTAATCGTTTCTTGCGACAGGACCAATTCCCGCTCCCTAAGGCAGACGACCTATTTGCGATGCTGGCAGGAGGCAAGACGTTCACCAAGCTCGACCTGACTTCGGCCTACATGACGCAGGAGCTGGAGGAGTCTTCGAAGGGCCTCACCTGCATCAACATGCACAAGGGACTGTTCATGCACAACAGATGCCCGGTTGGAATTCAGTCGACTACAGCGATCTTCCAGAGAAACATGGAGAGCCTACTCAAGTCAGTACCACACACGGTGGTCTTTCAGGACGACATATTGGTCACCGGTCGGGACATCGCCGAGCACCTACAAAACCTGGAGGAGGTCCTCCAGCGACTGGATCGCGTAGGGCTGCGGCTGAAGAGGTCGAAGTGCGTCTTCATGGCAACAGAAGTGGAGTTTTTGGGGAGAAAGATCACGGCAGACGGCATTCGGCCCACAGACGCCAAGGCAGAGGCTATCAGGAATGCGCCCAGGCCACAGAACGTCACGGAGCTGCGGTCGTTCCTGGGACTCCTCAACTATTTTGGTAACTTCCTACCGGGGTTAAACATCCTTTTAGAGCCCCTACATGTGTTATTGCGTAAAGGTGAGAACTGGGTATGGGGAAAAAAACAAGTGATTGCTTTTGAGAAAGCCAGAAACATTTTATGCTCCAACAAGCTGCTTGTATTGTATAACCCGTGTAAAAGACTTGTGCTAGCATGTGACGCATTGTCGTACGGAGTCGGGTGTGTATTACAACAAGCTAACGTTGCGGGAAAGTTGCAATTGTCGCCTATTCTACCAGGAGCTTGTCTAAGGACGAGAGGGCCGACAGCATGATTGAGAAAGAGGCATTAGCGTGTGTTTCTGGGTAAAGAAAATGCATCAGTACCTGTTTGGCCTCAAATTTGAGCTGGAAACCGATCACAAGCCCCTCATATTCCTGTTCGCTGAAAACAAGGGGATAAATACTAATGCCTCAGCCCGCATACAAAGGTGGGCACTCGCGCTATCAGTGTATAACTATACCATCCGCCACAGGCCAGGCACTGAGAACTGTGCGGATGCTTTCAGTCGGCTACCATTGACAACCACGGGGGTGGAAATGGCACAGCCTGCAAACTTGTTGATGGTGGCGCAGCCCGCAGACTTGTTGATGGTCATGGTATAGTTTGAAAATGATAAATCACCTGTCATGGCCCGCCAGATTAGGACTTGGACCAGTCAAGATCCTCTGCTGTCCCAAGTAAAAAACTGTGTACTGCATGGTAGCTGGGCCAGCACCCCTGTTGAAATGCAAGAGCCAATCAAGCCAGTCCAGCGGCGAAAGGACGAGCTGTCCATTCAGGCATACTGCCTTTTGTGGGGTAACCGCGTAGTGCTACCAAAAAGGCAGGGAGACGTTCATCTCGGATCTCCACAGCACACACCCGGGTATAGTAATGATGAAAGCGATAGCCAGATCCCACATGTGGTGGCCCGGTATCGACTCTGACTTAGAGTCCTGTGTATGGCAATGCAGCGTATGTGCTCAGTTGAGCAACGTGCCCAGAGAGGCACCACTAAGTTTGTAGTCCAGGCCCTCCAGACCAGGTCGAGGATTCATGTTGACTATGCGGGCCCGTTTCTCGGTAAAATGTTCCTGGTGGTGGTGGATGCTTTTTCAAAATAGATTGAATGTGAAGTAATGTCGGGAAGCACCGCCACCGCCATTGTTACTTTAACCTCCCTGTGTGCAGCCTCATCTGTGTTAGGAACATAATATTTATGTTCTGTCAGAGGTGTGATCTTTCAGATGAGATGTTAAGCTGGCGCCTCGTCTGCTCTCTCAGGAGGACGTAAAAGAGCCCATGGCACTATTTCAAAGAAGAGCAGGGGAGTTATCCAGAGTCCTGGCCAATATTTATCCCTCAATCAACAGATTATCTGGTCATTATCACATTGCTGCTTGTGGGAGCTTGTTGTGTGCAAATTGGCTGCTGCGTTTCCTACATTACAACAGTAACTACACTCCAAAAGTACTTCATTAGCTGTAAAACGCTTGGGGTGTCGTGAAGTTATGAAAGCCGTTACATAAATGCAAGTTTCTCTATAGCCATAGACCATTAATGGAATGGAATCCTTTTTTGTTTGTGTGTCGGTCCATACATGCACATGTGTTCCATTTATAATGCCTTGCAGGAATCCTGTGGCATGGAAAATGTGGAGTGCTCTCTTGTGCCCTGGGGAAAGAAATGAAGGAATTTGTCCTGGAAAATAAGTCATACAACACCAGTTTTACTTCTCAGTGTGTTGTTTATAGAAATATTTAGCATATAACCCTGCAGTTGCTGGAAAGATCCTGTCGTAAAAAGGTTCACTGCTATGGTCAGCTTTTGAAGTTTCCTACAAAGTTGTCAGTCCTGAGGGGCTTGTCTAAAAGTCTGGCTCGAGGACATGGCATTACTCTCTGCCATTCTTCCGCGGTGAAAATAGCTGGTGAAGGCAGATGTTGTTGGACAAATTTAAGCAGCTCTTCCTTGGTCTGTCCACGTGTGTGGTTGGGTAAGAAATATCATGTGGAACATATCTCTCTCCTCAGATCCTCCTCCAAAATGGGCAAACGGAGAGATACCCCAGTGAGATAACCTTCTTCTGTCTCAAAATTCATCTCTCTGTGACTTAGGCCTGATTCTTTTTTCCCAAATTGCCCATTCGGCACCAGCATTGACAACACACCCAATCGGCAATCAGCCCAATAATACGTAAATGTTACATGACAGCGGCTTGTTTCCATCACGAGCACACTCCAAAAACAATGAAAATCCTCCTCCACGTATTGTAAATGTCAACGTTTAATTACCCCCTTTGGGGAATCACTGCAATGCAGTTTCCATTGACCTCAGAAAGTGATGCAATAAACTTTGTGCGACAATGATCTGAAAAGAAAAGGCCGAGTGCCATGACTTCGCCTTCGCCTGATGATAGATTCAATGGGCCCAAGTTTCAGCTCGAGTTGCTCCTATTTTTTTGGAGCAACTAGTTTAGTATGGAGTATCTTAGAAATCGCAATTCTCGGCATTTGGTTTGCTCCAATTCTAGTTAGTTAGAATAGTTTATTTTTAGTTCAGTTTTTTTTCCAAAAGGGGGCGTTACCAGCCACTTATGCCTGTTTTGCAAGTTTAGTCAGCGAATAGTTACGCCAGTAACTTAGAACGGAGTAAGTGTCGATTTTTGTACACTCAGAAAAACCTTATGTACACTTTAGAAATTAGGCGAAGGAGCGAGAGATAGCGGGGGGAAGGGAAGTTAGGGGATTCTCCAAAGCATTAAACACTTCACTTTTACCAGTTAAGAGCCATCATCAATAATAACTGATAAATAAATCAATACATAAAAAAATTAAATGTTTCTACATCTCCATCGAAGCAGCGGCAGCAGGCACTGAGCTGTGATCTTTCGGCCGTTCGGCCAGGGGATAGGGGCGGCCTTGAAAACACCGGGAGGGCGAGCACACACGCAGGCAGCAGGCACCGAGCTGTAATCTTTCGGCTGTTTGACCAGGGGATCGGGAGGCCTGAAAAACACCGGGAGGGAGAGCCAGCCAGCCAGCACGCACCTTTGAAAGTTTAATTTTTACTTCATGTATGGGTGCTGCATTATCAACGCCACGGATTATGCAATGGTCATCCATCAATTCGCTACATAGGAGAGAATTGATTAAAGCTCACCGCACCAGGAACGTCATAGCCCATAGGCTGATGGGCAGGAGGCCTTACTCACATCGGCAATATCGAGTCAGGCGTTCGTACCTGGACATGAGCGAGGCTGATTGTGTCAAAACGTTGCGTTTCCGCAGAGAAGTTGTCGTTGAGATCTGTGATATGCTGAGAGCAGATTTACAGCCGAGAAGCAGAACGCCGACTGCCTTGTCTGCTGAAATGAAGATTACAGCTGCACTTTCGTTCTATGCCTCGAGATCGTTTCAAGCTACAACTGGAGATGTGTTCACCATCTCTCAATGTGCAATACATGCCTGCGTTCACCAGGTCACGGCTGCACTGTATTCACGGAGGAATTACTTCATTAAGTTCCCAATGACCGGCCAAGCAATGCATGACAGGGCTCAAGGATTGCTGGCTTCCTAAAGCTACAGGGCTGCATTGATTGTACCCATATCACCTTGCGAGCACCTGTGGAGGATGCCGAGCAGTTCAGGAATAGAAAAGGTTTCCACTCCATTAATGTGCAGCTCGTGTGTGACAAGAAGCAGCTCGTCATGTCAGTCGATGCAAGATACCCTGGCAGCACCCATGATGCGTTCATCCTACTCGACAGCGTTATATCTGACATGTTTCAGCAGCAGCCAGAAGGGCAGAGCTGGCTACTGGGAGACAAAGGGTACAGCCTCGCCACCTGGCTCATGACACCCCTACGTGGAACATGGACGGAAGCTGACCATCAATACAACATGCGACACGCAGCATCATGGAGAGGACCATTGGCATCTTGAAACAGTGTTTCCGATGCCTGGACCATTCTGGAGGCCACTTGCAATATTCCCCTGAGATTGTCAGTCAGTTCACTGTTGTGTGCTGCATGCTGCATAACTTAGCCATCATGAGGCAGCAGGAGCTGGTAGTGGAACCAGAAGATCCACATGAGGTGAGAGTGCCTGATGATAGTAATTTGGAAGAGCAGGATGAGGATGATGACGATGATCAGGAAAGCATGCAAGTCCCTGATGCCGGAGCACGACATCGAAGGAGGGCGGTCCATCGTGCTCCTTTAACGATTGCTCGAGCCCTGCGCCAGCAGCTCATCCGTGAACGCTTCAATTACTGATGCCTGAGGGCTCAGCGACAACTGTTCTGCATGGACATGTTTAATTTTTGGAGTTATTCCTATGTTGTGTTGTGGTAATGGAACATGATTCAGTTTTAATGCAAAAATATTTTATTGAAAAGTTCACAATGTACTGCACGTTAGTGTAATAAAATATTTGTTGTACCAAACTTTTACTTTAATATGACTCTTTAAGATCATTTAAAAAGTTTAAGATCACTTATAAACTTGTAAAGTTACAAAAGTTACAAAACAATTTCAACGTGAAAAATCTTACACTCTTAAGATCACTGAAACTTCAAGATCACTTTTTAGGCGCAAAATTAAATAACTTACAAAATGTGAGAACATTTACACTCTAAGATCACTTAAAAACCCAAAGATCACTTATAAGTTGTAAAGTTACAAAAGTTACAAAACAATTTCAATGTGAAAAAAGTTACTACAGTTACATTAAGAACAAGAATAAAAGCAGCAAAGAAAGGCTGCAACCATCTCTCATCCACATCTCGGTGAATGTTCACTTCTTCATGGGGGTGTCATTCGATTGGTTGGGCTGTGTGCCCTTATTGCAGCAGCTACCTCACCCAGGCCCTCCCTGACGGCCTGTGCCGTCACTTGCACTCCCTCTGACACTCCCTCCCTCATTTCCCGTGTCATTACTGCTCTTTCTCCCGTCAGTACCGTTCCCTCTTCACCCACCGCACTGACGCTGCCCACGAGTGATCGGGTGAGCTCATTGCTCGCCACACCCAATGCCACAACCTGACCCACATCTGCTGCACGCTGCATCTCAGGAGAGCGTGTTTCGATTCTCCTTCTCCTCTGCCTGGGTCTGCCTCGCGGCACCACTCCAGTGGGAGGCACAGGCTGGGTCGGTGGGGCCCTGGGTGTTGCAGGCAGCACCACTCCAGTGGGAGGCACAGGCTGGGTCGGTGGGGCCCTGGGTGTTGCAGGCGGCACCACTCCAGGTTGATTTGAAGGGCCACAATGCATTTTCAGGACTTACCCTCTCCCTTGTGTGTGGGCCCAGCTTGTGCAGTACTGATTGCTTTTCTCCATGTTCGACTCATCAAAGCAGTGACCCTCTGTTCCAAGGGTGTCAGTGGATGCAAATTTGGCACGCCTCCTCCTGTTCGAGTTCTTTCCCTTTTGTTGTGAGTCAATTTCTTCTGCAAAGATTCAAATATAACTTTTTACAGAGTGCGTCTTTCTGCAGGGTGGGACATATACAGATGGTCACATTTACAATTGAGATTCCATTGAAAAATGGAAATATTACTTACATTAACTACTTGTCAAGGTTGTGCCATTTCTTTTTACACTGGCTTCCAGATCTCCTGCACAATAATCTTCTGCAACTAGGTTTCAGCGTTGCTTCATTTCGTTGGGTGGCACTTTTGTGCGACATCTGTTGCTGATATCCAGCTCCTGCCATCTCTGCTCAATTACATTAACTAGTGTCTTCACTTTCTCATGCAAGAAATTCTTTGTTCTTGGTGGACAATGTTACATTGCTGTATTGAATTGACACTCAGTGATTTTTCAAAACACACAGTCATTATTTTGCATGCACCTATGCAGCACTTGTTCTGGAAGTTTAGCAGCAACAAACAGCACTCACTGATTCCAGCAGCTGATTTCTTCCACAGTGCTGCTAACAGCACTCTTTCAGGCACAAAAAATCACTCAGAAGACTTTGCACAGCTCAACACACCCAAAAATCACTTTTCTGCATGTCCCTTTAAAGATGGCCGATTGCCTAATTTTGTGTGCCATTGTGCATGCGCGCACGTTCCAACGCACATGCGCAACGCTGCCGGCATTCAAACTGATACTGGGTCCTAGCCCCGCCCCCCCGCCGGCAGTGCTTGGTCAGAACACGTTTGCTCCGCACCCAGCAGCTCCTACTGTGCCGTGCTGAGCTGAAAACAGGCCTACAGATATCGGAGAATCACAAGGTAAGTATTTGGCGCTTTTTGAGTTCTAGAAATTAGGCGGGCCTCTCCGAGGTGCGCCGTTCTACCAGGGATCTGAAACTTGGGACCAACATCACCAGCGTAACAGTTTCATCCTTCACATAGCCTAGGTTATACTCCTAATAAAGTAATGCGACTGTATACTGTAGACCGTGAGTAAGTGTGACGTTAGCTCCTTTATTTAAACTCCAGAGTGCAAGTACAGCATGGGAGGCCTGCTTATATATAGTGCTCCCAAGGGATGCTGGGATCCCTTGGGACTCCAACAGGTAGGCCCTCTTGTGGCGGAATGATACAGGTTGCCTAGGGTTACATACATACCAGCCTATCCTGAAACCACTCAGTTCCTAGCACCAATACCTTTGATTGAATGAACACAGACAAGAAAAAACAATCATCACAATTTTCACTTCAATTTTTTTCCACATATATAAATGGGCAGATAACTCTTTTGAATCCTTTAGGGTTTTGCTTTTCTTTATAGGATTTACTGTAATAATGTACAATATTTTCAAAATCTCACTGTGATTTTTTGGTAAGGCATGTGTGCCACGAGGAAGATTATAACGGCAATGATTCTTACCAATACAATTATTATTCTACATAAACATTCAGCATTGTGATTTAGGATAAAAGCTTCATCATTTTGGGAAAGTTCAATCTTTTTCATAATAATAAAAGCTAAATCAGGCTATTGTATCTCTGTGACAGACAGGTTCAGCTCTCACTGCTGCTTATTTTTTACTTAATACCCTCCCTGGACAAGTCTTCCATTATTTCCTTCAGAAATGTGCACTGGTGAATAGAATGTATTTCAACAATGTACCTAGTGCCTACTTCAGAACTAAGCAATTTGCAGTTTGGTACAGGGAAGTAAAATCCCATCCTCCCACTCTGCTCTGACAATATGTCTGCACCTCAGAACATCATTACTAAAGGTAGCAGTATGACATTTTTATTTATCACACTTTTCATCCAAATATTGGATTAAGCAAGGTTAAGGGACTGTGAGCAATTTACTGTTAAAAGGAGATAGTATGGTTTTACATAGGATTACGTCAGATATACAGCACAGAAACAGGCCATTCAGCCCAACCAGTCCATGCCAGTGTTTATGCTTTACTCAAGTCTCCTTCCATCTTTCCTCATCTAAATCTATCAGTATTACCCTCTATCTCCTTCTTCCTCATATGTTTGTCTAGCCTCCCTTAAATGCATATATTCTATTCACTTCAACCACTCCCTGTGGTAGCGAGTTTCACATTCTCACCACTCTTTGGGTAAAGAAGTTTCTTCTGAATTCCCTATTGGATTTCTTGGTCACTATCTTATATTGATGGCCTCTAGTTATACTCTTCCCCACAACTGGAAACATTCTCTCTGTATCCACTCTATCAAAAGCTTTCATAATTTTAAAGACCTCTATTAGGTCACCACTCAGCCTTTTTTTTTTAAGAGAAAAGAGACCCAGCCTGTTCATCCTTTCCTGATATATATGCTCTTGCATTTCTGGTATCACCCTTGTAAATCTTCTCTACACCCTCTCCACTGCCTCTATATCCTTTTTATAATATGGCGACCAGAACTCTATGCTGTACTCTAAGTTTGGTCTAACCACGGTTCGATACAGGTTTGGCATAACTTACCTATTTTTCAATTCTATACCTCTAGAAATAAACCCTAGTGCTAGGTTTGCTTTTTTGTGGCCTTGCTAACCTGTATCGCAACTTTTAGTGATTTGTGTATTTGTACTCCAAGATCCCTTGTTCCTCTATCCCACCCAGACTCTTGCCCTCCAAGTAATGTGACCTCCCTATTCTTCGTACCAAAATATAATACCTCATATTTATCTGTGTTGAACTTCATTTGCTAATTATATGCCCATTATGCAAGTTTATTAATGTCCTCCTATAATTTGTTGCACTCCTCAGTATTGACTGTCCCCCCCAATTTGGTATCATATGCAAATTTAGAAACTGTGTTTTTGATTCCAAAGTTTAAATCGTTAATGTAAATTGACGTATTGGGTATTCCGATGTCATTAAATCATTAATGTAAAGAAATCTTTGTAAAATGTCTTATTGAGGAAACTGAATGATCAAATCCAGGCTCAACATATGAATGGGGTACTGTAAAGTCCATTTATTCTGCCAGACAGATTAAAGGTACTGATCCCAGCACTGATCCTTGTGGGACATCACTACCCACCTTCTGCCACTGTGAATAGCTACCTCTCTGCTTTCTGTCTTGAGGTCAGCTAGCTATCCATTCTGTTACTTGTCCCCTGACTCTGCATTCTCTGATCTTGTTCATTAATTTATTATTGGGTGCCTTATCGAAGGCCTTTTGAAAATCTATATAAATTACATCTACTGCATTACCATTGTCTACTCTCTCTGTTACCTCTTACAAAAATTCAATGAGGTTGGTCAAGCAAGACTCTCCCTTTTGGAATCCATGCTGACTTTTCATTATTATATTGTTGATTTCTAGATGTTCTTCTATTTTCTCCTTTAGTCAGGATTCCATTATGCTTCCTACCACATGGTGCAGTGCATTCATGAACACTGAGAGCTAGATCATTACTGATCAAATCTACTGCACTTAAATACTCTTAGAAATCTTTGTAAAATGTCTTATTGAGGAAACTGAATGATCAAATCCAGGCTCAACATATGAATGGGGTACTGTAAAGTCCATTTATTCTGCCAGCCAGATTAAAGGTACTTCGTCCTCATGTTGAAAAAAAAATAACCTGTGTTATACACATTGAACAACGTGCATATACGCATCGTTCGTTCAGTTTCTTTTTCGTTGAATTTAACTTTTGGTTCAGCTAACCAGTGACAATTTAGTCCTGATTAATCACTTTTGAATTTTTCATATATCTATCTTGCCTTGTCTGTTCAGCCTTTGCTGGTAAATAAAGTGTTCATATCTTTCTCTATGTGGTAGAAGAGTCTTACAATTTTCAACTTAATAGCAGCCAGCCAGATTATCAGCTAACTCTGTGTCAGTCACTCAGAGTCACCTGCTAGACTTTGAAATGTGGAGAAGTGAGGGTGGGGGCAAGAGACCACCAAGAAGGGGCTCTTGGGTATTCCAATGTCAAGTCCAGCTGACAATTTGTGTTGACACCTGACGACATGTGCTCTCAACTTGATTCAAGATAGCAGCTACCTCTGAATTTGGTCTTGTTAATGCTGGTTCCAGATGCTGATATCAGGTCATCAATAATGACAAATGAAGGTCACATTTCATGAGGAATGGAAATGTCTTTTACCACTGTAAATGAGGCCTTGGGGGCAGTAAAGTTAAACCTTCACGTCTGTGTTAGGTTTAGAGCTGGGTTTAATTATGATCAGCATTTAGCTGCTCTGAAAGGCTTATTTCACTGGAATTAAATAGGGATCTGTTAACACCAATCAATGGGGCACTAATATGAATCAGTGGAAGGGTGCAGTTGTTAAACAAGAGCATTGGTACTCACTCCATCACACCCAGCAATCTTGTCATCCAAATTTCAGGTTTAAATCATCCTCTGTGTTTCTTCCTTCGAACAAATTGTCATGGATTCAGTTACAATTCTATATAGAAAAATAATAACACCAAAAAAAAAAGATAAATCCTGAACAGTAATTGAAAAGCAATGTCTATCCAAACAGGAACGTTGGAACTCAATCCAAAATACCGAACCTAAAGCGTTCCAAGAATCTAATCTTGCATATTATAGTCATGAGTATAGTTATGGTCTCGTAAGATGGAATGGATGGAATGATGGACTTTAAGACTATTATCCTAATCTGGTTTACATTAAGTTTCTGCTCCAGGACAACGTTGATTATAAACTTAGATATACTTAGGGGAAAAATAGATGTGCCTACCATATCGTGGAAGAATGTGGGGGAGGCTTGAGCCAAGGGACTTGCAGGCAGCTGCAGCAAAACAGCTGGAACTGTCATGCTCTATTCTCAAAAGCCAAGTGCATGAGTGTTTTTGGCCACTATCAGAAGCATGTTGATAGGACAAAACACAACATTTATTGGACTGATAAAATTTAAAAAAGCCATTTTTACTGCCAAATAAATGTCAAGCTGTAATTTCAAACAAGTTGGTCAGTAAGAATTTAATCATACTTTTACTACTTAAGTAAACAGTAAATAACTGTTAACAATGCTTTCTTTGTGGCTCTGAGTTCAGTATACTGTCTAGTCTGGTATTGAGTCCGACAGACTGTGTAGGCCAAAATTTCTATCCTCAGTGTCTGCTGATTGAACTGATCCCTGCTGGAATTAGCCTTCAGCGTTCCTGGGCTAGGTATGGGGGTGGAGGATGGCGGGGTGGGGGGGCGGGGGGAGAGGTGGAGGGAGGTGGTGCGTAAATCAGCCAAGGTTTCTGCTCATGATCACTACCTTAAGATCTTTGCTGGAGAGTACATGCGCAAATGTCATGTAAGGATAGATGAAGCTCAGCTGTGATCCTCTCCAAAGTCAAACATCCTGCTGACACATGAAGTGCGGCCACTACAATGATGCACAAGAGGGTCACTGTCGCTTATGAACCATCCTCCAGCATAGATCAGCAGCTTCAAGAGAGGAGGGAGAGAGAATTGGAAAATACCGGGAATCATTTTCAACTTACCGGTATCAGGCATTATGCCAACTGCCCATTTTCTTTTCCATTTAAATCACGAAAGGAAAATTGGGCGATTTCTACGACTGGCACCTGACCCACAATGCCAGTTTTATTCTTGGGCGGTAAGTTGAAAATGACCCCCATAGTTAAAACAGTCTGTGAATGCCTTCAGAACCTTTTTCTTTAATGTAATTAAGTTCATAACTGGGGTGGCAGTAAGGGAACTGCAATCCACTTAGGCTCCCCTGGACAACGGAGGGAAAGTCAGCCAGAGGCCTTGCTTCCTATCAGTATCTTATAACTCATGCTGAAAAATAGCTACATGTAGATAGCATCAGGTTCAGCACAGCAAGTTCCATAGCCAACCAACACATAGAGGGATGAACTTCTGTGGGGTGTTCTACCACTCGCCCTCCGTAACCTTGGCCGAATACCCATCAAAACCCCTGAATAATGGCGCAAAAGCCATTTACATTGGATTACCCTGGGCTTCCACGGCTCTTGTGCCAAAGTTACGGTGGACAAGTGGGAGAACACACAGAAACAGGCCATTTGGCCCAAAAGGTCTATACCAGTGTTTAAGCTCCACATGAGCCTCCTCCTACCCTATTTTATTTTGCCTTATCAACATATCCATCTATTTGTTTCTCCCTCGTGTAACTATCAAGCTTCCCTTTAAAAGCATCTATGCTATTCGCATTCTATATAGAAAGTTCCACATTCTAAAAACTCTCTTGGTAAATAAGATTCTCTTGAACTCTTTATTGGATTTGTTAGTGATTATTTTATATTATGGCAACTAGTTTTGGACCCCCCTACAAGTGGAATCATCTTTTCTACATCTACTCTATCAAACCCTTTCATAATTTTAAAGATCTCTATTGGGTCAAACACTAAGGAATTTCACCCCTCGCTGTTTACAGACACACACATAGGGGCCAAGTTTCGGCCTGAGTTGCTCCTGTTTTTTTGGTGCAACTGGTTTAGAATGGAGTATCTTAGAAATTGCAATTCTCGGCATTTAGATTGCTCCAGTTCTCGTCAGTTAAAACAGTTTCAGTTTGGAACAGATTTTTTTTTTCAAAAGGGGGCGTGTCCGGCCACTTACGCCCGTTTTGAAAGTTTAGGCAGTGAAAACATACTCCAAACTCACTTAGAATGGAGTAAGTGTCGATGTTTGTATGCTCAGAAAATCAGGCGTAGGTTACAAATCAGGCGTAGGGAACGGTGGGGGTGGGGGGGGCGGAAAGGGAAGTTTACAAACATTAAACACTTCAGTTTTACAAATAAAGAGCCATCATCAATAATAAATGATAAATACATCAATAAATCAACCAATAAATCAATCTAAAAAATTAATAAAAAATAAAAAAAAATTAAAAAATCAATCAATAAATAAATTTCTACTCACCGACTGCAGCACCGGGAGCCCTCCAACAGAGTGCTGGGACAGGGCCCCCCCAGTTTGTCTCTCTCTCTCTTTGTCAGTGTCTCCCTCTCTCTCTCTCTGTCTGTCAGTGTCAGTGTCTCTCTCTTTGTCTGTCAGTGTCTATGTGTTTCTGACAGTGAGGGAAGCGGGGGGAGGAGGAGGAGGGGGTGAGGAGGGGGATGAGGGGGGGAGGAGGAGGGGGGTAGGAGGGGGAGGAGGAGGAGGGGGAGGAGGAGGAGGAGGGGGGAGGAGGAGGGGGAGGGAGGGGTGGGGAGAGGGAGGGAGAGGGAGGGGTGGGGAGAGGGAGGGAGGGAAGGGAGAGGGAGGGAAGGGAAGGGAGAGAGGAGAGGGAAGGGAGAGAGGAGAGGGAGGGAGGGAGGGGAAGGGAAGGGAAGGGAGAGAGAAGAGGGAGGGAGAGGGAGGGAGGGAGGGGGAGAGGAGAGGGAGGGAGGGAGAGAGGAGAGGGAGGGAGAGAGGGGGAGAGGAGAGGGAGGGAGGGAGAGAGGAGAGGGAGGGAGGGAGGAGAGGGAGGGAAGGAGGGGGAGAGGAGAGGGAGGGAGGAGAGGGAGGAGAGGAGAGGGAGGAAGGGAGGGTGAGAGGGAGGGAGGGAGGGAGGGGGAGAGGAGAGGGAGGAGGCTGAACGGGCCCGGCTGACATGAAGAAGCCGGGCCCAAGACTTCGGGCGGGGCCCGCCCCCAGCAAGATGCCAGGTGGGCAGGCCCTGCCGAAGGAAGAGGGAGCGGACCGGAGTTAAAGGTAGGTGGCTGGGGGAAGCCAGAGCTGGGGGTGAGCGGAGCGGGAGCTGGGGGGGGGAGCGGAGCGAGAGCTGAGGTGGGGGGCTCGGAGTGGGAGCTGGGGGGGGAGCGGAGCGGGAGCTGGGGGGGGGGGGCGCAGAGCAGGAGCTGGGGGTGAGCAGAGTGGGAGCTGGGAGAGCGCGGAGCGGGAGCTGGGGGTGGTCGGAGCAGGAGCTGGGGGGGAGTGTCGGAGCGGGAGCTGGGGGGGGGGTCGGAGCGGGAGCTGGGGTAGGGTGGGGGCAGGCAGCGGAGCGGGAGCTGGGGGGGGAGCGGGCAGCGGAGCAGGAGCTGGGGCGGGGGTGCGGTGGGTGTGGGGTTGAGAGAGCCAGCTGAACAGGGGAGGAAGCTGGAGCCAGAGCAGGAGCTGGACGAGGGAGGTGCAACCTGATCTTCACTGCCCCAGTGAGCCCAATCAGCCAGGGCTAGGGGCGGCGAGCTTCGGGCCTCTCCCACACAGTTTCGGGCGCCTGGAGCTACTGCACATGCGCGCCCACTGTAGCGCCTGTGCAGAGGTCCCGGCACTGATTTCAGCACAGGGACCTGGCTCCGCCTCCCACAGCTCGTGCTGCGCACGCCAAGCTCCAAAGGACCTGCAGGGAGCCGGAGAATCTGGAGATATTTTTTTTACGCACTTTCGGGCGCGAAAATTGGGCATCCAGGTCGGGGCTGTGCCGTTCTAGGCGCGGCCCGAAACTTGGGCCCAAAGAATGGTTACTTGGGGGAAGCCAATGGAGGGTAATCGGCACCTGTGAACCTGTACTCAAACAGAAGTAATTGCCTTCAGTAGAGGTCATGAGGGAAAGGGAATCATTCCATGATTAATTCAAAATGATAGATAAATGTATAGTCGTTTCTTGGAGTCAGTTTTAAAGCATGTTTCCAATAGAAAAACTTATCAGTAAGAGCCAGCTATAAACACTCATTGTCACTTTTGTCTCTCTAATCTCTCCTGCCGTCCACCCTATCACAGACCTTCCCTTTTGTTCTTTCTTCCCCACCCCCTTTCAGTGTTTAAGAATGTGCTCTTTTCGAACATTTGGCAGTTCTGAAGAAGGGTCATCAACCCGAAACGTTAACTTTGTGTTTCTCTCCACAGATGCTGCCTGACCAATTATAAACACCCTTACTTCGAATGGAAATATTTAACTTTGTAGAATCTGTTACTGTTGAGAAGCTAAGAAATCTCAAAATAGGTTTTTACTGATATAATTAAAAAGTGGAATCATTATCAGACATGTATAAACTCCAGCAAAAGAATTCAACAGTAAACAGCAAAATGATGTAAATGAATATTTTCTTATCAACCTGTGGCTCATGTTCTCTCAGGCTGGGCTATTAATTCCGTCCAATAGTGATTCTCTTCCTACTGCTATGATTCTATTGCATTCTTACAACTTGTTCTGTTTATGATCCATCTCTGACAATTCTTAGTGATGCTGGCGATTATGACAATAAAGTTAGTGATTGTGAAAATTATCTGAAACACGAGACATTCCCGGACTGAACTATTATATTCTTCAGCATATGTGAACACTAGCACTTGCTAATTTCTACCAGAAACTGACTACATTTTAATGGTTGAAATTATGCGTCCAATGGGACATACAGTAATAAAGCAGTCTTTCAACGCAGTCACTTGTGTGACTTACAGTGGAAACCACGTAATTGGCAACATTAATGTTCAGTAAGCAAATACTTATGGAACTATATAGGGCTCAATTTTCCCCAGTTGTCTACACCGTTCTTTTGGCACGTGCAGCATTTTTTGGTCTAAGTTAAAATATCCAAATTTCCCCGAAGTTTGTGCGCCAGCGTAACTCAGTTAGTTATGATTTTTTTAGGTTCGTTTTTCTTTGCGTCATAGGGGGCGTAACCTGATGTCTACGCCAGTTTTTCAGATTTATGCAAGTTTGGCCAACTTACATTTCTCCTAGGACGGGGTATGTGACCACTCCCAAAAAACCTTCTGGGTGCTTCAGAAAAAAACCCAGCGCACATTTAAAAATTGATGCAGAAAGACGCCATTGTTTTTGTGCGAGGTTTTGGAGGAAATCAAGAACACATTAAATATGCATCGTGAAGTTTAATTTTTTCAAGTTTAAAAATGGAGAAAATGGAATACAATTCTTTAATGTTGGATTTTTTTCAAAGTGCCACGTCACCAACGAACGTCTCCTCACTGGGCTCGAGGGCCGGAGCATCGGCCGGCAGAATCGTTCGCTGGCCCGGACACAGAGGCTCGGGGTTCAGCTTCAAAAGAAGACCAGGAGAGGGTCAGGGTGGATGGAAGCCAAACTGAAGGCATGAGAAGCCTTACACTATATAGCAGCTTCAAAAGAACCCCGGGGGGTGGGTGTTTGCAGAGCCCGTGTCCGGGCGAGGGTGCAATTCTGCCGGCCGCCCCTCGAGCCCGGTGAGGAGACGTTGATAGATGGTGGGTTGGTACTTTGAAAAAAATTTTAAATTAATGAATTGCATTAGAATTTGTTGACCCAAGTGTCCTCATTTGAATGCCTAGATTCCCGTTCTAAGCAAGCCTATTACACATGCGCAGACCAGGGTGTGGTCCATATTCGGGCATCGACCTTGGGGAAAGAGAGAACAAAGAAGCTTTAACTCCTTGTCCTGCTGTTTTCAGCTTCTTGCAAGGGTACAATTTAATTATGGGGGCAATATTTACAATGCCATAACTTGTGCAAGTCTTCTGCATGAAGGTGCTGCAGAGGAGACGATTGATTCAACGTCATCTCATGAGGAACCTCAGAGCACATAGGATGATGGGCAGGAGGCCTTACCCACGTCAGGTATATCAAGACAGGCATTCATAGCTGCACCCTGAGAGATGAAGACTGTGTTAGACGGCTGCATTTCCACAAATAGGTTGTAACCGAGATCTGTGAGTTAGTAAAAGCAGACCTGCAACCTAGAAGCTTCACGAGGACTGCTTTGTCAGTTGAAGTGAAGGTTACTGCTGCACTTTCATTCTATGCATCGGGATCATTCCAGGCCACAACTGGGGATGTGTACGCCATTTCTCAACATGCAACACAGATTTGCATTCGGCAGGTGACTGCTGGTCTATATGCCCAGAGGAATGACTACATAAAGTTCCCCATGACCGACCAGGCAATGTGTGAAAGGGCTGTGGGCTTCTCCAGGATTGCTGGCTTCCCAACAGTATAAGGCTGCATTGATTGCGAACATCTTTGGAGGTACAAGATGTACAAGAACAGAAAAGGCTTCCACTCTGTTAATGTGCAGCTCATGTGTGACGACATGCATTGCATCATGTCAGTAGATGTTAGATACCCTGGGAGCACCCATGATGCATTCATCCTATGCGAGAGTGCTATATATCTAATTTTTCAACAGCAGCTAGAAGGGCAGAGCAAGCTGCTGGGAGACAAAGGGTACAGCCTTGCCACCTGGCTCATGACACCCCTACGCGTAACCCAGATGGAAGCTGACTGGGAATACAACATGTCACGCATTGCGACGTGTAGCACAATAGAGAGGACCATTGGCATCTTAAAACAGCATTTCCAATGCCTGGACCATTCCAGAGGCTACTTGCAATATTCCCCTGAGATTGTCGGTCAGTTCACTGTTGTGTGCTGCATGCTGCATAACTTAGCCATCTTGAGGCAGCAGCAATTGGTAGTAGAAGACGCACCTGAGATGAGAGGGGCTGATAATGAGGAAGAAGATGCAGATGATGAGGAGGACGAGGAGAACGAGGAAGCCATGCAACTACCTGAACCCGGAGCACGACGGCGGAGGAGGGCGGGCCATCGTGCCCCTTTAACAATTGCTCGAGCCTTGCACCAGCAGCTCATCCATGAACGCTTTGCTGCCTGAAGGCTGTTCCAAATGGACCATGTTGACTGTTTGGAGCTGTTCTGTAATGTTGTGATGTGTTAATGGAACAAATAATGGAAATGATTCTTCTTCAGTTCAAAAAGTTGTGTTAATAATGGAACAAATAATGGAAATGATTCAGTTATAATTTAAATATATTTTATTCAAAAGTTTAATACTTGTTTGAACTTAATATGACTTAAATAAAAATATTCATGTATCAAACTTTAAAATTTTCAGTTAAGATCACTTGCAACCTTTAAGATCACTTGCAAACTCTAAGATCACTTAAAAACTTTAAGATCACTTAAAAACTTTTAAACTTGTAAATTTACATCACTTACAAAAAACTTTAAATTTGAGAACAGTTACAACAGTAACAACAATAATAATAACAACAATAGCAGCAAAGAAAGGCTTTACCCATCTCTCCTCCACCTTATTCTAAGACTGTCCGCTGCGCTTGGTCTTGTTAACTCCACTCCTGCCCGCAGGCGCAGCGTTTCTTGGGTTGATACCAAGCTTATTCTTTCGAACATCTTGGGTAATGAGCACTTCGTGATTGTAGGGGGTGCGGGGAGAAGGGGCAGGGGTGGGGAGGGGGGCAGGCGACAATGTGGAAAGCCCGACTTGGGCCTTTTCAGCGGTTGGTCTAGGGATTGGAGTGGGTGTGGCTGTTGATTCTGTCAATGGGCATAGGGTCTGGGCTTGTTTCTTTATTGCAGCAGATAACTCCGACATTCCCTCCCTCATATGCCCTGACAGTGTCTCAACTACCTGCAACATTCCCTCCCTCTTGTTCACCCACAGTGAATCAGATACCTGCGACATTCCCTCCCTCATGTGCACCGACAGTGTATCAGCTGCCTGCGACATTCCCTCCCTCATGTTCACCAACAGTGTGCCAACTACCTGCAACATTCCCTCCCTCATGTGCACCGACAGTGTATCAGCTGCCTGCGACATTCGCTCCTTCATGTGCCTGGACAGTGTTCCCATTTCTCGTGAAAGTGTTGTTACTTCTCCCAACAGTCCTGATATCTTATCACCCACCCCATTGATGGTGTCCAGGAGTGATTGTGTTAGGTCAATGATTGCCATCATCTGAACCACATCTGTTAGATCCTGCACGTCAGGAGAGCGCTGTCAAGCTCTCCTGCCCCTCCTTACTCTGGGTGTGGCTCGCTGCATCCCACTGGGACTCACAGCCTGGGATGGTGGGGCCCTTGATGTGGCTCACTACATCCCACTGGGACTCACAGCCTGGGATGGTGGGGCCCTTGATGTGGCTCACTACATCCCACTGGGACTCACAGCCTGGGATGGTGGGGCCCTGGATGTGCCTCGCTGCACCCAACTGGCATCCACAGCCTCGGACTGTGAGAAACCATGGAATGTCCCAACACTTGTGCCACTCAGGAAAGGGCCTGGCACCTCAATGGGTGGCACCTGTACCTCCTCCAGAGTGAGTACAACAGTGAGGGCTTCATCCATCACCTCCTCCTCCCCCTCACCCCCATGCTCTTGGTCTGGAAAGTGGGATTGGAAGATGTTCTCCTCTTCAGGCTGGTCCTCATCTGAATCTTCTTCTGCATCATCAGGGTTGGCCCCAAGGTCTGCAAAATATAACAGAACAGACAAATGCTTAGCAACAGAAGAGGAGGCAGGGTGGTTGGCAACAGGCAGCAGGCTGATTTGAAGGACCACGATTAATGATAGCCCAATGCATCAACCGAAGCGTAGCTGATGGAGACACCTCCATGAACTGAAGCATGGCTAGCCCACGCTGTACTTAACAGTTAGCAAAACCAGACTGTGGAATTTGTAGGACTTACCCTCTCCCTCGAGTGTGGGCCCAGCTTGTGCAGTGGTGGTTGCTTTTCTTCAGGCAGGACCCATCAAAGCAGTGACCCTGTCTTCCAAGGGTGTCAGTGGGTGCAGATTTGCCGGGCCTCCTCCTGTTTGAGTTCTTTCCCTTTTGTTGTGTGCCACCTTCCACTGCAAAGATGAAAATATAACTTTTTAGAGAGGGTGTCTTTCTGCTGGGTGGGACATATACAGGTGGTCACATTTACAATTGCAATTCCATTGAATAAATGAAAATATTACTTACACTAACTACTTGACCAAGGTCCTGCCACTTCTTTTTGCATTGGCCTCCAAACCTTGGGGTGGTCACCATTGCACAGTAATCTTCTGCAAGTTGGTTCCAGTGTTTCATCATTTCTTTGAGTGAAACTTTTATATGACCTCTGCTGGTGTCCAGCTCATGCCATCTGTTCTCATTCATAGTAACCAGTGCCTCTACTTCATCCTGTAAGAAATTCTTGGTCCTTGAGCCACGTTGCATATTTTAGTGCTTCTTCGATTTTTCCAATGAGAGTTAAAGTTCTCACACGTAACTGGCTCTTTAAAGATCGGAAGCTGTACTTGGCATGCGTGCCCATAGCAGTAACATCAAAAACGTCCTTTTTTTTCCTGCGTATGCGCAGAAGGGTGGGCATCTATTTTTCAGCGTAGCTAAAGGACAGGCTGCGTGGCGCCAATTTCCAAAAATAGAACGGGACAACTTGCTAGTTTTTTTTGGAGGCCAAAAAAAACAAGCATAACTCTTGCAATGCGCAAAAAAAGCATTGGGGAAAATTGAGCCCTATATTCCGATCCGAGATTGTAGACAATAAACTATTTCTTCCAGCAGTAAATCACCTTGTCCTGCTTGCAAATATTGGTTCCTCTGCTACAATTCATTCATTCTATAGTCTACATGTAGAGGAATCAACATACTCACAATCAACTTATTTGTTAGTACTGACGGTGCCTTATTGAGGCCTATAGTTTGTGGAGGAATATTTCAGCACTTTACAAAAAACAAATCAGCTGTGACAGGATTTGGTATATAGATTCTTCCTTTGCAGATGACACAAAACTTGGAAGTATAGTGAAGAGTGAGGAGGATAGTGATGGACTTCAGGAAGACATAGACAGGCTGGTGAAATGGGCAGACACGTGGCAGGTGAAATTTAATGCAGAAAAGTGCGAACTGATACATTTTGGTACAAAGAATGAGGAGAGGAAATATAAACTAAAGGGTACAATCCTAAAGGGAGTACATGAACAGAGGGACCTATGCACAAATCATTGACGGTGTCAGGGCAGGTTGAGAAAGGTGCTAAAAAAGCTTACGGGATCCTGGATTTCATAAACAAAGGCACAGAGTACAACAGGAAGTTATGATGACCTTTACAAAACACTGGTTTGGCCTCACCTTGAGTATTGTGTCCAATTCTGGGCACCGTACTTGAGGAAGGATGTGAAGGCCTTAAAGAGGATGCAGAAAAGGTTAGGAGAATGATTTCAGGGATGCAGAAGAACCAAAGGTGACATCAGGAATAACTTTTTTATGCAGCGAGTGGCTAGGGTCTGGAATGTACTGCCTGAAAGGGTGGTGGAGGCAGACTCAAATTGTGATTTTCAAAAGGTATTAGATAAGTACCTGAAGGAAAAAAATTTGCAGGGCTATGGGCAAAGTGGAGGCTGTTGGCACTATCTGAGTTGCTCTTGCAGAAAGCCGGCATGGGTTCGAAGGGCTGAATAGCCTCCTTCTATGCTGTAACCATTCTATGATTCTATGATTCTATCAATCTATGTGTTGTGAATCTGTAAAGCATGCACTTCCATGTTCCGCCACCAGGGAGCTCATCCCCTGAAGACTCAGGGGATCTCAGCATACCTTGGGAGCCCTGTATATAAGCCGGCCCCTAAGGCCTGTTCCTCACTCTGGAGTGTCTTATTGAAGACTGAGGTCACTGTTATTTTAACCTCCCTGTGTGCAACCTCATCTGTGTTAGGAGCACAATAACTGGCGACGAGAATAGGAATCCAACGCAAAGATGTAGCAAACTGTGGGCATCCTGGAGAAGTTCTCAGAGGGTGAGGACTGGGAAGCCTATGTCGAATGGCTAGACCAGTACTTTGTAGCCAACGAGCTGGACGGAGAAGGAAGCGCTGCAAAAAGGAGATGGTCCTCCTCACAGTCTGCAGGGCACTGACCTACAGCCTCATGAAGAATCTGCTGGCTCTGGTGAAACCCACAGATAAGTTGTATGAGGAGCTGTGTACACTGGTTCGGGAGCATCTTAACCCGAGGGAGAGCCTGCTGATGGCGAGGTATCGGTTCTACACGTGCCAGCGATCAGAAGGTCAGGAAGTGGCGAGCTACGTCACTGAGCTAAGGCGACTTGCAGGACAATGTGAGTTTGATGGCTACCTGGAGCAAATGCTCAGAGACTTTTTTGTATTGGTCTTTGGCCATGAGACCATCCTCCGAAAACTTTTGACTGTAGAGACACCGACCCTCAGTAAGGCCATTGCGATAGCAAAGGCGTTTATGTCCACCAGTGATAACACCAAACAAATCTCTCAGCACACAAGTGCTAGCAATGTTCATCAATTAACTGGAACTGTGTTTGCGAGCAGAAATGTACAGGGCAAAAACCACGAGTCTGCAACTGACAGCAGGCCTCAAGTGACCCAGATGACTCAGAGTCCGCAACAAAGGATGAATGCAAGGCAATTCACACCTTGTTGGCGTTGTGGAGGTTTCCATTCAGCCTATTCATGCCGCTTCAAAGGATATGTTTGCAAGAGCTGTGGAACAATGAGGCACCTCCAACGAGCTTGCAAACGAGCTGCAAGCTCTGCAAAACCTGCTAACCACCATGTGGCAGAGGAAGATCGGTCCATGGTGGATCAAAGCAATTTCGAGCCTCAGAGAGAGGAGGCAGATGCTGAAGTACACGGGGTGCACACATTTTCGATGAAATGTCCACCTATAATGCTAAACATAAAATTGAATGGCTTACCTGTAGCCATGGAACTGGACATTGGCGCTAGCCAATCCATCATGAGTAAAAAGATGTTTGAGAGACTGTGGTGCAACAAGGCATTCAGACCAGCCTTGAGCCCCATCCACACGAAACTGAGAACGTACACCAAAGAGCTTATCACTATCCTGGGCAGCGCCATGATCAAGGTCACCTACGAGGACACGATGCATGAACTGCCACTCTGGATTGTCCCAGGCGATGGCCCCACACTGCTTGGAAGAAGCTGGCTGGGCAAAATCCGCTGGAACTGGCATGACATCCGAGCGCTATCACATGTCGACGAGGCCTCATGTACCCAGGTTCTGAACAAATTACCTTCCCTTTTTGAGCCAGGCATTGGAAACTTTTCCGCGGTGAAGGTGCGGATTCACTTGGTCCCAGAGGCACGACCCATTCACCATAATGAGGGAGAGAGTGGAAATCGAGCTGGACAGGCTGCAACGCGAGGGCATTATCTCCCCAGTGGAATTCAGCGAGTGGGCCAGCCCAATATTCCAGTGCTCAAAAGTGATGGCACGGTCAGGATTTGCGGCGATTATAAAGTAACTATTAATCGTTTCTTGCTATAGGACCAATACCCGCTACCTAAGGCAGACGACCTATTTGCGACGCTGGCAGGAGACAAGACATTCACCAAGCTCGACCTGACTTCGGCCTACATGACGCAGGAGCTGGAGGAGTCTTCGAAGGGCCTCACCTGCATCAACACGTGCAAAGGACTGTTCATCCACAACAGATGCCCATTTAGAATTCGGTCAGCTGCAGTGATCTTCCAGAGAAACATAAAGAGCCTACTCAAGTCGGTACCACACACGGTCGACTTTCAGGACGACATATTGGTCATGGGTCGGGACACCACCGAGCACCTACAAAATCTGGAGGAGGTCCTCCAGTAACTGGATCGCGGAGGGCTGCGGCTGAAGAGGTCGAAATGCGTCTTCATGGCAACAGAAGTGGAGTTTTTGGGGAGAAAGATCACGGCGGATGGCATTCGGCCCACAGACGCCAAGAACACACCCAGGCCACAGAACGTCACGGAGCTGCGGTGATTCCTGGGACTCCTCAACTATTTTGGTAACTTCCTACTGGGGTTAAGCACCCTCTTAGAGCCCCTACATGTGTTATTGCGTAAAACTGAGAACTGGGTATGGGGAAAAAAATAAGTGATTGCTTTTGAGAAAGCCAGAAACATTTTATGCTCCAACAAGCTGCTTGTATTGTATAACCCATGTAAAAGACTTGTGCTAGCATGTGACGCGTCGTCGTACGGAGTCGGGTGTGTATTACAACAAGCTAATGTTGCAACCATTGCAGGGAAGTTGCAACCTGTCGCCTATGCTTCCAGGAGCTTGTCTAAGGCCAAGAGGGCCTACAGCATGATTGAGAAAGAGGCATTAGCATGTGTGTTCAGGGTAAAGAAAATGCATCAGTACCTGTTTGGTCTCAAATTTGAGCTGGAAACCGATCACAAGCCCCTCACATTCCTGTTCACTGAAAACAAGGAGATAAATACTAATGCCTCAGCCCGCATACGAAGGTGGGCACTCACGCTATCAGCGTATAACTATACCATCCGCCACAGGCCAGGCACCGAAAACTGTGCGGATGCTCTCAGTTGGCTACCATTGCCCACCACGGGGGTGGAAATGATGCAGCCTGCAAACTTATTGATGGTGGCGCAGCCCGCCGACTTGTTGATGGTCATGGAAGCGTTTGAAAATGATAAATCACCTGTCACGGCCCACCGGATTCGGACTTGGACCAGCCAAGATCCTCTGCTGTCCCTAGTAAAAAAAACTGTGTTGCTGCATGGGAGCTAGGCCAGCATCCCCATTGAAATGCAAGAGCCAAGCAGTGGTGAAAAGATGAGCTGTCCATTCAGGCAGACTGCCTGTTGTGGGGTAACCGCGTAGTGCTACCAAAAAAGGGCAGGGAGACGTTCATCTTGGATCTCCACAACACACACCCGGGTATAGTAATGATGAAAGCGATAGCCAGATCCCAGGTGTGGTGGCCCGGTATCGACTCTGACTTAGAGTCCTGTGTACGGTAATGCAGCGTATGTACTCAGTTGAGCAACGCGCCCAGAGAGGCACCACTAAGTTTGTGGTCCTGGCCCTTCAGACCATGGTCGAGGACTATGTGGGCCCGTTTCTCGGTAAAATGTTCCTGGTGGTGGTGGATGCTTTTTCAAAATGGATTGAAGGTGAAATAATGTCGGGAAGCACCGCCACCGCCACCATTGAAAGCTTGAGGGCTATGTTTGCCACCCACGGTCTGCCTAACATACTGGTCAGTGACAACGGGCCATGTTTCACCAGTGCCGAATTTAAAGAATTCATGACCTGCAATGAGATCAAACATGTCACCTCGGACCCGTTTAAACCAGCCTCCAATGGACAGGCAGAGTGGGCAGTACAAGCAATCAAACAGAGCCATAAACGAGTCACAGAAGGCTCACTCAAAACCCGCCTGTCCCGAGTACTGCTCAGCTATCGCATGAGACCCCACTCACTCACAGGGGTGCCCCCGGCTGATCTACTCATGAAAAGGACACTTAAAACCAGACTCTCGCTGGTTCACCCCAACCTGCATGATCAGGTAGAGAGTATGCAGTAGCAACAAAATATAAACGATGGTCACCCCACTGTGTCATGGGAAATTGATCTGAATGACCCTGTGGATGTGCTAAACTATGGACATGGTCCCAAGTGGATCGCGGGCACGATGATAGCTAAAGAAGAGAATAGGGAGTTTGTAGTCAAACTAGACAATGGAAAAATTTGCAGAAAGCACCTGGACCAAGCGAGGCTGCGGTTCACAGACTGCCCTTAACAAATCACAGCAGATATCACCTTTTTCGAGCCCACAACACACACCCAAAGGAGCAACGACACCATGCCGGACCAGGAAATCGAACCCATCACGTCCAACAACCCAGCAAGGCCAGGCTCACCCAGCAGCCCTGCAGGGCCAACAACACACCAGCCCAGCGAGGGCACGGCCAACATACAAGAACAGACAGTTGTACTGAGGCGGTCCACCAGGGAAAGAAAGGCTCCCGACCGCCTCACTTTGTAAATAGTTTTCACTTTGACTTTGGGGGGGGGAATGATGTTGTGTATCTGTAAAGCATGCACTCCCATGTTCCGTCACCAGGGAGCTCATCCCCTGAAGTCCCAAGGGATCCCAGCATCCCTTGGGAGCACTGTATATAAGCCGGCCCCTTAGGCCTGTTCCTCACTCTGGAGTGTCTTATTAAAGACTGATGTCACTGTTACTTTAACCTCCCTGTGTGCAGCCTCATCTGTGTTTGGAACACAATACTATGGTTATTGGACAGTTTAAAAGAAATGACATTTCAGATGTACAGATTACTTTTAACAGTTATCAGTTACCAAGTCATGCTGTGTCTTGAGATTTTTTGATATCTGTACTGGTAAAATATTTTAATTGGCTCAATAATGCTCAATTGGTTTTAACCAATTTTAACCAATTGGCTCAATTGGTTAAAACAGCACATGAGTGCAAAAAAAAAGGCTGAAGTGTTTACAATCATCTTCAGTCAGAAGTGCCGAGTGGATGTTCCATGTCCTCCTGAAGTCCCCACCATTACAGAAGCCAGTCTTCAGCCAATTCGATTCACTCCACCTGATATCAAGAAACAGCTGAGCGCACTGGATACAGCAAAGACTGTGGGCCCCGACAACATAGCGGCTGTTGTGCTGAAGACTTGTGCTCCAGAACTAGCCGTACCTCTAACCAAGCTGTTCTGGTACAGCTACAACACTGGCATCTATCCAACAATGTGGAAACCTGCCTATGTCTGTCCTGCCCACAAGAAGCAGGACAAATCCAATTCGGCCAATTACCGCCCCATTAGTCTACTCTCATTCATCAGCAAAGTGATGGAAGGTGTCGTCAACAAAGCTATCAATTGGCACTTACTCACCTGTAACCTGTTCACTGATGCCCAGTTTGGGTTTTGAACATTGACAAAAGAGCTGAATTTCAGAGGCGAGGTGAGAGTGGCTGCCCTCGACATCAAGGCAACATTTGACCGAGTGTGGCCTCAAGGAGCCCAAGTAAAACTGAAGTCAAGGGGAATCAGTGGGAAAACTCTCCACTGGCTGGAATCATATGCAGCACAAAGGAAGATGGTTGTGGTTGTTGGAGGTCAATCGTCACAGCCCCAGGATGGTGCTGCAGGAGTCCCTCAGGGCAGTGTTCTAGGCCCAACCATCTTCAGCTGCTTCATCAATGACTTTCCTTCCATCATAAGGTCAGTAGTGGGGATGTTCGCTGATGACTGCACAGTGCTCTGTTCCATCTGCAACTCCTCAGATAATGAAGCAGACCATGCCTGCATGCAGCAAGACCTGGACAACGTTCAGGCTTGGGTTGATAAGTGGCAAGTGATATTTGTGCCACACAAGTGCCAGGCAATGATTATTTCTGACAAGCAAGAGTCTAATCACCGTCCCTTAACATTCAATGGCATTACCATCACCGAATCCCCTACCATCGACATCCGGGGGTTCACCATCGACCAGAAACTTAACTGGACCAGCCACATAAATACTGTGAGCAGAGGCTGGGTATTCTGTGGCAAGTGTCTCACCTCATGACCCCCCAAAGCCTTTCCACCATCTAGAAGGCACAAGTCAGGAGTGTGATGGAATAGTCTCCACTTGCCTGGATGAGTGGAGCTCCAACAACACTAAAGAAGCTCGACACCATCCAGGACAATGCAGCCTGCTTGATTGGCACCCCATCCACCACCTTAAACATCCACTACCTCCAGCACCGGCGTACCGTGGCTGCAGTGTGCACCATCTGCAAGATGCACTGCAGCAACTCGCCAAAGATTCTTCGACAGCATCTCCCAAACCTGTGACGCCTACCACCTAGAAGGACAAGGGCAGCAAGCACATGGGAACACCACCAGCTCCATGTTCCCCTCCAAGTCACACACCATCCTAATTTGGAAGCATATCGCCGTTCCTTCATCGTTGCTGAGTCAAAATCCTGGAAATCCATCCCTAACAGCACTGTGGGAGTACCATCACTTCACGGCCTGCAGCGGTTCAAGAAGGCGGCTCATCACCATCTTCTCAAGGGCAATTAGGGATGGGCAATATATGCTGGCTTTGCCAGCGATGCCCACATCCTGTGAACGAATAGTAAAATAAAAAATATGATGAATAATTAATTGAGAATATGAGTAAAGGTACTTTACACACAGGATAAAATGAAACAATTCACTTGCATCTATTACTCGATGTAATCCAGGATAAGAGAGATATATTTAATCTGTATTCTTGTTTCAGAATGTCATCTGGTCAATGAGTTGGCATTGACTACTTTATCCCTGAATCTGAGGAGGAGGTTCAGCAATTCTTGCAAAGTCTATGGGAGTAAACTTTACCCCCACTTCCTCAAAAACACATAATTACTATCCCCATTAGAATCATATCCAGGCACATCAGTTCTCATTAGTCCTTCAATTTGTTGGTCTTTTTTAGTCTTATGTAGAACCAGTTTGCAGAGATAGGCATATAAACACATATATATGGGTAACAAATTCCGTCAACGACTGTCTGTCCCATCTGTGACAGAGACTGTAATTCTCGTATTGGACTGTTCAGTCACCTGAGAACTCACTTTTGGAGTGGAAGCAACTCTTCCTCGATTTCGAGGAACTGCCTATGATGGTTTCCTATTAAGCTGACTGAATGACAATATAGCAAAGCATGTCTTTTAGTGCATTTCCTCTAGATTCCGAGAATCACACAGCACACGAGGCTGTATGACCCATTGTGCCTCTGTGGGCTTTTGAAAGAGCTATCCGATTAGTCCCACTCCCCTGCTCTATCATCATAGCCCTGCAATTATTTTGTTCAAATATATATATAATTCCCTTTTGAAAGTTATTATTTAATCTGCTTCCACCACCCTTTTAGGCAGTGCCTTCCAGATCATAACAACTCACTGCATAAAAATATATCTCCTCAACTACCCTGGTTCTTTTGCCAATTATCTAATATCTGTGTCCTCTGGTTACCAACCCACCTGTCAGTGGAAACAGTTTCTCCTTATTTGCTCTAACAAAAACCCTCTTCATTTTGAATAACTATATTAAATCTCCCCTTAACCGTCTTTGCTCTAACCTAGAACATAAGAACATAAGAACATAAGAGTTAGGAACAGGAGTAGGCCATCTAGCCCCTCGAGCCTGCTCCACCATTCAACAAGATCATGGCTGATCTGGCCGTGGACTCAGCTCCACTTACCCGCCCGCTCCCCGTAACCCTTAATTCCCTTATTGGTTAAAAATCTATCTAACTGTGACTTGAATACATTCAATGAGCTAGCCTCAACTGCTTCCTTGGGCAGAGAATTCCACAGATTCACAACCCTCTGAGAGAAGAAATTTCTTCTCAACTCGGTTTTAAATTGGCTCCCCCATATTTTGAGGCTGTACCCCCTAGTTCTAGTCTCCCCGACCAGTGGGAACAACCTCTCTGCCTCTATCTTGTCTATCCCTTTCATTGTTTTAAATGTTTCTATAAGATCACCCCTCATCCTTCTGAACTCCAACGAGTAAAGACCCAGTCTACTCAATCTATCATCATAAGGTAACCCCCTCATCTCCGGAATCAGCCTAGTGAATCATCTCTGTACCCCCTCCAAAGCTAGTATATCCTTCCTTAAGTAAGGTGACCAAAACTGCACGCAGTACTCCAGGTGCGGCCTCACCAATACCCTGTACAGTTGCAGCAGGACCTCCCTGCTTTTGTACTCTATCCCTCTCACAATGAAGGCCAACATTCCATTTGCCTTTCTGATTACCTGCTGCACCTGCAAACTAACTTTTTGGGATTCATGCACAAGGACCAATTGTGAGCAGTGAAGGCGTGTCCTGCTCAGTTGGAGCTGTGAGCAGTGAGGAGAGCTGCTATCAACTTGAGCTCCTGCCTGGAGAGCCCTGAGACCAGCCCAGGAAGAGAAGGAAGGAAGGGGCTTCACCACCAACTTTTACCCAGAGGGAGAGGAGGAGAACAGAAAACTTTGAACAACTTTTAACATTCTGCAAAGAGTTGGAGAGAGGGGGAAAAACCAACAACATCCAGTGTGGAAGGAGGGAGACTCTACATTCTACAGGTGGGTGTGGGTGCATTTCCCAAAAAGACTTTGTTATATCGGTGGGGGGAGGAAAGAAGACCACTGAGGGCCGGAACATCGCGGGGGGTGTGTGTGTGTGTGGTAGTGTGCGTGGGGGCCGTGCTTACAACTAGGCCCCCCCCACAATTGGAACCCCCCCCACCCCCCCACATTTGCCTAGCCTGGGATAGCTGGAGCTACCAGGCTGAAGATTCTTTAAATCACCAATTAACATCGTTAGGAGTGTGTGCCTGGTGGCTCTAGCTACCCCAGGTGAAGACGTTTTCTCCCCCCACCTGAAGACCAACCCAAAGACTGTGCTTGTGTGTTTTGCCATCTGGGGAGTACACCCACCCACAGCTGCGAGGGGAGACCTGCCCTCGCAGCCCCCCCCCTTCCCACCCCCCTCTCTCTTTCTCCGTTACCCTCTGTTTCTCCCCTCTCTCTCTGAGAGCCCTTTCTTCCTAATTTAAAAAAAAAACAATTAAGACAACTGAGCAGAGGGAGCAAGGCCCCTCCCCAATTACCAACTAGGGGAGAGGTGCCTCATTAAGAGCTCCTCTGCTCAGTCAAACCAAACGAGGCCATTAAAGACCACTAAGGCCTGTGACTTTGGGGTGGGTGTAGCCCTTAAAGGGACCCCATGATGGCGACCCCATCCACGCCGGTGGCAGGGCCAGCGAAGACGTATGCGCAGGTGGCAACCGCTTCCACGGCACCTCCTGCGCCACCCGCTGCCCTGCCACCTTTCAGACTTATAACCAGGAAACACGGGGTCAAGAGCTACACACCCCACAATGAGCATTGAGGAGTGCGTGCGGGCGATGGCTGGGGTAGTCGGCCCCTCGGCCATTGTCGCGGCCTCCAAGATGTCTGGGAAGGCTGTTTTCTTCCTGGGGTCGGAGCGGGCGGTGTCCCTGGCCCTTGAAAAGGGGCTCACGGTGGGCGGGACGTTCCTGCCGGTGGACCCTCTCGAGGCCACCGCGCAGAGGGTCATCATATCGAACGTCCCGCCCTTTGTTCCCGCTGGGCTCCTCCTCCCTCACCTACAACAACTGGGGGAGGTAAGGTCGGGGATCAACCCCATACCGCTCGGCCTCAGGGAGAGCAGCCTGCACAACGTGTTCTCCTTCCGCTGCCAGCTCTTTGTCCGGCTGGCGCGGGAGGAGACGACGGAGGGGTCTTTTAATGTGGTGCACGAGGGGACTGCCTACCGCGTCTTCTGGACGTTGGACGGCGTGCGGTGCCATGCCTGCAGAGAGGTGGGGCACATTCGCAAGAACTGCCCCGCCTCCAAGGCCGCCAAACCACCAAAGGCGGCCAAGGCTGGCGCTGCCGCCACCCCTCCCCCTAGTTGCGTCCGCGTGCCGGGAGCCGTAGGTGCGCGGTCATCGTCAGAGGCCTTTGTTTTCAGGGCCTCCGGCGGGGGGGAGGGAGAGCGTCCGACCGGAAAGAAGGCGCGGAAGAAGACGAGACATCTAGAGGCGGGTCCCCTCAGTGCGCCGGAAAGTTTGACCACCGCGCTCAGCCCAACCCAGTCACCGGCGAGCGCGTGGTGCCCCGAGCCCGTGCCCGAGCCCTTGAATAACACCACAGAGGGGCCCGGGCGCGGGAAAGGAAAGGAAAAGGGGAGGCCTCGGCAGACATGGGGGTCTCCCTGCCTCCGCGCGCCCCCAGGAACAAAAGGAGGCGCGGCTCCGATGAGGCAGAGGGGGAACAACATCCCTCCGCGGAGGAGTCGGTGCCCGCCGCGTGTCCCGCGTCCCCCACCAGCGCTCCCAAATTGCGCTGCAGGCGCGAAGAGTCTGTCCCCGGGGAGGGTGAGGCAGTCGAGGCTGCCCAGCCGCTGCCTCCTGGGGATGGAGTGGAAGATCTGCCTGTCGTGGGGGGCGTGGGGCCAGCGGAAGAATGCATTGCCGCCGGGCCGGGCGTCCCGGGGACTGAGGCGGGCGGGGCCGAAAAGGCCGAACCTGAGCCCGCCCAGCCAATACCCAACTTCCCCCGGGAGTCGCTCGACCCGGCAGAAACACAATTTACTGATTTTAATGAAACTGTAGATGCTGGGCCGGGGGGTGGCAGCGGGGAGGGGGAGGAACACCCACCCTCGCCCCTTACTTTGGAGCTGGTGCACTTGGGGAGCCTGGGGATTTCCTATGGCCGGGTCTCTCCTTGTTCCCCAGTTCCTGGGGCGGAGGGGGAACCCCTTCCGCTGTCATTTCCCGACCCAGCACCATTTTTAAAAGAGCCCAGTGGGGACTCCTCTGCCGACGATCCTGGGGGTGGGATCGGGGCAGAGCCAGGGCCGGTTGGAGCGGCCGGTTCATTTGCCGTACCTTGTGCGGTCGATGGGCCGGCTGCTGGCGGCCACCTCCCGGAGGAGGACGGGGACTCGGTGGGGGACGCGGGTGAAGACCTAGAGACCACCGCCAGCGAGGCGGTGGATCTGCTCGCGGCCGCCGCCGAGACCATCCTCATTCCTGCAAGGGAACTCCGGGACTTTTTGGCCCAGAGCCGGGGTCGCTGCAACCAAGCCCGACTGGCCCTGGAAAAATGGTCCGAGCCAGAGCTGATCAAGGGGTCCGTCCGCGCCGCCGTCAAAACCTTGGCCGCGGGCGGGCCTTTGACAAAGGCGCAACACCTTGAGCTGCGCGAGCTCGAGGGACTCCTCGCTGGGCTGCGGAGGGAGCGGAGTTCAACAAAAGACTCCGCTCCCTCCCCCACAATAGGTTAAGATAGAGGTTGCACTATGCTTTTGCCATGAAGATAACCATAGCCAGCCTCAACATCAACGGCGGCAGAGGGGCACGCCGTAGATTTGACAATTTTTCGCTCCTGCGGGAGGGGAAATATGCGGTGTGCTTCCTGCAAGAAACCCACACCGTTCCGGGAGACGAAGCCACGTGGCTCCTGGAATGGCAAGGAGAGGTCCGCATGAGCCACCTCACCGCCATTTCTAGTGGGGTGGCCATCTTGCTGGGCCCGCATTTTCAGCCGGAGATCTTGGGGGTCGAGGAGCCCGTGCCAGGCCGCTTGCTGCACGTAACGGTTCGCCTGGGGGACGTGCCGCTCCATCTCGTGAACGTGTACGCCCCTCAGCCCGGCCCGCAGCAAACGCGCTTCTTTGAAGAGGTGTCCGCTCTTCTTGGCTCCGTCGACGTCGGCGACTGCATTGTCCTCGGGGGGGATTTTAACTGCACCCTCGAGGCGCGGGACCGCTCCGGTGCCCCGCAGTGCATGACGGCGATGGAGAAGTTGAGGGACCTGGTCGGGTCCTTCGACTTGGTGGACGTCTGGCGAAATCTCCACCCCGACTCCAGCGCCTTTACTTGGGTGAGGCCTGGAGTTGGATGGTCTAGAGTCGACCACCTTTACGTGTCTCGGGCGTACGTTTCCTGCGTCCCGGCGGCCTCCATGCGGCCGGTGCCGTGTTCGGACCACCACCTGGTGTGGGCGGAGCTCGCTTCGCTCCGCGCGGGGACGGGGTCCGCGTACTGGCACTTTAACAACCGGCTGCTGGAGGATGTGCGGTTCCAGGACTCGTTCCGTCGATTCTGGTCCGACTGGAGAAGGAAGCAGGGGGGCTTCCCCTCCTTGAGGCTATGGTGGGACGTGGGCAAGGCTCACGTCCGCGTCTTCTGTCAAGAGTACGCGAGGGGGTCGACCAAGAGGCGGGTGGCCAGAGTCGGGCGTCTAGAAAAAGAGGTGCTCGACCTGGAAGCCCGTTTCGGTCAAGTCGTCCAGGACCCGGCCCTGTGGACGGTGTACGAAGCGAAGAAGGCCGCGCTGAAGGACCTGCAGCTCGTCGGGTCCCGAGGCGTGTTCGTGAGGTCGCGGATCCGGTTCCTGCGGGATCTGGACCGCGGCTCCCCCTTCTTCTACTCGCTGGAAAAAAGGCAGAGTGTCCATAAGCAGCTCTTGACGCTGCTGGCCGACGACGGCTCTCTCGTCTCGGATCCGGAGGGCGTCAACAACAGGGTCCGTGAATATTACGGGGCTCTGTTCTCTCCGGATCCGTCCAGCGAGGAAGCGCGTAGAGTTTTGTGGGAGGACCTGCCGAAGGTCAGCCCGGAGGGCGCCGAAAATCTGGAAGCTCCGCTAAGCCTGGCGGAGCTGACCGGTGCCCTCGCCCGGCTCTCGAGGGGAAAATCCCCGGGGCTGGACGGGCTGACCGTGGAGTTCCACAGGGCGTTCTGGGACGTCCTGGGGAGCGACTACGCGCGGGTCCTGGGGGAAAGTCTGGCGACCGGGGAGATGCCCCTCTCTTGGCGCAGGGCAGTCATCGTCCTGCTGCCTAAGAAGGGCGATCTCCGCCTCCTTAAGAACTGGCGCCCGGTCTCCCTCCTCAGCACGGACTATAAAATCTTCGCCAGGGCGATGTCTGCTCGCCTTGGTGCCGTGCTGGACCACATGATCCACCCCGACCAGTCCTACACGGTCCCGGGCCGGACAATCCACGATAACATCCATCTGGTCCGGGACCTCATCCATTGTTCCCAGGAGGCTGGTCTGTCGGTCGCCTTCCTATCCCTCGACCAAGAGAAGGCGTTCGACAGGGTGGATCACGACTATCTGCTCGGAACTCTGCGCGCTTTCGGGTTCGGGACGCATTTCGTCGCCCGGATCCAACTTTTGTACGACGCAGCGGAGTGTCTGATTAAGGTTAACGGGTCCTTGACGGCGCCCCTTCGCTTTAGGAGAGGGGTGCGCCAGGGATGCCCCATGTCCGGCCAGTTATACGCCGTTTGCGTGGAGCCTTTCCTGCGCCTCTTGCGGACGAGGTTGACGGGACTGGCTCTGCAAGGGCCGGGCATGGAGGTCGTCCTCTCGGCTTACGCCGATGACGTGCTCCTCGCGGTAGAGGATCCTGCTGACCTGCGGAGGATGCGTGAGTGCCAGGAGATTTACTCGGCCGCGTCCTCCGCCAGGATCAACTGGGAGAAATGTTCCGGACTCCTGGTGGGTCAGTGGCGGGTGGACTCCCTGCCGGAGGAGCTCAGGCCTTTTGCCTGGAGCACGACCCATCTCCTCTATCTGGGAGTCTACCTTAGCCCCGACGAGGGAGCCTGGCCGGCGAACTGGCAGGAGCTGGAGGCCAAGGTCGCCGCTCGCCTAGGGCGCTGGACAGGACTGCTCCGAGTGCTGTCCTACAGGGGTCGAGCGCTAGTCATAAACCAGCTGGTGGCCGCAATGTTGTGGTACCGGCTGGTCACTTTGACCCCTCCCCCTGCGTTTGTCGCCAAGATACAGAAGAAGCTGGTGGACTTCTTATGGAACAACAGGAAGCACTGGGTCTCTGCTGCGGTCTTGAGTCTCCCGCTTGAGGAGGGCGGTCAGTCGTTGGTGTGAGTCAGCGCCCAGCTCGCGACTTTCCGTCTTCAGACCCTGCAGAGATACCTTTACGTCGAGCCCCCTCCTAGGTGGTGCGCTCTGGCGAGGTATTTCTTCCGCCAGCAGCTCGACCTCAATTATGACACGCAGCTCCTGTTTGTGAACTTGGGGGCTGCCAGGACCGCCCTCCGGGAGCTGCCTGTCTTTTATAGGGAACTCATCAGGGTCTGGAACAAAGTCTCCACCAAGCGCAGCTCTCCGCCGGCTGGAGTGGCGGCCGTCCTGCAGGAACCGCTGCTCGGGAATCCGTACCTCCACGGCCGAGGTTTCATGTGGCGGTCGGAAGAGAGGGCTGTGGCTGGTGAGGTGACCAGGGTCAGGGACCTGCTCAATGGCGGAGGAGCGGGCTGGATGGCGCCAGACACGCTGGCGCGGCGCCTAAACTCTGCCAACGTCCGCCACGTGGCCGATGCCATCGAGTCGCTAAAAACAGCTCTGGGCCCTGACTCCGTTAGGTGCATCGAGGAGGCTCAAGCACGTGGGGAGATCCCGTCCGAAATGACCCCCGTCCGGACGGAATTCCTCATCGGCGCCAAACCCCGGAACCTCCCTCGGGGGCCGGCGCCTCACAACTTGAGCCGCCTCGGGGAAATCCCCTCCGTGCCTTTCAGTTCCGCGCGGAGGGGTTTCCTGTACGGGCTGCTCCTGCACACCCTCAATTTTGCCATCCTCGCCGGCCGTCCGGACACGCCATGGCGTACCATCTTGCCGTCCGGAGGAGGCGGGGGTCCCCGATGGAGGGCACTCTACGCAGGGGTCCTCCCACTATTCATCGGGGACTTGGCCTGGAGGGTGGTGCACGGAGCAGTGCCGTGCAACAAATTTTTAAGCCGGTTCACGGACTCCCAGGCCGCCTGCAATTTCTGCGGTCTGGAAGAGTCCGTGTTCCATGTTTTTATGGAATGCACAATGTTGCAGCCCCTGTTTTATTATTTGAAGGGGCTGCTCCTGAAATTCTGGCTGCACTTCAGTCCCACTCTCCTGATCTTTGGGCACCCTGTGCGGAGGGGAGCGGGTAGGTCCGAAGGCCTCCTCGTAGGACTGCTCCTGGGCACGGCCAAGGGTGCCATCAGCCGGTCCAGGCAGCGGGCGGTCGAGGGGGTCGTTCAATCTGACTGCCTGCCTCTCTTCCGCTCTTACATCCGGTCCAGGGTGTCCTTGGAGATGGAGCACGCGGTGTCCACCGGTACGCTCGCGGCCTTCCGCGAGAGGTGGGCACCGGAGGGACTGGAGTGCATCATCACGCCCGGCAACCAAATTTTAATTTGATTTTACATTTTAAAGTTTATTTTGTTTTAATTGCCGGTGCTTTTAGTGTCCCCCTCTCCTTTTATAGGGGGCACTGGAAAAAAGGAAAATTTGATTTTAGTGCCCAAAAAAAACCAAAAAAAACAAAAAAAAAACAAAAAAAAACAAAAAAGAAAAAAAAAGGGCCTTGTAAATGTCTGCTGTGTCACCCAGGCGGGTGGCATGGTTTTAATGTTTTTTTTTGCAGGTGAACTCAAAAGAGTTTCATGCACAAGGACCAATTGTGAGCAGTGAAGGCGTGTCCTGCTCAGTTGGAGCTGTGAGCAGTGAGGAGAGCTGCTATCAACTTGAGCTCCTGCCTGGAGAGCCCTGAGACCAGCCCAGGAAGAGAAGGAAGGAAGGGGCTTCACCACCAACTTTTACCCAGAGGGAGAGGAGGAAAAAGCAGAAAACTTTGTACATCTTTTTACCATTCTGCAAAGAGTTGGAGAGAGGGGGAAAAACCAACAACATCCAGTGTGGAAGGAGGGAGACTCTACATCTTCTACAGGTGGGTGTGGGTGCATTTCCCAAAAAGACTTTGTTGAATCGGTGGGGGGAGGAAAGAAGACCACTGAGGGCCGGAACATCGCGGGGGGTGTGTGTGTGTGGAAGTGTGTGTGGGGGCCTTGCTACAACTAGGCCCCACACAAAACTGAACCCCCCCCCCCCCGAATTGCCTAGCCTGGGATAGCTGGAGCTACCAGGCTGAAGATTGTTTAAATCACCAATTAACATCGTTAGGAGTGTGTGCCTGGTGGCTCGAGCTACCCCAGGTGAAGACGTCTTCTCCCCCCACCTGAAGACCAACCCAAAGACTGTGCTTGTGTGTTTTGCCATCTGGGGAGTGCACCCACCCACAGCTGCGAGGGGAGACCTGCCCTCGCAGCCCCCCCCCCTTCCCACCCCCCTCTCTCTTTCTCCGTTACCCTCTGTTTCTCCCCTCTCTCTCTGAGAGCCCTTTCTTCCTAATTTAAAAAAAAAACAATTAAGACAACTGAGCAGAGGGAACAAGGCCCCTCCCCAATTACCAACTAGGGGAGAGGTGCCTCATTAAGAGCTCCTCTGCTCAGTCAAACCAAACGAGGCCAATCAAGACCATTAAGGCCTGTGACTTTGGGGTGGGTGTAGCCCTTAAAGGGACCCCGTGATGGCGACCCCATCCACGCCGGTGGCAGGGCCAGCGAAGACGTATGCGCAGGTGGCAACCGCTTCCACGGCACCTCCTGCGCCACCCGCTGCCCTGCCACCTTTCAGACTTATAACCAGGAAACACGGGGTCAAGAGCTACACTCACCCCACAATGAGCATTGAGGAGTGCGTGCGGGCGATGGCTGGGGTAGTCGGCCCCTCGGCCATTGTAGCAGCCTCCAAGATGTCTGGGAAGGCCGTGTTCTTCCTGGGGTCGGAGCGGGCGGTGTCCCTGGCCCTCGAAAAGGGGCTCACGGTGGGCGGGACGTTCCTGCCGGTGGACCCTCTCGAGGCCACCGCGCAGAGGGTCATCATATCGAACGTCCCGCCCTTTGTTCCCGCTGAGCTCCTCCTCCCTCACCTACACCAACTGGGGGAGGGAAGGTCGGGGATCAACCCCATACCGCTCGGCCTCAGGGAGAGCAGCCTGCGCCACGTGTTCTCCTTCCGCCGCCAGCTCTTTGTCCGGCTGGCGCGGGAGGAGACGACGGAGGGGAACTTTAATGTGGTGCACGAGGGGACTGCCTACCGCGTCTTTTGGACGTCGGACGGCGTGCGGTGCCATGCCTGCAGGGAGGTGGGGCACGTTCGCAAGAACTGCCCCGCCTCCAAGGCCGCCAAACCACCGAAGGCGGCCAAAGCTGGCGCCGCCGCCACCCCTCCCCCTAGTTGCGTCCGCGTGCCGGGAGCCGTAGGTGCGCGGGCATCGTCGGAGGCCTTTGTTTTCAGGGCCTCCGGCGGGGGGGAGGGAGAGTGTCCGACCGGAAAGAAGGCGCGGAAGAAGGCAAAACATCATGAGGCGGGTCCCCTCAGTGCGCCAGATAATTTGACCACCGCGCTCAGCCCAACCCAGTCAGCGGCGAGCGCGGGGTGCCCCGAGCCCGTGCCCGAGCCCTTGAACAACACCACAGAGGGGCCCGGGCGCGGGCAAGAAAAGGAAAAGGGGGGTGCGGAGCGGGAGGCCTCGGCAGACATGGAGGTCTCCCTGCCTCAGCGCACCTCCAGCAATAAAAGGAGGCGCCGCTCCAATGAGGCGGAGGGGGAACAACATCCCTCCGCGGAGGAGTCGGTGCCCGCCGCGTGTCCCGCGTCCCCCACCAGCGCCCCCAAGCAGCGCCGTAGGCGGGAGGAGTCTGTCCCCGGGGAGGGTGAGGCAGTCGAGGCTGCTCAGCCGCTGCCTCCTGGTGATGGAGTGGAAGATCTGCCTGTCGTGGGGGGCGTGGGGATCGCGGAGGAATGCATTGCCGCCGGGCCGGGCGTCCCGGGGACTGAGGCGGGCGGGACCGAAAAGGCCGAACTTGAGCCCGCCCAGCCAATACCCAACTTCCCCCGGGAGTCGCTCGACCCGGCAGAAACACAATTTATTGATTTTAATGAAACTGTAGATGCTGGGCCGGGGGCTGGCAGCGGGGAGGGGGAGGAACACCCACCCTCGCCTCTTGCTGTGGAGCTGGAGCAATTGGAGAGCCTGGGGATTTCCTATGGCCGGGTCTCTCCTTGTTCTCCGGTTCCTGGGGCGGAGGGGGAACCCCTTCCGCTGTCATTTCCCGACCCAGCACCATTTTTAAAAGAGCCCAGTGGGGACTCCTCTGCCGACGATCCTGGGGGTGGGATCGGGGCAGAGCCAGGGCCGGTTGGAGCGGCCGGTTCATTTGCCGTACCTTGTGCGGTCGATGGGCCGGCTGCTGGCGGCCACCTCCCGGAGGAGGACGGGGACTCGGTGGGGTACGCGGGTGAAGACCTAGAGACCACCGCCAGCGAGGCGGTGGATCTGCTCGCGGCCGCCGCCGAGACCATCCTCATTCCTGCACGGGAACTCCGGGACTTTTTGGCCCAGAGCCGGGGTCGCTGCAACCAAGCCCGACTGGCCCTGGAAAAATGGTCCGAGCCAGAGCTGATCAAGGGGTCCGTCCGCGCCGCCGTCAAAACCTTGGCCGCGGGCGGGCCCTTGACAAAGGCGCAACAGCTTGAGCTGCGTGAGCTCGAGGGACTCCTCGCTGGGCTGCGGAGGGAGCGGAGTTCAACAAAAGACTCCGCTCCCTCCCCCACAATAGGTTAAGGTAGAGGTTGCACTATGCTTTTGCCATGAAGATAACCATAGCCAGCCTCAACATCAACGGCGGCAGAGGGGCACGCCGTAGATTTGACAATTTTTCGCTCCTGCGGGAGGGGAAATATGCGGTGTGCTTCCTGCAAGAAACCCACACCGTTCCGGGAGACGAAGTCACGTGGCTCCTGGAATGGCAAGGAGAGGTCCGCATGAGCCACCTCACCGCCATTTCTAGTGGGGTGGCCATCTTGCTGGGCCCGCATTTTCAGCCGGAGATCTTGGGGGTCGAGGAGCCCGTGCCAGGCCGCTTGCTGCACGTAACGGTTCACCTGGGGGACGTGCCGCTCCATCTCGTGAACGTGTACGCCCCTCAGCCCGGCCCGCAGCAAACGCGCTTCTTTGAAGAGGTGTCCGCTCTTCTTGGCTCCGTCGACGTCGGCGACTGCATTGTCCTCGGGGGGGATTTTAACTGCACCCTCGAGGCGCGGGACCGCTCCGGTGCCCCGCAGTGCATGACGGCGATGGAGAAGTTGAGGGACCTGGTCGGGTCCTTCGACTTGGTGGACGTCTGGCGAAATCTCCACCCCGACTCCAGCGCCTTTACTTGGGTGAGGCCTGGAGTTGGATGGTCTAGAGTCGACCGCCTTTACGTGTCTCGGGCGTACGTTTCCTGCGTCCCGGTGGCCTCCATGCGGCCGGTGCCGTGTTCGGACCACCACCTGGTGTGGGCGGAGCTCGCTTCGCTCCGCGCGAGGACGGGGTCCGCGTACTGGCACTTTAACAACCGGCTGCTGGAGGACGTGCGGTTCCAGGACTCGTTCCGTCGATTCTGGTCCGACTGGAGAAGGAAGCAGGGGGGCTTCCCCTCCTTGAGGCTATGGTGGGACGTGGGCAAGGCTCACGTCCGCGTCTTCTGTCAAGAGTACGCGAGGGGGTCGACCAAGAGGCGGGCGGCCAGAGTCGGGCGCCTAGAAAAAGAGGTGCTCGACCTGGAAGCCCGTCTCGGTCAAGTCGTCCAGGACCCGGCCGCGCTGAAGGACCTGCAGCTCGTCGGGTCCCGAGGCGCGTTCGTGAGGTCGCGGATCCGGTTCCTGCGAGATCTGGACCGCGGCTCCCCCTTCTTCTACTCGCTGGAAAAAAGGCAGAGTGTCCGTAAGCAGCTCTTGACGCTGCTGGCCGACGACGGCTCTCTCGTCTCGGATCCGGAGGGCGTCAACAACAGGGTCCGTGAATATTACGGGGCTCTGTTCTCTCCGGATCCGTCCAGCGAGGAAGCGCGTAGAGTTTTGTGGGAGGACCTGCCGAAGGTCAGCCCGGAGGGCGCCGAAAATCTGGAAGCTCCGCTAAGCCTGGCGGAGCTGACCGGTGCCCTCGCCCGGCTCTCGAGGGGAAAATCCCTGGGCCTGGACGGGCTGACCGTGGAGTTCCACAGGGCATTCTGGGACGTCCTGGGGAGCGACTACGCGCGGGTCCTGGGGGAAAGTCTGGCGACCGGGGAGATGCCCCTCTCTTGGCGCAGGGCAGTCATCGTCCTGCTGCCTAAGAAGGGCGATCTCCGCCTCCTTAAGAACTGGCGCCCGGTCTCCCTCCTCAGCACGGACTACAAAATCTTCGCCAGGGCGATGTCTGCTCGCCTTGGTGCCGTGCTGGACCACATGATCCACCCCGACCAGTCCTACACGGTCCCGGGCCGGACAATCCACGATAACATCCATCTGGTCCGGGACCTCATCCATTGTTCCCAGGAGGCTGGTCTGTCGGTCGCCTTCCTATCCCTCGACCAAGAGAAGGCGTAAGACAGGGTGGATCACGACTATCTGCTCGGAACTCTGCGCGCTTTCGGGTTCGGGACGCATTTCGTCGCCCGGATCCGACTTTTGTACGCCGCCGCGGAGTGTCTGATTAAGGTTAACGGGTCCTTGACGGCGCCCCTTCGCTTTAGGAGAGGGGTGCGCCAGGGATGCCCCATGTCCGGCCAGTTATATGCTGTTTGCGTGGAGCCTTTCCTGCGCCTCTTGCGGACGAGGTTGACGGGACTGGCTCTGCAAGGGCCGGGCGTGGAGGTCGTCCTCTCGGCTTACGCCGATGACGTGCTCCTCGCGGTAGAGGATCCCGCTGACCTGCGGAGGATGCGTGAGTGCCAGGAGATTTACTCGGCCGCGTCCTCCGCCAGGATCAACTGGGAGAAATGTTCCGGACTCCTGGTGGGTCAGTGGCGGGTGGACTCCCTGCTGGAGGAGCTCAGGTCTTTTGCCTGGAGCACGACCCATCTCCTCTATCTGGGAGTCTACCTTAGCCCCGACGAGGGAGCCTGGCCGGCGAACTGGCAGGAGCTGGAGGCCAAGGTCGCCGCTCGCCTAGGGCGCTGGACAGGACTGCTCCGAGTGCTGTCCTACAGGGGTCGAGCGCTAGTCATAAACCAGCTGGTGGCCGCAATGTTGTGGTACCGGCTGGTCACTTTGACCCCTCCCCCTGCGTTTGTCGCCAAGATACAGAAGAAGCTGGTGGACTTCTTCTGGAACAACAGGAAGCACTGGGTCTCTGCCGCGGTCCTGAGTCTCCCGCTTGAGGAGGGCGGTCAGTCGTTGGTGTGCGTCAGCGCCCAGCTCGCGACTTTCCGTCTTCAGACCCTGCAGAGATACCTTTACGTCGAGCCCCCTCCTAGGTGGTGTGCTCTGGCGAGGTATTTCTTCCGCCAGCAGCTCGACCTCAATTATGACACGCAGCTCCTGTTTGTGAACTTGGGGGGTGCCAGGACCGCCCTCCGGGAGCTGCCTGTCTTTTACAGGGAACTCATCAGGGTCTGGAACAAAGTCTCCACCAAGCGCAGCTCTCCGCCGGCTGGAGTGGCGGCCGTCCTGCAGGAACCGCTGCTCGGGAATCCGTACCTCCACGGCCGAGGTTTTATGTGGCGGTCGGAAGAGAGGGCTGTGGCTGGTGAGGTGACCAGGGTCAGGAACCTGCTCGATGGCGGAGGAGCGGGCTGGATGGCGCCAGACACGCTGGCGCGGCGCCTAAATTCTGCCAACGTCCGCCACGCGGCCGATGCCATCGAGTCGCTAAAAACAGCTCTGGGCCCTGACTCCGTTAGGTGTATCGAGGAGGCTCAAGCACGTGGGGAGATCCCGTCCGAACTGACCCCCGTCCGGACGGAATTCCTCATCGGCGCCAAACCCCGGAACCTCCCTCGGGGGCCGGCGCCTCACAACTTGAGCCGCCTCGGGGAAATCCCCTCCGTGCCTTTCAGTTCCGCGCGGAGGGGTTTCCTGTACGGGCTGCTCCTGCACACCCTCAACTTTGCCATCCTCGCCGGCCGTCCGGACACGCCATGGCGTACCATCTTGCCGTCCGGAGGAGGCGGGGGTCCCCGATGGAGGGCACTCTACGCAGGGGTCCTTCCACTATTCATCGGGGACTTGGCCTGGAGGGTGGTGCACGGAGCAGTGCCATGCAATAAATTTTTAAGCCGGTTCACGGACTCCCAGGCCGCCTGCAATTTCTGCGGTCTGGAGGAGTCCGTGTTCCATGTTTTTATTGAGTGCACAAGGTTGCAGCCCCTGTTCCATTATTTGAAGGGGCTGCTCCTGAAATTCTGGCTGCACTTCAGTCCCACTCTCCTGATCTTTGGGCACCCTGTGCGGAGGGGAGCGGGTAGGTCCGAAGGCCTCCTCGTAGGACTGCTCCTGGGCACGGCCAAGGGTGCCATCAGCTGGTCCAGACAGCGGGCGGTCGAGGGGGTCGTTCAACCTGACTGCCTGCCTCTCTTCCGCTCTTACATCCGGTCCAGGGTGTCCTTGGAGATGGAGCACGCGGTGTCCACCGGTACGCTCGCGGCCTTCCGCGAGAGGTGGGCACCGGAGGGACTGGAGTGCATCATCACGCTCGGCAACCAAATTTTAATTTGATTTTACGTTTTAAAGTTTAATTTGTTTTCATTTCCGGTGCTTTTAGTGTCCCCCTCCCCTTTTATAGGGGGCACTGGAAAAATTTGATTTAACGCCCCAAAAAAAAAACCAAAAACCAAAAAAAAAAAAGGGGCCTTGAAAATGTCTGCTGTGTCACCCAGGTCGGGTGGCATGGTTTTAATGTTTTATGTTTTTGCAGGTTAACTCAAAAGAGTTTCATGCACAAGGACCAATTGTGAGCAGTGGAGGCGTGTCCTGCTCAGTTGGAGCTGTGAGCAGTGAGGAGAGCTGCTATCAACTTGAGCTCCTGCCTGGAGAGCCCTGAGACCAGCCCAGGAAGAGAAGGAAGAAAGGGGCTTCACCACCAACTTTACCCAGAGGGAGAGGAGGAGAACAGAAAACTTTTCAACTTTTTTACCATTCTGCAAGGAGTTGGAGAGAGGGGGAAAAACCAACAACATCCAGTGTGGAAGGAGGGAGACTCTACTATTTCTACAGGTGGGTGTGGGTGCATTTCCCAAAAAGACTTTGTTGTATCGGTGGGGGGAGGAAAGAAGACCACTGAGTGTGTGTGTGGAAGTGTGTGTGGGGGCCTTGCTTACAACTAGGCCCCCCCACAATTGGAACCCCCCCACCCCCCGCATTTGCCTAGCCTGGGATAGCTGGAGCTACCAGGCTGAAGATTTTCATTAATCACCCTATTAAAGATCGTTAGGAGTGTGTGCCTGGTGGCTCTAGCTACCCCAGGTGAAGACATCTTCTCCCCCCACCTGAAGACCACCCCAAAGACTTTTTTGTTTTGCCATCTGGGATTGCACCCACCCACAGCTGCGAGGGGAGACCTGCCCTCGCAGTTCCCCCCCCCTTCCCACCCCCCTCTCTCTTTCTCTGTTACTCTGTTTCTCCCCTCTCTCTCTGAGGCCTCTTTCTTCCAAATTAATAAAAAAAAACAATTAAGACAACTGAGCAGAGGGAGCAAGGCCTCTCCCCAATTGCCAACGAGGGGAGAGGTGCCTCGTTAAGGGCTCCTCTGCTCAGTTAATATACGAGGCCATTAAAGACCATTAAGGCCTGTGACTTTGGGGTGGGTATAGCCCTTAAAGGGACCCCGTGATGGCGACCCCATCCACGCCGGTGGCAGGGCCAGCGAAGACGTATGCGCAGGTGGCAACCGCTTCCACGGCACCTCCTGCGCCACCCGCTGCCCTGCCACCTTTCAGACTTATAACCAGGAAACACGGGGTCAAGAGCTACACTCACCCCACAATGAGCATCGAGGAGTGCGTGCGGGCGATGGCTGGGGTAGTCGGCCCCTCGGCCATTGTCGCAGCCTCCAAGATGTCTGGGAAGGCCGTGTTCTTCCTGGGGTCGGAGCGAGCGGTGTCCCTGGCCCTCGAAAGGGGGCTCACGGTGGGCGGGACGTTCCTGCCGGTGGATCCTCTCGAGGCCACCGCGCAGAGGGTCATCGTGTCGAACGTCCCGTCCTTTGTTCCCGCTGAGCTCCTCCTCCCTCACCTACAACAACTGGGGGAGGTAAGGTCAGGGATCAACCCCATACCGCTCGGCCTCAGGGAGAACAGCCTGCGCCACGTGTTCTCCTTCCGCCGCCAGCTCTTTGTCCGGCTGGCGCGGGAGGAGACGACGGAGGGAAGTTTTAATATGGTGCACGAGGGGACTGCCTACCGCGTCTTCTGGACGTCGGACGGCGTGCGGTGCCATGCCTGCAGGGAGGTGGGGCACGTTCGCAAGAACTGCCCCGCCTCCAAGGCCGCCAAACCACAGAAGGCGGCCAAGGCTGGCGCCGCCGCCACCCCTCCCCCTAGCTGCGTCCGCGTGCCGGGAGCCATGGGTGCGCGGGCATCGTCGGGGGCCTTTGTTTTCAGGGCCTCCGGCGGGGGGGAGGGAGAGCGTCCGACCGGAAAGAATGCGCGGAAGAAGGCAAAACATCCAGAGGCAGGTCCCCTCGGTGCGCCGGAAAGTTTGACCACCGCGCTCAGCCCAACCCAGTCACCGGCGAGCGCGGGGTGCCCTGAGCCCGTGCCCGAGCCCTTGACCAATACCGCAGAGGGGCTCGGGCGAGGGCAAGATAAGGAAAAGGGGGGTGCGGAGCGGGAGGCCTCGGCAGACATGGAGGTCTCCCTGCTTTCGCGCACCCCCAGGAACAAAAAGAGGCACCGCCCCAATGAGGCGGAGGGGGAACAACATCCCTCCGCGGAGGAGTCGGTGCCCGCCGCGTGTCCCGCGTCCCCCACCAGCGCTCCCAAATTGCGCTGCAGGCGCGAAGAGTCTGTCCCCGGGGAGGGTGAGGCAGTCGAGGCTGCCCAGCCGCTGCCTCCTGGGGATGGAGTGGAAGATCTGCCTGTCGTGGGGGGCGTGGGGCCAGCGGAAGAATGCATTGCCGCCGGGCCGGGCGTCCCGGGGACTGAGGCGGGCGGGGCCGAAAAGGCCGAACCTGAGCCCGCCCAGCCAATACCCAACTTCCCCCGGGAGTCGCTCGACCCGGCAGAAAATGAAATTAATGTTTTTTATGACACTGTAGATGCTGGGCCGGGGGGTGGTAGCGGGGAGGTGGAGGAACACCCACCCTCGCCCCTTACTTTGGAGCTGGTGCACTTGGGGAGCCTGGGGATTTCCTATGGCCGGGTCTCTCCTTGTTCCCCAGTTCCTGGGGCGGAGGGGGAACCTCTTCCGCTGTCATTTCCCGACCCAGCACCATTTTTAAAAGAGCCCAGTGGGGACTCCTCTGCCGACGATCCTGGGGGTGGGATCGGGGCAGAGCCAGGGCCGATTGGAGCGGCCGGTTCATTTGCCGTACCTTGTGCGGTCGATGGGCCGGCTGCTGGCGGCCACCTCCCGGAGGAGGACGGGGACTCGGTGGTGGACGCGGGTGAAGACCTAGAGACCACCGCCAGCGAGGCGGTGGATCTGCTCGCGGCCGCCGCCGAGACCATCCTCATTCCTGCACGGGAACTCCGGGACTTTTTGGCCCAGAGCCGGGGTCGCTGCAACCAAGCCCGACTGGCCCTGGAAAAATGGTCCGAGCCAGAGCTGATCAAGGGGTCCGTCCGCGCCGCCGTCAAAACCTTGGCCGCGGGCGGGCCCTTGACAAAGGCGCAACAGCTTGAGCTGCGCGAGCTCGAGGGACTCCTCGCTGGGCTGCGGAGGGAGCGGAGTTCAACAAAAGACTCCGCTCCCTCCCCCACAATAGGTTAAGGTAGAGGTTGCACTATGCTTTTGCCATGAAGATAACCATAGCCAGCCTCAACATCAACGGCGGCAGAGGGGCACGCCGTAGATTTGACAATTTTTCGCTCCTGCGGGAGAGGAAATATGCGGTGTGCTTCCTGCAAGAAACCCACACCGTTCCGGGAGACGAAGCCACGTGGCTCCTGGAATGGCAAGGAGAGGTCCGCATGAGCCACCTCACCGCCATTTCTAGTGGGGTGGCCATCTTGCTGGGCCCGCATTTTCAGCCGGAGATCTTGGGGGTCGAGGAGCCCGTGCCAGGCCGCTTGCTGCACGTAACGGTTCGCCTGGGGGACGTGCTGCTCCATCTCGTGAACGTGTACGCCCCTCAGCCCGGCCCGCAGCAGACGCGCTTCTTTGAAGAGGTGTCCGCTCTTCTTGGCTCCGTCGACGTCGGCGACTGCATTGTCCTCGGGGGGGATTTTAACTGCACCCTCGAGGCGCGGGACCGCTCCGGTGCCCCGCAGTGCATGACGGCGATGGAGAAGTTGAGGGACCTGGTCGGGTCCTTCGACTTGGTGGACGTCTGGCGAAATCTCCACCCCGACTCCAGCGCCTTTACTTGGGTGAGGCCTGGAGTTGGATGGTCTAGAGTCGACCGCCTTTACGTGTCTCGGGCGTACGTTTCCTGCGTCCCGGCGGCCTCCATGCGGCCGGTGCCGTGTTCGGACCACCACCTGGTGTGGGCGGAGCTCGCTTCGCTCCGCGCGAGGACGGGGTCCGCGTACTGGCACTTTAACAACCGGCTGCTGGAGGACGTGCGGTTCCAGGACTCGTTCCGTCGATTCTGGTCCGACTGGAGAAGGAAGCAGGGGGGCTTCCCCTCCTTGAGGCTATGGTGGGACGTGGGCAAGGCTCACGTCCGCGTCTTCTGTCAAGAGTACGCGAGGGGGTCGACCAAGAGGCGGGCGGCCAGAGTCGGGCGCCTAGAAAAAGAGGTGCTCGACCTGGAAGCCCGTCTCGGTCAAGTCGTCCAGGACCCGGCCCTGCGGACGGTGTACGAAGCGAAGAAGGCCGCGCTGAAGGACCTGCAGTTCGTCGGGTCCCGAGGCGCGTTCGTGAGGTCGCGGATCCGGTTCCTGCGGGATCTGGACCGCGGCTCCCCCTTCTTCTACTCGCTGGAAAAAAGGCAGAGTGTCCGTAAGCAGCTCTTGACGCTGCTGGCCGACGACGGCTCTCTCGTCTCGGATCCGGAGGGCGTCAACAACAGGGCCCGTGAATATTACGGGGCTCTGTTCTCTCCGGAGCCGTCCAGCGAGGAAGCGCGTAGAGTTTTGTGGGAGGACCTGCCGAAGGTCAGCCCGGAGGGCGCCGAAAATCTGGAAGCTCCGCTAAGCCTGGCAGAGCTGACCGGTGCCCTCGCCCGGCTCTCGAGGGGAAAATCCCCGGGGCTGGACGGGCTGACCGTGGAGTTCCACAGGGCGTTCTGGGACGTCCTGGGGAGCGACTACGCGCGGGTCCTGGGGGAAAGTCTGGCGACCGGGGAGATGCCCCTCTCTTGGCGCAGGGCAGTCATCATCCTGCTGCCTAAGAAGGGCGATCTCCGCCTCCTTAAGAACTGGCGCCCGGTCTCCCTCCTCAGCACGGACTACAAAATCTTCGCCAGGGCGATGTCTGCTCGCCTTGGTGCCGTGCTGGACCACATGATCCACCCCGACCAGTCCTACACGGTCCCGGGCCGGACAATCCACGATAACATCCATCTGGTCCGGGACCTCATCCATTGTTCCCAGGAGGCTGGTCTGTCGGTCGCCTTCCTATCCCTCGACCAAGAGAAGGCGTTCGACAGGGTGGATCACGACTATCTGCTCGGAACTCTGCGCGCTTTCGGGTTCGGGACGCATTTCGTCGCCCGGATCCGACTTTTGTACGCCGCCGCGGAGTGTCTGATTAAGGTTAACGGGTCCTTGACGGCGCCCCTTCGCTTTAGGAGAGGGGTGCGCCAGGGATGCCCCATGTCCGGCCAGTTATATGCCGTTTGCGTGGAGCCTTTCCTGCGCCTCTTGCGGACGAGGTTGACGGGACTGGCTCTGCAAGGGCCGGGCGTGGAGGTCGTCCTCTCGGCTTACGCCGATGACTTGCTCCTCGCGGTAGAGGATCCCGCTGACCTGCGGAGGATGCGTGAGTGCCAGGAGATTTACTCGGCCGCGTCCTCCGCCAGGATCAACTGGGAGAAATGTTCCGGACTCCTGGTGGGTCAGTGGCGGGTGGACTCCCTGCCGGAGGAGCTCAGGCCTTTTGCCTGGAGCACGACCCATCTCCTCTATCTGGGAGTCTACCTTAGCCCCGACGAGGGAGCCTGGCCGGCGAACTGGCAGGAGCTGGAGGCCAAGGTCGCCGCTCGCCTAGGGCGCTGGACAGGACTGCTCCGAGTGCTGTCCTACAGGGGTCGAGCGCTAGTCATAAACCAGCTGGTGGCCGCAATGTTGTGGTACCGGCTGGTCACTTTGACCCCTCCCCCTGCGTTTGTTGCCAAGATACAGAAGAAGCTGGTGGACTTCTTCTGGAACAACAGGAAGCACTGGGTCTCTGCCGCGGTCCTGAGTCTCCAGCTTGAGGAGGGCGGTCAGTCGTTGGTGTGCGTCAGCGCCCAGCTCGCGACTTTCCGTCTTCAGACCCTGCAGAGATACCTTTACGTCGAGCCCCCTCCTAGGTGGTGCGCTCTGGCGAGGTATTTCTTCCGCCAGCAGCTCGACCTCAATTATGACACGCAGCTCCTGTTTGTGAACTTGGGGGGTGCCAGGACCGCCCTCCGGGAGCTGCCTGTCTTTTACAGGGAACTCATCAGGGTCTGGAACAAAGTCTCCACCAAGCGCAGCTCTCCGCCGGCTGGAGTGGCGGCCATCCTGCAGGAACCGCTGCTCGGGAATCCGTACCTCCACGGCCGAGGTTTTATGTGGCGGTCGGAAGAGAGGGCTGTGGCTGGTGAGGTGACCAGGGTTAGGGACCTGCTCGATGGCAGAGGAGCGGGCTGGATGGCGCCAGACACGCTGGCGCGGCGCCTAAATTCTGCCAACGTCCGCCACGCGGCCGATGCCATCGAGTCGCTAAAAACAGCTCTGGGCCCTGACTCCGTTAGGTGCATCGAGGAGGCTCAAGCACGTGGGGAGATCCCGTCCGAACTGACCTCCGTCCGGACGGAATTCCTCATCGGCGCCAAACCCCGGAACCTCCCTCGGGGGCCGGCGCCTCACAACTTGAGCCGCCTCGGGGAAATCCCCTCCGTGCCTTTCAGTTCCGCGCGGAGGGGTTTCCTGTACGGGCTGCTCCTGCACACCCTCAACTTTGCCATCCTCGCCGGCCGTCCGGACACGCCATGGCGTACCATCTTGCCGTCCGGAGGAGGCGGGGGTCCCCGATGGAGGGCACTCTACGCAGGGGTCCTCCCACTATTCATTGGGGACTTGGCCTGGAGGGTGGTGCACGGAGCAGTGCCGTGCAACAAATTTTTAAGCCGGTTCACGGACTCCCAGGCCGCCTGCAATTTCTGCGGTCTGGAGGAGTCCGTGTTCCATGTTTTTATTGAGTGCACAAGGTTGCAGCCCCTGTTCCATTATTTGAAGGGGCTGCTCCTGAAATTCTGGCTGCACTTCAGTCCCACTCTCCTGATCTTTGGGCACCCTGTGCGGAGGGGAGCGGGTAGGTCCGAGGGCCTCCTCGTAGGACTGCTCCTGGGCACGGCCAAGGGTGCCATCAGCCGGTCCAGGCAGCGGGCGGTCGAGGGGGTCGTTCAACCTGACTGCCTGCCTCTCTTCCGCTCTTACATCCGGTCCAGGGTGTCCTTGGAGATGGAGCACGCGGTGTCCACCGGTACGCTCGCGGCCTTCCGCGAGAGGTGGGCACCGGAGGGACTGGAGTGCATCATCACGCCCGGCAACCAAATTTTAATTTGATTTTACGTTTTAAAGTTTAATTTGTTTTCATTGCCGGTGCTTTTAGTGTCCCCCTCCCCTTTTATAGGGGGCACTGGAAAAATTTGATTTTAGCGCCCCAAAAAAAAAACCAAAAACCAAAAAAAAAAAGGGGCCTTGAAAATGTCTGCTGTGTCACCCAGGTCGGGTGGCATGGTTTTAATGTTTTATGTTTTTGCAGGTTAACTCAAAAGAGTTTCATGCATAAGGACCCCCAGGTCCCTCTGCACCGCAGCATGTTGTAATTTCTCCCCATTCAAATAATATTCCCTTTTATTGTTTTTTTTCCCAAGGTGGATGACCTCACACTTTCCGACATTGTATTCCATCTGCCAAACCTTAGCCCATTCACTTAACCTATCTAAATCTCTTTGCAGCCTCTCTGTGTCCTCTACACAACCCGCTTTCCCACTAATCTTTGTGTCATCTGCAAATTTTGTTACACTACACTCTGTCCCCTCTTCCAGGTCATCTATGTATATTGTCTTTTCTACATTACAACAGTGACTTCAGTCCAAAAGCATTTCATTGGCTGCAGTGCTTTGGGACGTCCTGAAGTTATGAAAGGCGCTGTATAAATACAAGTCTTTCTTTTCTCTTTCTGTTCCACGTAACTGAATTCCTGGGCCTGGGTTTTTGGGTCGTTTGCGCTCCGGGTTTCGCCGGGTTTTGACCCTCCATGGCGAGAGATGCAGCGGTGAGGTCTTTTGCGTCCGGGCGCGACCCTCCGGTCGGGTTTTGCGGCAGAGATTAGAAGCATCGCCAGGGAAAGCTGCGTCGGGTGTGCAACGGCTCTCAATGCGACACCGGCAGTAGTTTCGACTCGCACCCAACCCGTACGCCCCGAAGTGTGCCCCGCGATGACTGCCAGGGAGAACACAGTAGTTCGGCCCTGCCGACGGCAGTGAGGTGGATAAACTACAAAAAAGGTAAGTTCCAGAATTTAGTCTTTTATTTTTTTGTAGCGATTTGTGTTGTGGTGGTGTGGGCAATGTTTTTGGAATGCTTTTGTGATTTTTTTTCCCCCTCCCAAGGCCTCTCTTGGAGGGCTCCCGGCCCCGCACTTTACTTGGCGAGGTTCCCATTTTAGCTCCGCGAAAGTCGTACAACGCCTCCCTTTGTGCTGCGTCCCTGGCAGGTCACTTTCCCGCCCCGCTTCCACTTTCACCCACGAAAACGGCAAAGCCGAAAATCCAGCTCGACTCATCTTTTAATGTGAGAACCATTCAAGCTGCCCCAAAAGAATTGTTAACCAAAATGATGGTATTGTTGTTCTGTCTTATATGCACAGATAAGATTCCATTGAGACAGTAAATTCCAGGTTGTGAGGAAGTGCGGTGAAGCGTACTGCTGGAGTTCTTGCAAGAATTCTTCAATCTCCTCCTCAGGATAAACTCGTCACGGCTGACCCACTGATCGGATGATATTCTGAAGTAAGAATACAAAAGCAATGTGATTGTTTGGTTGGCAATGCCCGCACTCCCAAAGCTTGGGTTTGAGATAAAACTAAGTAGGTTTTAAGATAACCAAGGAGATTACTCTCTAAAACAGCAAGCAAATGATTTGTTGAGCTTCTTTCATGTCCTTTAGTGCCAAAATCTCACAGGTGTGCTGAAAGAGGCAGAATTCTAAATGGTGCCTTTTCCAAATGTCACAGAACATAAGACAAGACTTACGTTTAAGTCCCTTGCCTAATTTGGATCTTAGGCCATTCATTTCTCCCTCTCTCCTGAGCCCCAGACACAAGTAGCTCCAAGAATGAGTGGGAGCCCATTCTAGTGAAATTGAACACAGCACAAAAGGAAGGTCTGTACAATTTATGTTGGATTTGTGATGGTCTACCAAATCCAGTTATTATTCAACAGATCACAAGATGCAGCATGCACCAATGTTTTAGCAAACTTTATGAAGACAAATTATCGTGCACCAGACGTTTTTGTTTTATTCGTTCCTGGGATGTGGATGCGCTGGCAAATCCAGCATTTATTGCCCATCCCTAATTGCCCTTCAGGTGGTGGTGAGTAAGAAGGTTGTGGGTTCAAGTCCCACTCCAGAGACTTGAGCACATAAATCTAGGCTGACACTCCAGTGCAGTGCTGAGGGAGTGCTACATTGTCAGAGGTGTCGTCTTTCGGCTGAGATGTTAAACCGAGGAACCGTTTACCCTCTCAAGTGGACGTAAAAGATCCCAAGGCACTATTTCGAAGAGCAGGGGAATTATCCCTGGTGCCCTGGTCAATATTTATCCCTCAATAAATATAACAAAAAAACAGATTATCTGGGAATTATCACATTGCTGTTTGTGGGAGCTAGCTTGTGTACAAATTGGCTGCCGCGTTTCCCACATTACGCTTCAAAAGTACTTCATTGGCTGTAAAGCGCTTTGAGACGTCTGGTGGTCATTAAAGGCGCTATATAAATCCAAGTCTTTGTTTCTATTTTCTTGAACCGCTGAAGTCCGTGTGGTGAAGGTACTCCCACAGTGCTGTTAAGGAGGGAGTTCCAGGATTTTGACCCAGCGACAATGAAGGAACAGCGATAATCTTCCAAGTCAGAATAGTGTGTAACTTGGAGGGGATCTTGGAGGTGGTGGTGCTCCCATGCGCCTGCTGCCCTTGTCCTTCTAGGTGGCAGATTTGGAAGGTGCTGTCAAAGAAGCCTTGGCGAGAAGCTACAGTGCATCTTGTAGATGGTACACACTGCAGCCACGGTGTGCCGGTGGAGGAGGGAGTGGATGTTTAATGTGGTGGATGAGGTGCCAATCAGGCAGGCTGTTTTGTATTAGATGGTGTTGAGCTTCTTGAGTGTTGTTGGAGATGAACTCCAATGGCTTCTGGTGAAGAATGTACACCTGGAATGATCACCTGCATATTCTCTATACAGATGCTGACTAACCTGATTTTCAGGTTTCGTTTTTTATTTGTAATGAAATTTCTCTGCACTTCCAGTGAAAACATGACTGATAGTTTATCATTTGGACCATATGTAGGAGCGGAATAGATCAATAAAATGCAGCACCTCAGCTCACAAAGTATTTAACCTTTGTCTATATTGACTGAAGCTGTCAATTGGACTTTTTAAAAAGTCACCAGTCATTTTAGCTGCAGGCAACATTCAGTATTAATAGCCATTTTTTTGTTGTTGTCCAGCCAAGTTCAGAACCTTAAATAACGTAGTGCATTACTTTGAGGAGAAATTCTCTTACAGTTTGTAATACTCAATCAACCAGCCCCTGGTCTAACAAAACTCTTTATGTAGTGAAGTTTTTAAAAAACAGACTTATAGACAGGTACCAGCTGTACTGAGCTTAGCAGATACCGCAAGTACCAGATGACATCTGTATTTTTAATTCAACTTCCACATATCTTCAAATCTATAGAGGATCGTGGATTCTTCAAATATGCAATTAAACCTTTCACCCTCCCATGGCGCAAAAAGTTCTGACAACACCAGTTGCCTCATTGTTGTCAAGTAGTATTAGACGTTCCTTGTTTTTCCGAAAAAAAACTAAATATTTATTCAGCTGCATCTGTCTCATGGATTTTTTATTTATGTAATATCACAAAAGTACACATTTGTATTGATTATACTATTATGAACAGATTGCATTGCAGACTGAAATACAAATTCTGTTATGCACGAGACATTTTATGGATTGTAATAATTTTTGCACATTAAAATGAGTGCCGTGATTTTATTCAAATTTAACCGTGAAGTATATGCACTTTCAAGGATTTAAAAATCTACTCTATGGCATGTGGAAATGATCTATCTATTCTCCTATGTTTAGCTTTCTTATTTTAATTACATGGCCCGACATATCCCTCACTCTACCATCACCATCAAGCAGGGGACCAACCCTGGCTCAATAAGGAGTGTCGAAGAGCAAGCATGCAGGTAGCAGCACCAGGCATACCTAAAAATGAGGTGCCAACCTGGGGAAACTGCAACACAGAACTACAGCATGCTAAACAGTGGAAGGAGCATACTATAGACAGGGCTAAGCGATCCCACGATCAACAGATCAGATCAAAGCTCGGCACTCTTGCCACGTCCAGTTGTGAATGGTGGTGGACCATTAAACAACTAACGGGAGGCAGAGGCTGCATGAATGTCCTCAGACTATTATCTGAATGGTGACAGATTAGGAAAAGGGGAGGTGCAACAAGACCTGGGTGTCATGGTACATCAGTCACTGAAGGTTGGCATGCAGGTACAGCAGGCGATTAAGAAAGCAAATGGTATGTTGGCCTTCATAGCGAGGGGATTTGAGTACAGGGGCAGGGAGATGTTACTACAGTTGTACAGAGCCTTGGTGAGGCCACACCTGGAGTATTGTGTACAGTTTTGATCTCCTAACTTGAGGAAGGACATTCTTGCTATTGAGGGAGTGCAGCGAAGGTTCACCAGACTGATTCCCAGGATGGCGGGACTGATATATCAAGAAAGACTGGATCAACTGGGCTTGTATTCACTGGAGTTCAGAAGAATGAGAGGGGATCTCATAGAAACATTTAAAATTCTGACGGGTTTAGACAGGTTAGATGCAGGAAGAATGTTCCCAATGTTGGGGAAGTCCAGAACCAGGGGTCACAGTCTAAGGATAAGGGGTAAGCCATTTAGGACCGAGATGAGGAGAAACTTCTTCACCCAGAGAGTGGTGAACCTGTGGAATTCTATACCACAGAAAGTTGTTGAGGCCAATTCACTAAATATATTCAAAAAGGAGTTAGATGTAGTCCTTACTACTCGGGGGATCAAGGGGTATGGCGAGAAAGCAGGAATGGGGTACTGAAGTTGCATGTTCAGCCAAGAACTCATTGAATGGCGGTGCAGGCTCGAAGGGCCGAATGGCCAACTTCTGTACCTATTTTCTATGTTTCTATGTTTCTATCCTCAATGATGGCGGAGCCCAGCACATAAGTGCAAAAGACAAGCCTGAAGCGTTTGCAACCACCTACAGCCAGAAATACTGAATGGATAATCTATATCGGCCTCCTCACGAGGTCCGCACATCACAGAAGTCAGTCTTCAGTCAATTCGATTCACTTCACATGAGATCAAGAAATGGTTGTGCTAGCTAGATGCAGCAAAGGCTGTGGGCCCCGACAACATCCTGGCTGTCGTGCTGAAGACTTGTGCTCCAGAACTAGCCACTTGCTCCTCTAGCCAAGCTGTTCCAGTACAGCTACAACACTGGCATCTCTCTGACAATGTGGGAAACTGCCCAGGTATGTTTTGTCCACAAATAGCAGGACAAATCCAATCTGGCCAATTATCGCCCGATCAGTCTACTCCCGATCATCAGCAAAGTGATGGAAGGTGTCGTCGACAGTGCTATCAAGTGGCACTTATTCACCAATAACCAGCTCACCGATGCTCAGTTTGGGTTCCGCCAGGACCACTCAGCTCCAGACCCCATTACAGCCTTGGTCCAAACATGGACAAAAGAGCTGAATTCTAGAGGAGAGGTGAGAGTGACTGCCGTTGACATCGAGGCAACATTTGACCAAGTGTGCCATCTAGGAGGCCTAGTAAAACTGAAGTCAATGAGAATCAGTGGGAAAACTCTCCACTGGCTGGAGTCATACCCAGCACAAAGTTAGATGGGTGTGGTGGTAGGAGGTCAATCATCCCAGCCCCAGGACATTGTGGCAGAAGTTCCTCTGGATAGTATTCTAGGCCCAACCATTTTCAGCTGCTTTATCAATGACCTTCCCTCAATCATAAGGTCAGTAGTGAGGATGTTTGTTGATGACTGCACATTGTTCAGTGCCATTCGCAACTCCTCAGTTAATGGAGCAGTCCATGCCAGCATGCAGCAAGACCCAGATAAGATTCAGGCTTGGGCTGATAAGTGGCAAGTAACATTCGTGTCACACAATTTGCAGGCAATGACCATCTCCAACAAGCGAGAGTCTAAACTCCGCCCCTTGACATTCAACGGCATTACCATTGCCGAATCTCCCACCATCAACATCCTAGGGTCACCATTGACCAGAAACTTAACTGGACCAGCCACATACATACGGTGGCAACAAGAACAGGTCAGAGGCTGAAAATTCTGTCGGGAGCATCTCACCTCCTGACTCCACAAAGCCTTTCAACTATCTACACGACACAAGTCAGGAGTGTGATGGAATAATCTCCAATCCACCACCTTAATTATTCACTCCTTCTACCACCGGCGCACTGTGGCTGCAGTGTGTACCATCTACAAGATGTACTGCAGCAACTCCCAAATCCACGGCCTCTACCACCTAGAACGACAAGAGCAGCAGGTTCATGGGAACACCATTACCTGCAAGTTCCCCTCTAAGTCACACACCACCCTGACTTGGAAATATATCACTGTTCCTTCATCATCACTGGGTCAAAATCCTGGAACACCTTCCATCAAAAGCATTGTGGGAGTACCTTCATCATACGGATTGCAATGGTTGAAGAAGGCGCCATCTTCAGTTTTAGTGATGAATACTTGGCAAGACACCAGGTAAAATTCCCCTGCTTTTCTTTAAATAGTGCCACAGGAACTTTTACACCCACCTGTGAGAGCAGATGGGGGCCTTGGTTTAATGTCTCATCCAAAAGGTGGCACCTCTGACAGTGCACCACTCCCTCAGTGCTGCACTGAAGTGTCAGCCTAGATTTTTGAGCTCAAGTCTCTGGAGTGGGTCTTGAACCCATGCCCTTCTGACTCAGAGGCGATAGTGTGACCACTGAGCCACAGCGGACACCTCATTTATTTGCCCAGAAATTCCGGCCTCCCAGGTCCGTATGGAGTGTCTACAGACCCGGGAAGGCTTCGCAAAAGCCGGTTTTCGGCGCATAATGCACTTGCGTTGAAAATCGGCTTTTCCGATCTGTCAAGCTCCAGCTTGACAGATCATCCACATATCAATAGCGAGGACATTTGCACAGGCAAGATTGTGGTATTTACCCATATCTTGCCCAGTAAATGTCCTCAAAACTCTTATGCCTGATAAAAGTAGGTGCATAGCCTACTTTTACAGGCGTAAGAGTCTTAAAACACACTTAAAACATAAAAAATAAAATTAAAAATACACATTTTATTTTTTAAAACCCTGCCCACTATGTTAAATTTATTTTAACCCATAATTTAAAAAATGTTTTTAAAACTCGGAAACATTTTTTTTCTCTAAGATATTTATTAATCTTAATTTCAATTCATTTTAATTACGTGAGGTATGTTTTTTATTTTTTATTTGGTGTTATTGTGTTTGGGTTTTTCTTCTCAATTAATAGCAATGGGAACTCATAGATATGGTGTTCCCATTGCTATTAATTGAGAATAATGTACCTGATTGGTTGAGCAGTCACACGTGACTGCACCTTCTGCGTGGGAACCTCGAGGATGGGAGCGCTCTTCGCAGTGCGGGAAGAGAAGGCCTCCCCACCGGAATCCAGGGTGCCTCCGAGATCACCAGATAATTTCGTTAAAATTTTCCAGTCGGAGGCAATTGCCCACGGGAAGCCTCTGACCAGAATTTCAGGGGCATTGTGTTATAAATTAGGATTAGTAACGCAATTGCTGAAAGATTTATAATGTTGGCAGACTCTTTAGAAAGTTCAATAACAGTGAGCATACACACATACACATATAGGGCCCAAGTTTCCCGAGGAATTGCTCCTATGTTTTTGGAGCAACTAGTTTTTTTTGGACTATCTTAAAGATCGCAAATCTCCCCATTTAGTTTGCTCCAGTTTAAGTGAGTTCGTTCAGTTTCATTTTAGGTTAGTTTTTTTTTCAAAAGGGGGCGTTACCAGCCATTTACCGCCTGTTTTGGCCATTTAAGCAAGTTTAGCCAGCGAAAAGTTACTCCAAACTAACTTAGGCCAGCGTATGTGTCCACTTTTGTATGCTCAGAAAAACCTTGCAGAGATTTAAGAAATCAGCGCAGGTAGCCAGAGATGGGGGGAGAAGGGAAGTTAGAGGATTTTCCAAAGCACTAAACACCTTCACAACAACATTAAAGAAGCATAAGTACATTTAAAGCACTAAGCACTAAACAAAGCAACACATTTAAAGCACCAAGCATTAAACAAAGCACAAAAAATAATAAGCAATGAATTAACAAATAAAAAATAGAAGGAACCCTGCACCTAAAGCACCAAGACCAAAGTAATAAGCAACCAATCAATCAATCAATAACAAATAAAAAATAGAAGTCCTACCTTTATGTGATGGGAAGGCAGCAGGCCGCCGATGAGGGAGCCCATTCGGCCAGGGCTAGATGCGGTAAGATGCACACTGGGATGCTAGACTCAATGCGGCATCGGTGAAGGGGGTGGGGGGAAGGAAGGGGTGGTGGGGGGAAGGAGGGGGGAGTGTGGGGGGAAGGAGGGAGGGGGAAGGAGTGAGGAGGAGGGGGGAAGGAGGGGGAAGGAGGGGGGAGAAGGGGGGAAAAGAGGGGGGGAAGGAGGGGGGAAAGGAGGGGGAAGGAGAGGGAGGAAGGGGCAAGGAGGAGGAGAGCGGGGTGGGGGGGGTAGGCCTACCCACCCGACAGCCAGGGGCGGTGTGTCGGAGGCCATTATAAAATCATCCAGTTGTTTGTTTGAATGCATGTATCGTGATAGTCACAGGAAAATTTCACAATGCAACTGAGAAATTTAAATTGATATGTAGGCTGATCCCTGTTATCTTCAATTACTCTCTCTTTGATTGATTTACCATTCCGCTGCTCTGAACGCTCCATTGCTGCTTGATTTTCTATCCCACTGCCTGGAGTCACTTCTTACGTAGTTCCTTCTCTAGGGAGCGGCGTGCTTCGGGCCCCTCCCACACAGCCTGCAGAGATTTGGGGGCGAGGAGCTACTGCACATGTGCCCACACTCCAGCGCACATGTGCAGAGGTCCCAGCACTGTTTTCAGTGCCGGGACCTGACTTCGCCCCCTGCTGGAAGTGGTGTGCTACGCCGAGCCGGAAGACGTCCTGAGGAGCGGGGAGAATTCCTCGGTAAGTTTTAGGCGCGCTTTTTATTCCAGAAAATCGGCACACCTCACGCCGCTTAAAGCGTTGGGGCAAACATGGGCCCAATGTCACTGGGATAACACACACCACAACCTCAATGTTAGGGTGAAAATTATCATCGTGCAAGATGGCATGACATAAAGAAATTTAAAATGCATTTCTTTAGCAGGAGACTGTTTATTTGAATCGATAATTTATCAGTCTTACATAACAAACATGTTGTTGCTCACCAAAACTAATAAGATATTAAAAACAGAGCCAAAACAGACATTTTAATTTTGGACTAGTGAGGCTACATTTAATTAAATCTGCTCCTTGCTTCATTTAGTGAGTTATTTTAAGGCCATAAAAGTAGATTAGAGTTCAGAACACTAACTGCATCTACTCGTTCTTTTCCAAAAGTTGACTATCTCCACATACATTGAAGAGATGCAGCATGCCGATGCTTGAAAGTGGATTCCCGGGGGGAGGTGGGGGGTGAGTCTGATTTTGCCAGCTTCAAAGTCGTGTGTGGTGCCCTGATTTTCTCAATTAATGAAAAAAAGACTTGGATTTATATTGCGCCTTTCATGACCACCGGACGTCTCAAAGCGCTTTACAGCCAATGAGTGTAGTCACTGTTGTAAGGTGGGAAATGCGGCAGCCAATCTGCGCACAAGCAAGCTCCTACAAACAGCAATGTGATAATGTCCAGGTAATCTGTTTTTTTGTTATATTGATCGAGGGATAAGTATTGGCCAGGACAACAGGGATAACTCCCCCTGCTCTACTTCGAAATAGTGCCATAAGATTTTTTACGTCCACTTCAGAGAGCAGACGGGGCCTCGGTTTAACGTCTGAGCCGAAAGACGACACCTCTGACAGTGTAGTGCTCCCTCAGCACTGTTCTGGAGAGTCAGCCTAGATTTTTTGTGCTCAAGTTCCTGGAGTGGGACTTGAACCCATAACCTTCAGACTCAGAGGCAAGAGTGTTACCCACTGAGGCACAGCTGACACTAAAATGGGTTAATTCAATGCCTTGGTTTACATTTAGGAAAGATGACTATAATTGTTATTAGTTGCATCATGATCCAAGATGGCGGATGGGATAGCAGCTCCCTAGTAGCTCTCCCCCGAACAAACCTTACACTGGCCACCTGCTGCTATCCTTCACCTCTCCGTCTTTCAATCTCCTCCCAACTCCCCCCACCCCCTGCCCCTCACCCACTGTTTAAGCCTCCCCTGGCCCTAACAATTCGACCCCCCCAAAGTATTTTCCTACCTCTAAAAACCGTGCTGCATGGGTCCACTGCCCATCTCCCAATCATGACTTACCTTCCAGATCGACCTTCCTGCTGTCAAGTCCATCCAACTGGACTCTCACTTCTCACTCCCCACTGGCTGACTCAGCTGCTCCAACTGATCCCGGCAATCTCAATGTCGGTGAACCTCCGACCAGCTCACAGGTCAAACACAGGTTTGGGCCCGACCTTCACACCTCGCCCTCATGCACGAGCCTTCACCCCTTCGGACCTTCACTCCACCGGCGACGTTCGGGCCTTCCTCTCACCAGCGATATTTGGGCCTTCCTCCCACCGGCAACATTCGGGCCTTCCTCCCATTGGCATCGTTCAGGCCTCCAACCCACCAGCGACATTTGGGCCTTCCTCTCACCGGCGATGTTTGGGCTTTCCTCCGACCAGCGACATTTGGGCCTTCCTCCCACTGGCGATGTTCAGGCCTTTCTATCCTCCAGCGACATTCTGGCCTCCTCCCGGCTGCTGGCCCCACTCAACGGCGGAGTCTCTGTCGAGCAAGCGGTGTGCACAATGGCTGTGGCCACTCTGACCTCTCGGACCTCTCCTCCTTCCACAAAGTGGACCTCTGACCATCCCAATGCCTGCCCTCAGCCAGGCCTCGGTTTTCTCACCACCTCACCGAAGGGTACTGCTCAGCGCCGAGCTTACGGCTCGCATCCCACTGTAGGCAACTAGGCTCACGCAACAGTGCCTGGTCTCCAGTCGTCTTGGAC